>NC_135737.1:7674333-7984500 GCF_041903045.1 Epinephelus lanceolatus | reverse complement strand
GCTTACCGGAGCCTCTCCCACTCCATCTGTGCTCTGTGTCTCAATGTGACATGATGTGAAAGCATGCACAGGCGTCAGTGTTGATTGGCTATCACTTGTGCCGCGTAACCAATCAGAGGGAGCTGTAGGCGGGACATTGTTACAAAGCCCAGTGCAGTGGGGACTGCAGGCAGGGAGGGAGACGGCTGTATCAGAGCCAAAGGAGCGAGTTTTAAAATACATTTATTTGATCGGTTATCAATGAAAAAACGTCCAATGCCGATTATGGTAAACAGTAGGTTGTGTTTACTCGCACACTGTGCGCCTAAATCATTTTCCCGGTTCACACATATATATATTTTTAGGGGCAAATGCGAGTGAAATGCTCGCACCGCAGAGCACTTCTGCCCGTGCCGGACAAGAAAAGAAAAGGCGCTGTGCCGGAGAACTTTAACCCCTGTACCACACATAGCAACACAAAACTGCTTTGCTAGCTCAATCATGTTGTAACCAAGATATCCGCCGGAAAAGATATGTTTTTCAAGGACCGGTTATTGAGTTTGTTTACATGGTGGTGGAAGCTATGAACGAGCTAACCCTCGTCTGCTGAGTTTTAAAAATGCCGGCTATTTTGTTGCTTTCTGTTGACGTCACATTCCGCCTTGAGTATATCCAATCAGCACCAAGTAACCTCCAAGCCCCAGCCAGGAGTTTTTCGGGGCTGTTCTGAGTACCTACTCTGAGGCAGGGACTTGTTTAGCCCCTGTAAAAGTTCCGTAACTCTGTCCTTCGGGGGTGGTTCCTGTGGTGGAGACACGCACCAATGGCCCCGGCCCCGTAAATTTACTCCGAAGTTCCTGCGGTGGAAACGGGCCTAATATGTGAACATTAACTTTGCAAAGGCTGATTCTGATCACGTGGAGCAGAACAAAATTAGAGAGGTTTTAGACAGTTCAGGCAAGGTCTCCAAAATGGCCATTTTAGCACATTTTTGGTACTCTGGCCTCTAGTTTCGCAGACCGGGCGAGGTGGAGGCGCAGCACACTTGCGCTTCGCCAACTTGGTGTGGCCAGGCGCAGCTACTCCTCTTTCCCACCTCCGACCCTCCTACCTGCACAAGTCGGAAAGAGGGAGGAGAGAAGGCGTGGAGTGGGTTTTACACACATCACACCAATCAAATGAGCCCCTCTCCTCGCCCTTAAATGCGCCGCGAGAAGGCGTAATGAGAGTTTACTCAATTCACCATGGCAGAAGAGAGCAGCAGCATCAAAACGGCCAACTTAGTTTGCAGCTGTGTTAATCCAATCAAGTTGGGTTTCCACTACGCGTGCCAAACGTGCCAAACGGTGCCAATCCCCTTTGATCTGACATCAGATGTGACGGGACAGTCGATATAGAGATACATTTATGTGCTGATTGCAGATAGTTGCATTGAATAGTGTTTTTTTGGGTATTTATTGCATTGTTAATGTGCCTGACATTCTGGAAACCTGCCTGTGAGGTTTTGGTGACGTGTGCGTACTGTCCGCCGGTCAGCCAAACTTCGGCTTACACCGGCTGCACTTCGCCTGCGCTGACAGTAGACCTGGTTTCAGCTGGCGAGCTTTTAGCGCACCTTTGGCGAAGCCTTTTGGCACGAAACTGTCACTGCGCCAAGCTGGATCTGTCGACACCTCCCCCTGCTGCGCCGCCACACCCATCTCAGCGCACCTCGGTCTGCCAAACTACCAAACTGAGCGCGCCTCGGGTTGCGCTGCTCGAAACTAGCTCTGCGCTGGGTTCGCCACCCTGCACCACCCTGCGCCGCGCCGGGAAACTAGAGCCCTATGTGTGTCATTTGATTTTTCTCATGTACAAAACTTTATATTTCATTTGTATAGCACTAATTTTGTTCAATACATCCAGATACAACAGTTTCTGGCTCTTTTTTTTTTTTTTTAAATTCAACCAAACCTCTATATGTTTCCCATTCCAAAAATGACCACACAAAGCAACTGAATGTTGAATCCAAATGGAGCAGATTTACTTTTATCAAACTGTAAACATTTCTGTGACAATGCAAACTTTAAAAACACAGGTAAAACAAAAAAAAAACCTCCATTGTGCCTGGGTCAGGTTTGATGTCCTCCTCCTCTCTGTCATGCCCCTGTCCTCCTCCTCACTCTCTGTAGGTGTCAGCCTACTTTTTCCAGGCCATTTGCTATCTGGAGGAGAAGTTCCCAGAGAGGAGCATCCTCTCTTCTGCTGAGTGGTGGGGGGAGGGGCTGCTGGGCCTGACTGAGGTGTTAGCTGCGGGGGTTGTAAAACTCCTGGAGCCAACCGTCTACCAGCTTGTTTTCTGTGTTGATGTTGAAGGTCCTGGGTCACTGGCAAAGGGTGGCTCATAATCCTCATCCTCATCACTGTAAGCCCAAATGCGGAAGAAAAACAAATATATTCGTTCAGTGGTCTGTTTCTGAAATTGCAATTACACGTAAACACAAAAGCAAGAAACATGGTAAAAAGAAACACACACTTTGATGGAGAAGTCAACACACACACACACATACACACATACATACATACATACATACATACTGTACACACACACACACACACACACACACACACAAAACCTATTATTGTATGTCATATCATCACACCATAAGCCAAAATTTTGCCTTGACAAAGCTGCTAGCTGTAGATAGATTGAACATTGACAAGGATAAATCTATAATACAACATTTATAAGACATTCCATACCTTTCCGATGATGGAAGACAATAATCCGAGTCACCGCTGTCTTGTGTGTTGATGGGATGCATGAGGTCTTCGTCCTCTGATGAAGAATCATCCACACAAACCATGCTCCTGGAGTCCCTCTCCAGCAGTTCCAATATTTCCCCAGCGGTAAAATGTCTCTTCGACCCTTGTTTCAGCATCTTTCTCTGTATTTTTACAAAAAAAGGTGAAAATTGTCAAAACACACAACTGCAAAAAGTCTCTGTGTGCTCTGCTTTCTGCCACTGAGAATCATGTTGTCTGCACTTCATTTCCTATGTCGTCCAGGGCACAGTGACAGCTGGCCAGCGGACATTGGATGCTCTGCTCTGAGCGTCCCAGCTGCAAACAAAAGTGTGTTGTTGGTCATCACAAGGAAATGATTCAGGATATCCTACCTTCCATGTCTTAAAATTTTGTAAGACTTTTGAAAGATGGATTCAAGACATTTTAATACAAATGAAGCCCTTATTTTTAGTTTGAATTCAATGCCTTTTAAGACTTTTTAAAGATCTGCGGGAACCCTGGGTTTAAAAGTCAAGACTTTGATCTTTTAAAATATATTTCGCAGCATAATTGAAGAATGAAAATCAAGTTTTGTCCCAATTCTCAAGAACAAGTGATTTATTACTATTATTATTATTATTATTATTATTATTATCATCATTATCATTATTGTTATTAGACATGTTGTAACCACAATATTACAATAACATATGAATGAATTATACACACAACTCCTGGTCAATCCATAAGTACTTCTCTTCCAGGTGCTGATTCGTATTGCCAGAGCCGAGGCTATAGCCGCCCGCCACTCCACCATCATGATCTGCGTACTGCGGACAGAGGAGGATTTGGGTTTCTATGACAATGCCATCAGCAGCCTGGAGGCAGATAAGGAGTCAGTGGTGACGTTCGGACCGTGGAAGGCCATCCTGTCTGTCCAAGACCTGCTGGACTGTGTAAAGATGGACATCGAGAGTCAGGGCTACAGGGTGGAAATCCAGCCGCACATCGTAGAGAAGAGCTTCTTGTCCAGGAGCTATGACTACTTCCACAAACTCATATTCACCTGGTGGTGATGGGAGGGCTGCTTTTCTTTTCTTTTTTTATTCAGAGCACAAGTGGAACATGTACAAACTGTTTTTTTTTAAATAACTGCATTCTGATAGACCAAATAGTTCCTAAATACTTTTTTATTGAAGTTGTTTCTGCACCTCTGTGGAAAAAGGGGTCTTGGTTTTGAACACCAGGCACTTTAGACACAAGGTGGCGGTAAAGCATCTGTATATAATGACTTTTAAAGGTAGAGTCATGGGCCCAATAAAGTATTTTCATATCAACTTTCTTATGAGACAGATCTTACCTTATAGTTAATTCCAGGTGCCTATAAACATGGATATAGTTTCTTTTTCTGTGTAATGTCAGTGAAATCTGCTGCTAAATTTTAATAAACAACAACTAACCAGTTAAAAAATGTGTTTTTTTTACTCAAAGTTTAGAAGTAGGTTGTTTAATCAGGTACCAGGCACCTGACCAACACATTAACATGAACACCTGGACAATATAATGCAAAACAAATCAACATTACTGCATTAAAAACTACTTTTGTGCAGTGGCGAAAGAAGTATATGCATCATTAGGCCCGTTTCCACCGCAGGAACTTCGGGGTAATTTTACGGGGCCGGGGCCGTTGGTGCCTGTCTCCACCGCAGGAACCACCCCCTAAGGACAGAGTTACGGAACTTTTACAGGGGCTAAACAAGTCCCTGCCTCGGGGTAGGTACTCAGAACGGCCCCGAAAGACTCCCGGCTGGGGCTTGGGGATTACTTGGTGCTGATTGGATATACTCAAGGAGGGATGCGATGTGAACACAAAGCTACAAAATAGCCGGCATTTTTAAAACTCAGCAGATGAGGGTTAGCTCGTTCATATAGCTTCCGCCGCCATGTAAAAAAAACTCACTAAATGGCCCGTGAAAAAAATATTTTTTCCAGCGGATATCTTAGTTACAACATGATTGAGCTAGCAAAGCAGTTTTGTGTTGCTATGTGTGGTATATATTCAGTTATGGAAAATCACAATGTCTAGAAAGCATCAGTAGTGGCTGCAGCTGACAGCGACAGCTCACAACAGCATCTGTTAAAAGCCTCCTGTTGTCGGATACGACATGAAACTACTCCAGTTAGCTCAATCATGTTGTAACTAACACTTCCCTTGAAAAAAATATTTTTTTCACGGGCCATTTACTGAGTTATTACAGACACCGCTATCGGCTAACAACGTCCCTACGTCTCCCCGGTCAAAATGGTCGCGCAACGATTACGTCACATCCAGGGCCCGTAACTTTACAGGAACCTTCCTCGTACTCCGCCCTCTCAGTGGAGACACGGCGGTTGAGAGGGCCGAGCGAGAGGATGTTCCTGTAGTAGTTCCTGCCCCCCAAATAGTACCAGGAACTTCTTCAGTGGAAACAGGCCTATTTAAAATCAGTACCGTATTCACACACAAATGTACTTGAAGTATAAAAGTATTTATAATGCAGAGTGGATACGGTCAGTGTTATTCAATAATAATATTGGCTCATTATTACTCGTGTATAAATATGTAAGTGGTACTTTGATGTTGTAGGTGGTCAAGAAGGGGCTAATTCTAATACTTTTGGTAGTTACATTTGCAAGAATGGACTATTTTATAAACTGATAATCTTTATTTGAAAAGTAACTGACTAATTCCCCTTAAAGGTCTAGTGTGTAGGATTTAGTGGCATCAAGTGGTGAGGTTGCAGATTGCAACCAGCTGAAACTTCTCTCGTGTGCCAAGCATGTAGGAAAACCATGGTTTTTGACTTGAAGCCGCGAATGACTCCATCTCGAGCCAGAGTTTGTTTTTTCTGTTCTAGGCTGCTGCAGAAACAACAAGCTGGACTCTGTGGAAGAGAACTTGCTCCCAATATTGTTCTGCCTTGGTGCTGGTTATGGCCGTGGCTGGAGGCATCATGTTTTTGGATTGTCCATGTGTCCCATTTTTATGAACGCAATGTCTCAAGAAGGCCTTGAGGATCTTCAAACTTGGCACAAGCGATCACTTGGACTTAACAATGAACTTATTAGATTTTGGTGGTCATACTTCAAAGGTCAAGGTCACTGTGACCTCAATGGTCTCATTGTTGTGAATGTGATATCCCAAGAAGCCTTTGAGAGCATTGTCTCAAGTTTTCACAAACATTTACTTTGACTCAAGAATGAACTGTTTAGATTTTGAAGGTCAAAGGTCGAGGTCACTGTGACCTTGCATCCGTCTCATTCTATTGAATGCTGTATTTCAAGAAAGCCTTGAGGGATTTTTCTCAAATTTGGCACAAATGTCCACTTGGACTCAAAAATAAAATGATTAGAATTTGATGGTCAAAGTTCAAGGTCACTGGAAACCTTGACTGTCAAAAAACATGTTTTTGGCCAAATCATATGTGAATTATGATTAAATTTCACAAATATGTCTAAGAGGCTATCATGATGAAGTGTGTAGAAGCGAGAATCAGTGCCTGGAAGTGGGCCAGATGGCTCCCGACCTCGTCTTCTACTTCTCTTGCAGATCGTCCTCTGAGTTGATTTAGTATCTTAGGTTCAGTTGGCTGACACTTAGAGAAACACTGGAGTCAAATGGAATCTGGTACAATCGAGTTTAATGTGTTCACAAGCTTCAGCACATACAACTCATGAGTCAGGCTCCAGAGCAAGACTGAAGTTTCACTTTCTGCGCTCTCCCTTTTATGCTGTTGAAGATTCGAGAGAATCTCCACCCTTTTCCTTTAGTCCTTCCTACCTGCGTTCGAACCTATTGGTGGCAGGCCTTTTTCTTTTTAGCCCTTTTCCATCTGGTCCAAATCTATTGGTGGCAGGCCCCTTGGGCCCTTGTCCAAACATGACCTAATGGTGTAATCCCTGGTGGAAATCCCCAAATTCTCCCACCATTAAGTTCGAGCCTGGTTTCACTTTATTTTTTAAAAACATATGAAACCTGGGGACTTTCTCTATACAATTCCCTGTGCTTTCATGCAATGTGAACTCTTAGAGTGTCTGTCATGCAATACAAACGTTAGAGTGTGTGTGTGTTATTATTAAACAGTACATGGTGTGGTATATGTGTGCTCTTCAATGTGAATACATAACCTTGTGTTATGAATACATAGACTTGCATAACAGTGTTTCATCACACATAGATGCATAACAAACAGTTTTATAGGAACTTATACATAAAACATGGTTATATAACCTTTACTCTTAATCAACTAATGCATTACAACACCTTTACCTGATTAAAGATTAAATCTTACACTACAAGTGATGATATTATATATCCAAAAGGTCAACCTCACTGTGACATCATAATGTTCTGCAAAAAAAAATTTCTGGCTGTTTTCTGGCCAGATCACTGTCGGGTGCATACTGTCAGGTGCACCCTGCCAAGTACGTCGGGAGTATGCCAAACACATTTCGTAGTCAGGCTCTATTGGTGCACCAGTGGAGACACAGTGGGATCAGAGAAACATATTTATATAGGTGGGTACATTAAAAGCTGTTGCATTCAAGGCTTATTAGATTACCTTCACCTCCATTAAATCGCAGAGCTCTCTCATGATGCGCTTACAGTTTGGGGACTCTGCAGAGACTTTTCCCCAGAGGAAACTTATCCTTATTACAGAAATTCTTGAACTTGAACTTAAACCTGAACAACCTACCACATGATGTTGCTCATCACAGCCTTACATGTACCTGTATTATTAAAGTGTACTGTGTGGCCAATAGAGCAAGTGCACTGGAGACCTCCACTGCCAGAGTTAAATGAGGATGAAATTGTGCAGCTCTTCTAGACTTTCCAATTATTATCAGACCAAATGGATTAAATTCTGACAATAAAACAATAAAGCAAGTCTGACAATCTCCAGGTGACATTTTGGCCAGCTTTGTAAAAAAAACAGAAGAAACAGTGTAGGATAATTTGTCAAAACTCATCAATTCATCAAACTTGTGCCAAATTTTTGGAAATTCCCTTCAGGTGTTCTTGAGATATTGCATTCTTGAGAATTAGATGGATGCAATGTCACAGTGACCTTGACGTTTGACCACCAAAATCTAATAAATTCATTGTTGGGTACAAGGGAACATTTGTGCCAAATTTGAGAAAATTCCCTCAAGGTGTTCTTCTTGTGTTCACGAGAATGAGACAGGTGCAAGGTCAAAGTGACCTTGACCTTTGACCACTAAAATGTAATTAGTTCATTGTAGAGTCTAAGTGAACGTTTGTGTCAATTGTGAAGAAATTCCTTTTCAGGTGTTCTTGAGATATCATGTTCACGAGATGGATAGACAGATGGACTCGAAAACAGACTATCTCTGGTGCATACGCATAAAAAATATTGGGTCTTGTTTCATATATAAACAGCCCATTGGTAATAAAAAAATCCCAATAGTGAAAACAGTTCTGAATATTACATTCAATTTCTACCAGTATATCCCCTTAAATCCTAAACACTGGCCCTCTAAATATATGAAGTGACAAGTGCAATATTTCTAGAAGTTTAAAGCACCATAAAATGGAAATACTCAAGTAAAATACTCATACTTCAAGATTGCACTTAAGTATTAATACTTGAGTAAATGTTCTTGGTACTTTCCAACACTGGAGGTGTTCATGTAGTAAGCCTACTGTTTGGTGTGAAATACATTGCAGTTTTACATTGTATCTTGTACTATGGGAAATTCAGTCACTGAGGAAAATACTGCGTCATTTACACAACATTGGGCAATCCATGACCCAGATCGAAACAAACAAGTTCTGAATCAGCATGTCAGCAGAAAGCGGAGCAGAGGTTTTGATGTTCACCACAGAGCAGGGCAGTGTATCTACCAGCCTCCTCACTTTAATGTCAGATCACTTCCTGTATGATCAGAGTGTGAAAAACAACAATAAACAGTGGTTTCAGAATGGATACAAATATTGTCTTACAGCAGAGAAGGCAGAGATTAGAGCAGTCTGTGGACATTAGGAGCCATGAAGTGTCCTGCTGGTGTGTCCTTCTGCTCTTTGGGTGTTTGGATGAGAGCAGGGTGTCAGCTCAGTGTCTGATAATAAATGTAAGAACAGACATAACCTGAATTTACAGTTCACTGCACATTTTAAATGGGATGAATTAGGACGTTTTTCAAATTCAGCATTTTCTGAAGATGAAATGTGGGATATATTATTCAGGTTTTGATAGCATTATTGTATACTGCACATTGAGAATATGCATCTCAGGCCTCCTGCCTTTTTACCTGTGCGTTGACATGGAGACATTGTACACAAACCAACTCACCAAAAGTTTGAAGGCTGGGGTAAAGATTTATGCCCAGTTAATGAGAAACACACCTTTAAACACTATGAACAACTTGGATATCAACATCTTTTTGGATACACACAAATATCACAACAACGACCAAGAAGGTGGTTGAAGGAATAAAAGAGGGAGGCTAAGCTTGCACGGTCCAACAAGTTCCCCACAAATGAAAATCCTATTTTACTGCAAAAAAAAGGGCGTCTCCAGCTGTATTGCTTTTCTTTATTTTGATGTTACAAAGGATGTTAATAGGAGTATGCAAAGCTGCATGTAAACCCAAGTATTAGTGTAATATTCATTTTCAACAGCCATGTAAACAGCTTAGTAGGAATATTGTCTTTATTGGAATAAGGGCAAAAACTGAAATATTTGTAAATGTCCTCAAGGTCACCTCCAATGCTGCTGCCAGAGTTCAGATTCAAGAGATTCAAGATTAAAAGATGCGGAAAATCAGCTCTGACTGATTGTGTCAGAAAATAGATAAATGTTGAGCATAAGTGTCCTGTGACACAGAGTCTGGACTTTTCCAAGGTGCGTTCACAAGTTGTTTTATTTGTTGTAGATCTTAACAAGTCACCGAAAGAACAAAGCAGGTAGGTCTTCTTGATCAATCCAAATTTTGGTCAAAACGTGCCATTTTCATGGAGGTTGTTAGCTTGGAAGTTGATGTTGTTGTTTCCTGTAGTGAGGGGGATTTGCGGTAATGGTAATCCACACACAGTGGGAGGAAGGGAGAAGGCTTATAGCTGTAGTCTACATCCAGGGAGTCTGACTAATTTCCGCCATATGCGGCCAACTCAATATGCCCAGTAGTGTTTCACCTGCTGGCTCCACCCACAAGTTCCTGCTCTGCTCACATTGTGATGATATCACAAATTTGTCTTGTTTTTCTTGGCTTGAGGTAAGTTTTACAAATATTTAACCTTCATAGATAAAAAAAAATCATATTACAAATGGTCATAATTAAGCTTCTTTGCAGTTTGAGGTGATCTGTCAACAGTTATACAACAACTCTTCTACAGTGGTGGTTTATGGGGAAGATGCTTTTTGGGCCACAGGGGATTTTTATGCTGCCATAGTTTTCCAGTGGCCACTGGAAAATTTGAAGCGAGACTGAGCTGCTTTCTGGGGGGACTGTTTATGATCCCCAGAGGATGAATCCTACAGACTTTCGTGATCCCCTGACTTTTACTATAGCGCCACCATGAGGACACTTGTGGTTTTTTGGTAAAATGTCTCACCAGCTCACCATTTGATGGATTGCCACAAAATCTGACACACACACATTCATGGTTGCCTCAGGTTGAATTGTAATAATTTGTTGATCCTCTGAGTTTTTCTCTTAACCACTATCATCAGATAGATATTTTAATTTCTCCACTACTTTGGTTTATGACCAAATACCTGAAAAGCTAATGACATTCCCATCAGCCTCAGCTGTAGGCTTTGTGTTTAGAGCTGATTAGCAAATGTTAGCATGCTAACATGCCAAACTAAGAGTGAACATGCTATCATGGCCTGATACTGCTTGACATCAGCATGTTAGCATTGCCATAGTGAGCATGAGCATGTTTGCATGCTGATGTTAGCAGTTATCTCAGCCTCACAGAGCTGCAAGCATCGCTCTAGACTCCTGTTTTTCAGTGTTTAATGCCGATCATGTACTTTTTCACACATGGTCTGTGTTAATGCTGTCAGACCTCAGAAGAATGTTTTTAATTTTAAAAGAGCTGTTTGGTAAAATGAAATTAAAACAACAGATTGGGAAGATTTAAAAGATAATTTTGTTTCTCCACCAAAAAATCAGGCCAAAGTGAGTTTCCTTCCTTTGTTCAGAGAAATGAACTTGGACATGCGACCTACAGTAGTCTCACCACAATGTGTCATAATCACACATCCTCCTGAAACCCCCCAAATGAACAGAAGTTGCACACTGCTGCATTTCACACCTTGGACCACATTGTAAGAAATATGACACTGATAACTGACAGTGACATCGGTGGATGCTTGTATCTTTCTTCTCCCAGTGGCCTCAGCGGACTCTGAGTGTTCATTGAGTCAAGCTGACATTAGAGTTGTTTTTTTCCCCCTCATGATTATGCTGTTGAAAAAAAAATGTTTTGACATCAGAGATGACCGCAAATGGGGCGGGGGAGATGAGGAAAGACATGCAACAAAGACCCCTCACCAGTGCCTCAGTCCCCTACCCAAGTTGGGAGCTCTCACTATGTAATGTGGAAACAGCATGGACACTACAGAGAATATAGCCATGTTTCCATCAGCCTGTTTAGATGTGCATCTAGAAGTATTGCATCGTAAAATTATGATGGAAACGCCAAAATTCGAATTAAAATCCCCTGATTCACACAAACTAAAATATGCTCGCTTTAGCCGGGTTTTGGTTGATTCGAAAAAATGTTGATTCGCGAAACGGGGGATGGAAACAGTTATGTTCGAATTAAGTCTGACGTAGCGCACCTCTCTCCATGGTGATATCCACACTCTGGGTCGGGAAGGCAGTAATGCATTTACAAGCTGGTTGCCAACCGCCAGAAAACGTAGAAGAAGAAGAATGCGAGACTTGTTTTGTTTCCGGTTCTGCGGAAAACTCGTGCGAGTTTGTAGTTTTCACCAAAGTCCGTACATTTAATGGAAACATACAGGATTCGTATTTCTTTTAATGCGCATTTCCCAACGATTCGAATCACTTTTGGGTGGAAACATAGCTAATGAGTGTGTCTTAAATCACATACTTCCATTAGTACACAAGGAAGTACAATGTACGCTATGTACTTCTTGTGTGGTGCACTAATTTCAGCAGGGTAGTTTTGTCTCAAATCATGCATTGCACTCCTGGGAATTTTTTTTTTTTTTTCAATTGCCTCTTCTTCTTCTTCGTCTTCTTTTTAAACAGAAAATTGCAAACAGAGGGTAGAGCATTACTGCCAACTTTTGACCACTATCTCCACCCACACATAGCCTAAACCAAACTTATGCAATGATGTCAGTGCTGCCGTAGCTAGGAGTGAGTTAGCTAGCTCACAAATGCTAACATTAGCTAGCAAGCTAACGTTACAACCCGCATAATTGTTTGTGGTACCAAATCAGTACAAACCCAACAACATTACTGATGGCTTCTATTCAACAACAGTATTGATACTTAGTGCAAAAGACATGTAGAACTTACATCTGTAGGCCTACAACACGGCGGTATTCATAATCAGCTCAGGCTCCTTGCTGTCCCCAGCTGCCATGTCAAAAGTTAAGAAGTTTGTCACGCAGCTTCCACTATGTCACAAAGGCAGCAACCATTGCAGGTAAGAAGTGTCCATCATTCTACACTCAACTTCTGGACCATTTGAGTGCGCTAGTATTTCACTGAATTTTACCATACTTTGCAGGGTGAACGCATTTAGCAAACTTGTTTACTTAAAGTAGCCTATGTAGTATGCAATTTGAGACAGTAAAGCTAATAGGACTAGATGTTTCAATCCCTTTGGTAAGTAGGTAACACTTGACGGCAGCAGTCAGTGTGGAGTGGTGAAAAGGGGAGGGTATGTATATCACTGGGGTCATCAGGTGGGCACCCTGCTTCATTGACATTTCGTTGACTGAAGCCCATGATGTCTCCACAGGGCTCAACGGTGTACCCAGCGTCCCAGGTACACCCCTCTCCATGCCATACCCTCCATGTCCCCCGATGGACTCTGCATGGCAGGGGTGTCCTTCTCCCTGAGCCAGGTGTATGCCTGGCTGCGTACCATCTGTCTTTATTTTGGTGCCCAGTTGTTGTTGTTCCGTTTGATCCAGAGCCAATTGCTGCTTCTTTTGGCAGCACTTGACACGGACTTGATAGCCTGTTGGAGGGAGCAGCCCCTCATCCCCATTTTCCTCAACAGACTGGTGGTAGATGTTGCGATAAATCCCCTGCATCCCACCTCTACTGGGAAGATGATGGTCTTCCAGCCGTTCTGGGATGCTTCAGCTGCCGGGTCAGAATATTTGTTTTTTTTTCTCTCGTAAGCCTCTTCAACCCCATCTTTCCATGGTACTGTCAGTTCAATGACATAAGCCATCTTTGCTGTGGGAGACCACACAACCATGTCTGGCCGGAGTGTTGTAGCCACTATCTCTGGGGGAAACACAAGCTTTTTATCAATGTCCACTTCCAGTTTCCAATCTTGAGCAGACTGCAGGATGCTTGCATCCTTTGGTGTTGTTTGGTGCTCTTGAGGTTGGCCTGCTGGTACAAAACGTAGGAAGTGGACCTTTCTTGCTGATGTTTGTGGAAGATTATTTGTGGTGGTTCGCCTCTGTTCCAGTGTTGATGCCAGCTCTCTGAGTACTTGGTTATGCCGCCAAGTATAGCGCCCTTGGGTGAGACTTGTCCTGTACCCTGACAGAATGTGCTTAAAGGGAAATTTCAGTTTATTTCAACCCGTCTCCTATCGTCCTAAATTTGTTTCAAGTGACTAGTGACATAGAAATAAAAGTTAGCATGTTAGCCGTTAGCCTAGATACAGCCGGGGCGCATAGTAGCATCAGACCTGTTAAAACGTAAGTGAACGGGCAACCTTCAAGTGCAAAGTTAGTCCACTAAACAAGCTTTTTTCCACAAAGACCGCCTCATATCGTTAGGATAAATGTCAGAGAACATATAGAAAACGACATGTAAACGTGTTGTCTTACCTTACCGGTGTGGTGCCATGTTTGTTTATCCCTCTAGCTCTGCTTTCCAAAGTGCAGCCGAAATATATCTCGCCAGCTCTAGATAAAGCCCAGCTGGATACTAACGTTACTCCAGGTGGAGGTGTCTCGTCCTCGGTCACATCCAGACCTTGAAAATAAGGCTGCAACCGGTCCCATTCCTTGCAACAGAGGCATTCCTCACAGGTACACCACCAACCTCCAGAGCTACGCAGCCTTGCAGCAGCCATTCGTCCTCTACCTGTTGCGCCTCTCTCTCTCTCCTCCTCTGTTCTTCAATTTCACGAAGCTCTTCGTCAGTGTATCCTTCCAGCTGTTGCTGCTTGATCAGGCACGCTATGAGATCGCTGCTTGTTCTTGTGATATTTCGGCCGCGCTTTGGAAAGCAGTGCTAGATGATAAACAAACATGGCAGCACACCAGTAAGGTAAGACAACAAGTTTACATGTTGTTTTCTATATGTTCTCTGACATATAGAAAACGATATGAGGCGGTCTTTGTGGAAAAAAAGCTTGTTTAGTGGACTAACTTTGCACTTGAAGGTTGCCCGTTCACTTACGTTTTAACAGGTCTGACGCTACTAATGCACCCCGGCTGTATCAAGGCTAACGGCTAACATGCTAACTATTATTTTTATGTCACTAGTCACTTGAAACAAATTTAGGACGATAGGAGACAGGTTGAAATAAACTGAAATTTCCCTTTAAGGGATGCAGGTGCTTGACACAGGGAACAGGCGGGATCTTCTCCATACCATAGTTTCAGATTTGCGGGGGAAGGTAGCAGGTCGTACGTGGCTCTGATGATGAAACTCAGCAGCGCTCCCTCCATCTGCCAGATGTCACGCCAACTGAGCTTTTTCTTCTCCAGGCTCTCCCATTTGGTCCATCTCCCCTGCCTAGCCATTGAGACGGCTTTGGCATGTCGCTCTGCTTCTTCCTGCCTCCTGATTTCCTCAACCACAAGTCTTGTTTTCTGCACTGATGCTGCTTTTTGCCATAGAGGAGCTTTTGGGATGAGCCCGAGACCTGCTCTCCCGTGCTGGACTTGGCCAACCACATCTCTGAAATAAAGAGCAGATTTTGCACTCTGAATAGCTTCTGATGGAGTCCACTTCCTTCCCGTCACCATCTTGGGGGCCGCTGTTCGAATGACTGTGTCGTCTGATTCAGAAAGGGTCATGACCAGCCTTGTTTTGGTGCATTTGAATTCTTCCATGAGTCCTGCGATTGGTAATTCCAATTTGCTGTTCCTGTACAGTCCGATGGAACTTAGGCAACGTGGAACTCCAAGTCACTGTTTCAGCCAAGTGCTTATCACCCGTTCCAGACACACTGATTGTATTTTATTTTATTGCTCAGAGCATTTAGTGCCTCAGTGATGATATTGTTATCCAAGTATACTGAAACAGTTTGACACTTTATATTAGCCTACTATGTAATTTTATCCCAGGCCCATCATGAGAGTGATTATTCTGACCATAGGTATCACTTCCTCCACAGTTATCTCCCCAACTGTAGGAGAGACCGGGGATGGAACATGGGATACTTCATTATTCATTATCCATAACCGCTTGTGTCCTGGTCTAGGGTTGTGGGATTGGGGGCTGATGCCTATTCCAGCTAATATTGGGCACCCTGTTTTTTTTTCTTTTTCTTTTCCCAGCAGCACTGAAGACAAAGGTTGTGTCCAAAATCATTCACTCATTCACTACTCTTTACTCACTATGTAGGGAGTTCTATGTAGAGGACTATATAGTGAGCTCATCTGCAACATGAAAAAACACTTTCAGACACTGCTCGCATCATTTTCTCTGGGCCGTTAATGACGTCAAACATGCCATATCAGTGTCACCTGTTGGACCATCCATAACAAATACCATCATGCATATTTGTGATGAATACATGATAACAGGGGTGTAAATATAGACAGTGCACAAAGTGCACTGGGGCCTGTGAAGTGGGAAGGACTTGTGAATGATTCAGATTGCTGCCTTGGAGCTACACCTGAGCTCAAAAAAGAATTCACATTGAATTAAAAATGGTGCCAAATCTGTCAAGACTGACAGCACACATCTACAAGCCTAGTGAGCAGTCATGCCTTTTAAACATAAAAGCGGCAATAAGAAAGGACAAGAGAGAAACGAACAAGGGGAAAAATAAGCAAAGCTCCCCAAATTAGATTCCTTTGGCTTTTTTCATAAACAGCTGGCAGTGATTTGTGTATGTGTGTGTGTGTGTGTGTGTGTGTGCCTTATAACTAGTAGCTGCACCAGGGCCTGTCACAATAGCGTGCACTGGAGCTGTGTTAACTACCTTACATCACTGCATGATATCTTTTCTGCAAATTAATAAATAATGTTGCAAAGTGCTTTGTGGCTGTTCGTGTTGTGATTAATGCTCCGCTCTCATTAAACGTGCACTGTTGTACTGCCAGTCAGACAAAAGGAGAAAGAACAGCACCATTGCAACCTGTCTTACAAACATAAGTAATTTTCCATTTTAACATTTGATATGTTGAAGTTTGTTTTACAAGCTAGTCATGTAATAAATTGTGAGTTTAATGTGTAACATTATGCATTACGCTAGTGTGGCACAAATCACAGCTAATAGCGACCCAGCTCGCTAACGTTAGCTTTAACATTATTAGCCGCCCTCTGTACAGCACTAATGAGAGTCAGTTGCTGACGACTACACATTAAACTGACAGTTAATACATAAACTGGTAAAACTAACTTCAACATCATCGAAAGTTAAATGTACAACAGGTTGTAGTTGAGCTGTTCTGTCTCCTCTCGTCCGTCTCTGTGTCCGTCCCTTACGGTGTCTGTTCCTTCAGCACAATGCATAGTGGGATATATTGCTTGGTTAGTGACCATTGGTTTCACACTTCTTTTCACAGTGCATTGTGGGATACTTTGATAACATTATAGAGAATAATAATTCCCACTATACATTCAGACAACTCTACAAAATGTGTGTCACTGTGTTGTGGCCCGTGTAGGTGGTTTTGGACACAGCCAATATTTACACCTCACACGGAATCACGAGATGAATAAAATGTCATACATTTCTTATAAAGGAAAAAAACAGACAAACAATTAGCATTTAATGTGTAAGGTTGCTTTTATTATTTCATTTATTTTTTTCAAGGTAGCATATTTTGTACTATCATGTAAACCAGAAGCAGCACATTACTGTTCAGTTGGACTGTGGTGTGGTTTCCTAGATATACTGTTGTAGTATAGCTTGACTCCCGAATGCAGGGTGAGTATATGTTCCCGTGATACTCATACAATTACCAGGAAACGGAGACGATGTTCAAAGTATAACGGTAGCCTTTACTGGTAGCCATGTCAACGACAACAGACACGAGCAATCGAGCCCTGATCAAATACAGTACAGGTGAACATAGTCGAGTACCGAGTGCTCGATCAAGATATATCACAGACTGAATTAAGTGATAGTTACAGTGGTTTGACAAAACAATCCTAGCTCAAGGTCCACTTACTATCTTTTTCCAGTGCTTTCAAATGCATTTAATGATGATCTCCACCTGCCTTTATTACCATGAGATGCTGTTGAAGCTCTGGAGAAAGCCAGTAAGTGGAGCTCAGATTATTTTGCTAAAGTACTGATTTCCAAGGACAAGAATGAACTTACCTAGAATTATGACACTGGTGTATTGATTAGATATTTTGCATTAATAAATGTTTATTGTCAGAGTCTATCATGATGATAAGAATGAAGACTGATGTGTGTATGTCCTGTTGAGTTCAGTGTAACACAGGAAATGAAGACTGTCCTGTAGAACAATGCAGCAGCGACAGCAGAGAGACACAAAGAGCTGCTCAAACATGACAGGCAGAGAAAACCTCATGACACTTCTGCTGCTGTCCGGTCTGCTTCTAAAAGGTAGGCTTCATGTTGTTCTCCTTAGGATTGGATTTGGTCAGTGATGGAAGAATTCAGATGCTCTGCTTAAGTCAAAGTACCAATACAACATGTAAAAATACTTTATGTGTCCAGGGCCCAGGGTGTCAACTATGATCAAATCTTGAAACTTGATTTTTTTATAAAGAAGAAAAAGATAATGAAATCGGATAAAATCGTGTAATCCAGTAATGATTCTGATCCGGATAAAACCTTCAGCATGTGTTCAAAATATTTTAGTAGGACTGGGTAGAGGTGGAGGACTTGAGTCACATGATTTCACTCAAGTCAGACTCCAATTTAATGTAGGCTAAGGACCTAACTAACACTGATGAAAGACTCGATCTAGACTTAAGGCAGATTACTTGAAATGTCTGGACTATTTAATTTAATTTATTTTTCTAGATATCGAGAAGATGTGTTTTGTTTTTGAAACATGATGACACATATGTGGCAGCGGCTGGTATTCGTAGCCACACCAGGAGAGCTCTGTCCTCACAACTCTTCTTGGAGGAATGGCAGTGTGTAGGCTACAGCAGCATCATGAGCTTCACTTTGTGCTTTTATTCGGTACTATCTGCGTGATACATGTGAGTCAGGTCTCAGTAACTCATTCATTATTGAACGTGCTTTGCAACCAGCGACACACTGTCAGCTCACGATGAGAGCCGACACATGAGCTGTTAACTGTATATCCTCAGGCTGTCTTCAAACTTATTTGTACAAGGTTTTGATATCGCCACAGTGCGTAATGATTGTTCACGCCTGCTTTCCCAGCATAAATTTTTAGGTGCGCTTGCTGTGCGCACCCACGCGCCATGAGACCACCTTTATTTTGGCATCCTGTTCCTGCGTGTTGGGTCCCTGTCAGTGCATTATTAGGGTTAGGGTTAGCCCTAGGGTTAACCCTAACCCTAGGGTTATTATCATCCCCTTTCTCTCACATCTGCAGCTATGTTATGGGAGTGACGTGTCACGTGTCGTTCACCCTGAACATTTGCATACAGAGAGAAAGTATTTAAATCCTTTTCCTTTTAAAATACTAATAGGTTTAATCATCAGATGATTCTGACTCATGCATTAATGTAAAAGCAAGATCTCACTGTTGCAGTTGGTTGAGGTGGAGCTCATTTTAAACTATAAACTCATGATTTTTTCATTTTAGAATCTTCTGCTATTTTCTTCTCTAGTTGATAGTTTGGTTTGTAAAAATAGTGAGACATAACGTCACAGTGACCCAGAGCCTAAAGTAACATGTTAACAATGTTTATTTTATCCAACTAACAGTCTAAACCTCAACATTTGATTTATTAAAAGGGAAAAGCAGCAGATCTTCACATTTGTGAAGCTGGAAACATGAAATGTTTTTGTATTACAAATTATTTAAATGATTATCAAATAAGTTGTCAATTAGCCTAATTTTCTTTTCGATTTATAGATTCATTGATCAACTAATAGTTTCAGCAGTACGTTTTCATATGTTTTGTCTGCAAAAATTGTAATATATAAAGTAACCAGTAACTAAAGCTGCTGGATAAATGTAGGGGAGTAAACAATACCACTAATACTACTATTTCCCTCCAAAATGTAGTGGAGTAGAACTAGACCAGGGGTCAACAACCTTTACTATCAAAAGAGCCATTTTTGAAAATCTGTCTGGAACCACAAAATATATTTGTGCCTTAAACTGACGGCAACACAGCCTATTTACGCTTTCCAATAGACGTACATGAATATTCATTACTATGTTTATGTTTACAAAGTCGCTACTCTGCAGTGGGCTTTTTATGATTATTTGGTAGGCTACTTAAACTTTCCAGCGTCAGTGGTGAAAGCAAACAAATTTGTCCACTCAGTACAAAATTCTCTATTTGTTGTAGATGATAGATGTTATAACTTTTTTTTTTTTTTTGGTGTATAGGCTACACATTTATACAATTGGAAAATCTAATAATCACTTTAGGAATAAATAACTGTGATTCGTTTCCATATGTTTTTTTTGTCAAAGCCACAGGGAGCCACATGTGTCTCCTGATCCGCAGGTTGCCCCTGAACTAGATAGTGGCATGAGAAGACTCAGATTTGTATTTACAGTACCTGATGTATTTAGTTACATTCCTCCACTAGGCAAAGTTTAATTTATTTATTTTTTTTTATCTTAATGAGTTTGTGAGAATGACTTGACTGCTGGATTTAAAGAACAAAATGTAATAAAACTTTGGTCAAATCTATGTACATTTATTTATATTTTGCACTTAATTTGTTCAACCATTACATTGATTAGGCTACTTATTAAATCGTTCAGTACAGTAAAGTAAAAAAATTAATACATAAACAAGGATTTTGTCCCCATAAAATAACCCCCCAAATAGCTGTCGTACCAGACAAAATATTTAGATACAGTCTTTGGTAGTACCGATGTAAGGTTCAGTGTGTGAGAGCGTATTATCAATAACTCTGTGACTCTCATGATTTTTCCTGCAAATTTTGCCACAGACAAAAGTCCATGTCATAAAATTATTTATTGTATTCTGTTTATCTGCTATTTAAAAGCATTGAGACAAAGTGCAAAGAAACACATTATAATGCCATTGAAGAGTTGGAGAATAGAAAATAAAATTAAAATCAAGACTCAGACACGTATAAAATACAGGACTAAAAGTTACAGTGCACTGCATGAAATGAATAATTATTTGATTTAATAAAAGACAGTGGCAAACATAAAAGTCTTCAGTCTTGGTATAAAGGACCTTAGAGTTTCGGTAGACCTGTAATTTTCTGGGAGTTTGTTCCAGATATGTGGTGCATAAAAACTGCTGCTTCTCAGTTTTGATTCTGGGGACACAAAACAGAGGCATCCCTGTAGACCTGACAGGTCTGGATGCTTCATACTGTGGCATAAGGTCAGGAATGTATTTGGGCCTTCAATCATTCAGTGCTTTAAAAACCAACAGTAGTATTTTGAAAGATAGAGGGCCCTAGATGTGATGATTTAAAACAACTGTCTGTGTTTTCTGTATTGTTGACATATTTTAATACATTTCCAGACAAAAAATTAAAACTTGTAATATTCAACTGCTAATTTCTTAAGAAATAAAAGATGTCAGTAGGACAACGTAAGTAAATGGTTGGGATCCAGTATTATAGCGTCACAAAATCTAAATGATAACAGATTCTGATGTAACACTGGTCACCTGCTTTTCAATCATCCATGTCTGAGCATTTGAAAAATGTTAATGTAACAATGAGTTTGTTTAGTCATCATTTTTGTGACTTCTGTGTTCCCAGTTGTGACATGCAAAAAGGATGCCGTGTTTGTGTACAGCAGACTTAGAGGTAATGCCCTCCTGCCATGTATCAACCCGGTTTCCCCAGACTGCTCCTTGATCACCTGGACCTTCTACAAAGGCGGCCGGGTGCGGTACACCGAGGAGGTCATCAGGGGTCAGGTGAGGGCGGAGTCAGACAAGTCCAGCCGCATGTCCATCACATCCAACTGCTCACTCATCCTCCGTGAACTCATTGTCGACGACGCCGGCTCCTACGTCTGCGTGATGCATGGACAAGCCCTCACTGATGTTTACCTCTCTCTCCTCACCATCACTTCACCCTCCACCATCACTGACCTGCAGCCTGGAGGA
The DNA here is from genome assembly GCF_041903045.1 of Epinephelus lanceolatus. Taxonomy (NCBI): domain Eukaryota; kingdom Metazoa; phylum Chordata; class Actinopteri; order Perciformes; family Serranidae; genus Epinephelus; species Epinephelus lanceolatus. The sequence goes on along the minus strand of NC_135737.1, from coordinate 7,963,101 downwards.
ACCCTCACTCTGAGCTGTATCCTCTTCACCTACTATGATGTTGGGAGCTGCAAGTCATACTCCAGCATGTTCAACCTCAGCTGGGCAGCTGAGGACGGTTCTATGCTGCCCAAAGACACCAGGTTTTTAGTTCTCTGTCCTTTATCTGTCATTACTGATTGCTGCCTTTCAACTGTGTTGTGGGAAAGTTAATTTTGGAGGAAAATTAGTCTTTATTAACCAAAATGTTTATTAGTTTTAACAATAGAATTATTAAACATCATCTAAAAAAAATAATTTCAATCAACATGCTAATGTTTTTAGCACAAGCCTATGGCATTTTACATTGTATATATTAGCCTAGAGGCTAGCGAAATTTCCTTATAACCCAACTAATACTGGGATACCCCACAAGTCTTAATTGGATAATTGGAAAATATTTAATTTGTAAAAAGACCTAATTTGGAATATTTAAACAGAATATGCTGTTTACATTACCTGCAACAAATTCAGAATATGTCATGTTCAGAGTATTAGGAGAATATTGGTGTTAAGGCAGCCCACACACTTTTTTATGTTAAAATAAATTTTGTTTTGACTTTAAAGAAGTTAATGTTCAAGCTACCTTAAAAATTGAGTTAACTGAACTTGAGTAGTATTTTTGTCATGATCCAAAACAAATTAACTTTCTTCATCAAATAAACTTGATCTAAACTCTAGAAGTTGTTTAAATCATTGCAATATTATTACTCAAGTTTAGTTTGGTTAAATTTTAATGCAGCTTGAACACTAAGTTTTTAAGTTAAAACAACTGCTTACTTTTTATAGTGTCATTTTACGAAACACACACACACACACACACACACACACACACACAAAACAGGACGAAATAGTGCATTTTGGGCACTATTTTAAGCAGTGGATTAATTCACATTTGGTGCTCTAGCTATTATTTGTAGCAGCAGGACTGTGTCTGTGGGATTGAGTTAAAATAAATTATGTAGTGTATGTTCATGCTAATGAAGGAACATGGTACCCAGTGACACAGTGTGGCTCACTGATGTGTTTTTAATAGTATTTCCCCTCTGCACAGGTATGCGCAGATTGCCCACACTCGCTGTAACATCACTCTGGTCACAAAACTCCAGGGGGAAGACAACAACAGGAAGTGGAGGTGTCAAGTCAACGCAGCAGATAACAGCAGGGCAACATTTCTAGACTTCACATCTACATTTTTGTTCCAACCTCCTTCCACTGCCCAGACTCTGATTCCTTCAGAAACCATCGACTGTCCAGTCCAGCTGCCCATCAGCCGCATCGTGCTCTGTGCCGCTCTGCCAGTCATGGTGTTAATTGTGGGATTCTTCACATGGAAAGGAGATCGTAAGAGGGCCAAACTAGCTGCAGCTGGCATCGAACTTCAGGAGATTAACTGACAGTTTGCCACTGTGTCTTTCCTTGGGTTATTCTTTGCTTTCAGTAGGATTTCTTTACTGTATCTGTTTGATGGCCCCGTTTTTAAGCCCCAGTCCCCATGGATCCCAGACGGTGAAGACGTGTGATACAATTCAGATTTTCCACATGAAGCTAAGCTAACATCAGTAGGCTACTTCATGTGTTTTGGCACTGTGTGGTGATTGTGTAATAATTGTCAATGCCAAAACAGATTGCTTTTATATTTTATTTTTATTTCAAATTAAAAACCTGAAACTACTTTGAGTGATGGTTGAAATAAACCATAAACTGTACATACTTAAGGTAGGCAAAATTTGAATCATATTATTTATTAGACAACAAACACAAGTGAGCTTAAAATGTTTACACGTTTATCATATACCACTTAGAAGTTTGGAAACAGAATGCTGCCACTAGGTGACAGCACCAAGCCATAAAGATCAGTGTTTTACTTCCTCTGCATTGCTTTGACTGCACTGTTATTATTTTATCTATATGCTGCTGTATATTTGTAACAGCCCACATATTCAAGGTTGAACCAAGCGGCAGGTTCAACCTTGAATATGTTCGGCAGTTCATTGAATGGCCACTTGAGGCTGGCTCCAAGAGTGAGTAAATCTCCATAGACCCCCATGTTAAAGGGGAACAACACCTAAATTAAAAATTCCAATATGCTATTTCCATGTTCAGTCAATATTTGTGACCATGAGCTGCTCTGTCTAAAAGCCAGAAATCCGAGAAGTAAGCCTCAAACTTGTGATGTCATTACGTATAAAGTCTAGACAGATAGAGAGATAGATGGATGGAATAGTAGAAGGGGATAGGATTATATCATATAATTCAGTGTCTGTTTGTTTGGTTTATTTTTCTTTAATTATTATTAACACTACCATTTATGACCTTTTATACAACAGTTAGTTCTGACCGAGTAATTTGATTGGACGAGAGGCATTCCATGTACTGATATAGACTACAACATCACTGGGACATGTAACAGTAAAATCATTCCGCTCACAGGTGTTATAAAAATACAACCGTTAATTAACCAACTGTCACACTCGCTACATTGACGCAAACTGACACTATAGCGTTACACCAAGAAGATGGATATTTTCCCCAAAATTGCATTTGGATTAATCAACGTTTCATCGGCCGAACTGGACGAAGTTACACAGCTGCAGATCAATGTAAATACAAAGTAGCTTGTGAGTTCCTGGGTGTGTGCTGCGTTGCCTGGCAACAGACTGGGGGAACTGTTTTTTTGGCGGAGCTACATAACATACTTAAATCATTTATTTGATCACCTTTTGTTAACATTTCCTTACAGCATTGCTGTTTAAGCTGTTGTTGAACTGTTGTATAAAAGTAATATCACACTCGAGGTCGTGATGTTGTACTGTATATCGTCACGGCTGTAATTGGCTGTAACTGCCTCATGCCTATGACTGAATCACAGCCGTGACGATATAGCTACAGTCAACATCACTCCCCCTCGTGTGATATTGCTTAAAAGCGCGGTATGTAAGAATGTGGCCAAAATGGTTACTGCACTCAAATTCAAAATACTGCCGCGAGTCGTGTCGCCCCCCTCCCCTACAGATTCGAGGTTGCTGGACAGCGGCATGCTGGAGACTGATTTGTTTGCCCACGGGTGGCTGCCGTGGCAGGCCGCGTCACCGCTTCCTTTATCTTCAGTTTTCCAGCGGACCGTTCAAGCAAGTTCGGCTTCTCTGCTGCTAATGCTGCTGCCGGGATACAGCTAATGCTGTGGGTCGATGACCCACCTGCACATGGGCTACAATGTATGATCGAAAATGAATAACAGTTTAAAGTATTCAAAATGTCCATCCCCGTCTAGCTATGATGCTAGTTTGCCAACTTTGGCTAAAGCTCACCTGTCGAGGAGAAGAGTAGCCACTTCGACATCCGATTTCAAATTCTTCTCCGCTTTCAACGGTCTCCACCATTCAAATGCATCTCCTATATAGACCCTCGCTTTGCCTCGAGTTTTGTCTTGCCGTTTTTGGGAATCATAACAAGGTCGTTTGGGTTTATTCGCACCGTCAGCCATTGTAGTTCAGTCGTAACTGTAACTGATGCTGAGACTCTTCTGACTGTGTGACTGGTAGACGGTGGTGGGTGGCGCAACAGGCCAAAACACAAATTCAAAACATAAACATGATTTGCGGACTGTAAACATTTTTTTAAAATGCGAATATTCTGGCTGTACTATTGTTGTTGGTGAGATCAGTATGTTATATTAACATTATTCCTTAGTCTCTGTGACATATTAGGAGGATTTTACGACTATTTGCTTTAGATTTCTTACTTATAGCTCCTTTAAATACACCCAATGATGTGAAGTAGCCCAGGGACAATATGCCATACATACTCCGGGTCAGTAGATGGCGCTGTATACTTTACAAATATCAGTTGCAATATGACCACAAGAAGAAGAGGAAGAATACAGAAACCAGACACACAACCGTGTACGCTACAGCAGGTCAGTTTCATAATGTGAGTCCACGGAGGTTTGATAAGATGCTGAAAGCCTGCTGACAGCCTTCACTACAGCTCACTGCCACAGTAAGCTTCACCTTATGGTTTGTGTCATACAATCCTCAGCTGTCTGTCAGCAAACGACTGTCTCTTTATTTACGCAGTGTTTACCTCTGAACCACCAGTGTGGAGCTGACATCAGCCTCCGAGAGCATAGCAGTTTATAGTTAGCTAACAGCACGGGTCAGCTGAGGATAGAGAAAGGAAATGTCGCAGCCTCATGAAACATAGCCTATTAAGATAACGTCATATCTGAAACACTTGGAAACAAATTGATGAAACGAAACATTAATGTCAAATTGGATAAACGTTTGTGTCTGAAAATGTAACTTTGTGGTTAAAGTGGCCCAGAGAGGGCTGTTTAGACAATCACGACACTTTAACTGAAGCTGAATCGAGCTCTGTAATATAGCCTATGTAACACATGAAAATGTGTCTTCACTAGTTTGCCTGCTGTGTATGGGCATTAGGAAAAAAAAAATCTTATTTCTGTGTTGAATATAGAAATATTTCACTAACCCGAACTCTCACTTAATTTCTATTTTCAGCAGCAGCACTTTAAGGAAGGAATGCTGCCTTTAGTTGGAGCTGAGCTGACACCAGTGCAGCTCTATCGACATCTCCTCAGGTGCTGCAGGAAATTACCAACCCCAGCAATGCAGCAGCACTATCGACATGCCATAAGACAGGTGAAGTCATCACGTGCACCAATTACTGGCAAGCATAATGTTCTTCAAATTAGGGATGCACGATAATATCGGCATGCCATTGGTATAGGCCGATATTGGCTTTAAAATTAACTATTGGAATCGGCCAACATGCTTTTTCTTATTTTGCACAACGAATGAATATTACATACATTGAAAGCATTATATTTTATCTGCTGTCTCCATCTGCTGGTGAGTCATCACAATCACAGTACACATGCATAATATGAGGTTAATTCCACTACAGAGGAGACTTGATGATCACTAAAATTAGGTGAGGAAAAAAAGGATATATCAATATCTGTATCCAGGGGCGAAAATCCCATTTCATAGCTGGGGGAGACAATAAACAGTAAAATTTTAGAGAATAATTCCAGGGGGGGACAAGGAAAAAAAGTTGTAGCCTGTCTTTTATACAGCATCTTTTACCGCAATTTGACGCTTTAATCTTTTCTCCATCTCCTCAACAGGCAGACATAGGACCTTTCTTAGCACTGGCTGAGTCCACCTGCACATGTCCAGATTTAAAACAAAATGATTGAAATCAAATTAACATGTACACACGCAATGAATAAAGTATTTATCAGGCAAAAATCTAAGTTTGTTTATCAGATTTCTCATAATCAAATAACTGCCTTTTTCCAGATGAAAGATATCAGATTATGCTATTTACACGCCCACTTGATCTCTCTCTGTCTCTTTTATTCTCCTTTGAAACCTGTCTTGCAGTGTTGAGCTGTCAGCATGTTCGTTATTTTACCGGCAGTGAGATCATAACTTTAAAAAATGTTTGAAAGAAAAGTAACCAAAGAAAATGTGTAACACTGAATATTTCGTTTGTTTACAAGGTATTTTGAATTTTGAAACCTGTTTTATTGACCTGTTCATAATAAATTACTTTTTTTGGACTTTAAACATTTATGTCAGTATTGTAAGTTATTGATAACGAGAGAGTCAAGACTCAATTCAGCAGCAGCCACATGTAGAAAAGTGCATATACAGTGAATGTCTATACTTATGAGAAATGGCTTAACAACTAAATATTTCCTGCAATTAAACTGCTTTATAGACAGTGTGCTGTGAGATCTGTCGCTGCGCACCTCACAACCGTGCGTAATAGTCGCGCGTAATGACTGCTCCTCGTCGGTTAAACTGTACGTCTTTCATGTTTGTCTCACTGACAGGTGGAGAGCCTACAGACAGGTACCCATTAGCTACGAGCCGCTCCGTCACAACTGTGCGTAATAGCCGCGCGTAATGACCGCTCCTCGTCGGTTAAACTGCACGTCTTTTATGTTTGTCTCAGTGACAGGTACCCATTAGCTATGAGCCGCTCCATCACTCTTGTCCTGTCCTCTCCCTCTTCTTTCTCTCCTGTCCTCTCTATCACTAAACTCTGAGCTTAATCATTAGCTTTTAGCTTAGCAGCACTCGTAATTGAATAGGCTTTTGAACAATGCAGGAGAAATGTTGCAGACAGTTTATATTATCAGCAGCTTGTCCTCCATGGATTTCCGCCGCTGTCTGTATCGGTTATCGGCCAAATAAGTTGTTACATATCAGCATACTGGATATCGGCAAAAAATCCAATATCATGCATTCAGGGTCCAAAATTAACACTAGCCACTAGCCAAATGCTAGTAAAATAAAGTTTGAACATTCACTAGCCATTTGGCCGGTGAGTCAAAAAGTTAATTTTGGACACTGCATACATTCCTACTTGAAATAGACTTGGACATTGTATTATGTAGAATTTAGCTTAGAAACAACCCATTAATAAACCTCCAAACAAGTGACTGACCTACTGATGATACATACACATTTTCAAGCTACAGTTTCGGAGCTGCCCATAAACACTCTGATATCACATACGGTTCAGTATGTTTTAAAGTCAGTCCTACAGTCGATGCCATGATGTCTCAGTGGTTAATGTTGTCACCTCACAGTAAAAAGGTCCTCAGATCAGACCTGACAAGGCTTTTCTGTGCAGAGTTTCTATGTCTCCTGCATTTATGACCTATTTCCAGGTCGTCTGGCGTCTATCCACACCAAAACACATGCATGTTGTAAACATACAGTACCCACTTCTGCCATTGTTCCTGACCAAGACTGATCTAAGATCCAGAGTTGTGGCTGCTGTCACCTTCTCCCCTAGCCAAAACTAGGTAATTATTTGTAAAATGACAATTAATAGATCATTTTTAGGTAGCTATCAGGTATCACCATGGATGTTGTATTTTCAGTATAAGCTACCACAGAATTGTGCAATTGCGTGCTGTGTGCCACAGTTGTTTTCTGCAAAGTATAATGAGACTTTATAGCGGTCTCAACCATTGAGTTACAGGATGATTTAGGTTTATTACACCTTGGATCTCATTTTTGTTGTTTTGTCCATTTTCTGTATCAGTTACATTGTACTCTCCAAGACTGCACAAATGCTGCGCAGTAACTGCAGTAGATCAAAGTTAAAATACAAAATTGGTCCCCTCTGTTTTCTCTTCCAAATAATTTTTGCTAAGCTGAGGGTTTGATTACAAAGTGTCTGATAGCCTAACTACTTGTATTTTTGACTTCTGTCTTTTATATTACCAGATCACAGCTACTAATTACAATATTATTATTATTACTGATAGAGGGGCTAGCCAAATCTACAAATGAAGTCCCAAGCTGTAATAAATCAGAATTAGGGACTACGAATTATTTTCATCATCAGTTATTCTGGCCATTATTTTCTTGATTAATTGATTAATTGTTTGGTCTTGGTCAGTTGAAAAATGTACAGTTTTCAATAATTAAAAACTGTTGTGTTTTTATCTTCTGTTTAGACAGTTATAATTGACGATAGGAGTAGGGAACACTCAATACAGCACAGTATTACGTTATTTTTGTGTGGCAATACCATATTGATACATGGACGTCAAGTATCGATTTTGTAATAATACAAATTATTAATAGTCAACTCAATGATGATTTGATTAGATTTTGATGGATAAAGGTCAGTGTGACCTCACAAAACATGTTTTTGGCCATAACTCAAGAATTCATACATAAATGGTGACAAAACTTCACACTAATGGCTAATAGAGTAAAATGATGAGAGATGGCATTTTATATTCAAAAGGTAAAAGGTCAGCATCACTGTGACGTGATAATGTTCTGCAAAAGCACTTTTCTGGCTGTAATTCAACATCATAACTCATGAACAGAAGGGGAGACATTCGGTCAGATACTGACTGGAAACTGTGCTGACTGTAGAGATGATCTGTGCTGCTGGGGGGAATATGTGTGTGAAGGATCTGTGTTTTAGAATATGTAGCTTCTTCACAGCAGCATCCATATTTGAAGCATTGTAAGCTGTCATGGCTACATATGAGTCTGGACAGACATGGATGTAAACTGTAACTGCAACTTGACTGGTTTGCAAGGTATAAAATCATGATGTAGTAATTCTAGTTTCTATATATTATTATGAACTACATAACAACCAACAACAATCATTCATACATAATTTATGTGTCATCATCAAACCTGTTGAGTGCTGTTTTCCAAGCTTGGAAAGATGAAGTACTTTTTGTGAAGTGCTCCATCATCTAAAAGCATGAACACTTTATAATTGTCATCCTTTGCTTTTGGTTTCTAGGGTTACAACAGTCACTCAGATGAAGACGACCCAGAGAGGATACAAATGATAATCCAAAGGGCTATTGCAGATGCAGAGTGGATTCTTAATAAAGTAAGTATGGAGGCCTTGTCAGATTAAAGTTGGTGTGCAAATAAAATACACACTGCTGTAATTAATTTTCTTTTTGATTCACAGTACAAGAAGAAGGAGTGAAGTTCATAAACCATGAATATGTCCTCCGATGATGCATTTTGCATTGCTGCACCAAACATGGGTCCCAGTGTGTGTCTGAGCCATGAGTGCTTATTGTTTTCAGTAGTGCAACAATGTGGGTGAACAGCCATGATGAAGCAACACCTGGGACTACACTTTATGAAATGACTACTCGGTTCAATCTGATGTTCACTGTCTATAAAAAGTGTAAATACTGTTCTTAGTTTGAAATGAGTTGACTATGTATATTTTATTTTTCAATAAATTAATTCTCTATAATTATAGATTTCTTGTCTTATTAACTGTGTACTGAACTTACAGTAAGAGTGAAATGTTAAACAGGCTTAGACAGTTTTTTCGATCACCACACTTCAGAGCAACAAGCAGATCTATAGAGGGTAAAGTGAAGTATTGGTTAAGACTATTTCAGAAGGTCAAAGGTCAGTACACCACTCAGGAGCCAGGAGGGAGAAAAGGACCCAATCCAACACATCTTCATTCCCAACTCATCAAATACGGAAGCTTGGTCAGTGGCCCCACACGACAAACTATGATGCTCTGGTAGCCCTTTAGCATCAGTTTTAGATGCTCAGGGATGGCCTGTCGGTTTGTGCTCATAACGTTCGTTGTCTTTTCTGAATGAACTTCCTTCTTCATAGGAAATGTATAGTCCACTCGTTCAATGCATGCAGTCTCTTCTCAAAATAAACTTAAAACATTGGTAAAAACCTGCTTTTTAGGTTTACTTCCTGAGGTTTAGGCAACAAAAGCACATGGATAGGTTTAGAAACAACATGGTTTGGCTTAAAATGAGTACGTTTGTTACTAACGTAATGTGATGTCACATGATGTATTTCACTAGCACAGTATACCACACATTCTGGCACACTAACTTTCTATGAAGAACTCCACTGACTTTTGGTTCACAAAGGAAACGAGCAGTTTGACCCATCCACCTCTCCACCTGTCCCAATCTCCACACTCATGGACTCACTGACATAGCGGCGCGATCCTGCACGGTGCTTAAGGGTTTAGGGCTGTAACACTTTCAAATCATCACATGCATGAGGGCTCTCCAGACGTTTCAAGCCTTTTATGCACAGATTCAGTAAGTCTGCATTTCTGCAGACTTTGCCAAAAGGAATTACCCACAATTCAAAATGTTGTATTATAACACAGGGTTAGTCAGGGCAGTCCTTAAGTATTTGAAAGAGAAAGGATAAACAAGGAGGGCTGGCACATAGGGTTCAGCCTAGTATAGTAAATTTACACAAACACTACATTAACATCAAGGATTGAAGATAGGTTAATAAAAAACACAAAATCAATGCAAACAGGTGATAATACAGCAGTCCCTTAGATGCAGATACATTTTAAGTGGTAAAGTGTGCCATCAAAGGGGAGAGGAGCTGATTGACCAGGTTTCCTTACAATGTGTAGTTTCCAAACAGAAAAATTCAACATAAAACATGAAAAAAATACTCCATCTGCTTAAGACGATAGTGTGATATGACTAAAAAGTTATGGTACTGACGTATAATTTTGTAAATGATGGACCTACCTGGTATAAAGTTTAGCTATTCTCTGCAAAACCTTCATAAAAAGATGCATAACTAGTTTTCAGTCCATGACAGAACATTTGTGTGTACCTATGTGTGCACAAGGACCAACAGTGTCAAAATACGTGGATATTAAATCATTTTGTTGAAACAAAACACAAAGCACAAAGCTAAAATCTGCTGATCCACCCCTCTAACGTCTTGACAGCAAAAATGACACATTTTATTGTGCAATATAATACAGTATTTATTCAAGTATAACCGTTTGTCATCTTAATTAGTACATGAAAGACTTTGACACATAACAGATAGAAAGAAGAAGAAAGGACAGTATATTCTTCATGTGCTGTGCCCACAGACTGGTTGTACCAGAAGAATTAAATAAAAGCAAAAATAACAACACACATCATCAAATTAGGATCAGCTCCTATCTTTTCAAATCTAAATGTATATACAGATGCATGCACATGCAGTATTTCAAGTGATACAAAAAGTAATAAAACTAGATATACAGAGTAATTCTTCAGTATAAATAGTATAAATAATATTCCTTTGTATAAATAGCTCCATTTTCGTTAATGTTGGTCTGAGATGTTGAGACATTTGGTGTGAGCAGAACGTAACGTTCCAAACATATTCAAGCGTACAACACTGTAGATCCCCACACCTGCTGACTACGGTGGGAACACATACAGTTGGCAGCTGGCTGTTATTTCACACACACAAGCATGTCAGAAATGAGGTGGTCAAAGGAGGTGGAGATGTTTGAGGATGATGAAGTTGGAGCTTTGGGACTGCTTCAGAAAAACAGTTGCAGCAGAGTAATTCTCTGAGGTGGGCATCACCCAGAGAAGGCTGGACAGGCACTCTGGAAACACAGCTGTGCAGAAGTCGTACATTTGTCTGCTGTCTCAGTCACATCCTCACTTCTGCAGAATGAACTGGTCGATAAACTCGTTCTGCTCTGACTCCACTTTGGACAAAGCTTCATACTCAATACGATATCTGGAACAAGGAAACAGCAGAAAATTAACTGTAACTCAATAAATGCAATAAAGCAAAAATAAAAGCCCATTACTTGCATGAAATATTGTTAGAAATGCCTACTATAGCAGATACCAGGATACAGTAAACACTGATGGGCCTGCTAAAGACAATGGTTTTTAACTAAGTAAGTAATTATTGACAGCTGAAAAAGTCACCGGATGATGTCATCACTGCTTAAAATATTGATTTTTAACATTAAAGCCATAAGAGACGTGGAGACTTTTCTCAGTTGCTATTAATTTGCTGTTCCACATGATTTTATACACCAGAGGCAGCAATGTAAAACAGTCTACAGCAAATGACTGTATATACATAAGTCATTCCCAAACTTTTAAAATAATGTACCCCATTTGAAATATTTTTCAGTGATGTACACCCAGACCAGCACAAGACATTTTTGGCAGGGGGGGGAAAAAAAAAAAAAAAAAAAAAAAAGAAAGCTTATATAAAAAGGTCCAACACAGCGCTGTGCGATCAGTGTCTGACTGACTAAACCACAAACTTGTACCTGGAAAAACACTGAAATGCTACATTACAAATGCTCAGAATTCATCAATTCATTTTTGGCAAATCATTTTCTGTCATCATACAGTAACACTAAGACAGAATAGTATTTCAGAATCAGAGTCTTTATTGTCATTGTACAAGTACAACGAAATTGTATATATATTTTTTGTAGACTGCAATTGCAGATATATATTTTTTAATCAGATATTAATTTCTGTTTCTTTTCTTTTTTTCAGTTGAGCTACTTCAGTGTTTTACATATCCCCTGGCAACTGTAGAAGCACCCTGTGGGGTAGAAGTACCCCTCATTGGAAATCACTGGCATATGCTACATAAGAATGACAGCTCATGTACAGGCAGGATTCCTACAGCTTAAGGCAAGTTAGATTTAAGCCTTTTCTTCGAATTTTTAAATGCCACTTGGAAATTCCAGACCACTTTTATAATAACCATAACTGACAAAAAAACATGAGCTGACATCAATTCCTTGGGGTTAGGGACAATTTTGCCTAAATGTTGTAGAAATGTAGAAAACATGACTTGGTGACCATTTGGTGTTTCTAACTATGCATGTGGGATTCCACTACCTTGACTCCCATCATGCAGAGTTTGAAAAACTTTTTTACATTAAAATACACTGTTCCTTGTATGCTGCAAAATCTTGATTAATGAGGCCATTTTTGATGAATTTGCCCCTCTCCATGTTGTCAAGGGTCCAGTGACAGCTAGCTAGCAAAAGGTGGATGAAATATGAGTGTCGTTTGTTTCACAATTCTGATCTGTGTGACATAAACTCAAGACCCATTAGGTATACTACAAGAACAAAAAATAATAATTTAGGATCTGCAGGAACCCTGTCAGGGAAAAGACGCAACACTGTAGGCACTAACTTTCTCCGGTCAATCAATTAATCAATCTATTTATTTGTCACATAAAATCATATGGATACAATTTTAGTGAAATGTAATAAAAATGTAATTGAATGCTTTTTAAGCTAAATTTCTCTTACTTACAGACTGATGTTTGGACAAATAAACTTTTTTCTTGTCAGGATTTTCAGGTAAGTATTAAGGTTATGTAGAATACACTGTACATATTCCTGTGCAGAGGTTATTTTTATGCAGGAATATGGTTATTATAGTGAGCTACTTTTGCCAACAGGTAAGTTCAAGTATCAAGAAAAATGTTAGGTTCAGGGGGGTTAAAGATTTGTAACATTAGAAAGGAGATCTCAACTCATTTAGACAAAAACAAATTAAAAATGGATAAATTAAATTTATTCATAAAACTGAATTTAATTTTAAGACTTTTTAGGGACCTGCAGACACCCTGTGTTAATAAACAACCTGAAAACAGATTTTTAATGTGTGGATCAGTGTACCTGAGGGATTTACACCTCTACACTACATGGCAGTATTTGTAAAATCCTTAACTCGTTTTTTTCTCATATCCACACCATGCATCCACTCAGTGTCTTGCCCAAGGAAATTTTGACAAGTGCTGAGGATCTAACTGCCAACCCTGTTATTAGCTACAGCCCCCTATGATGACCTGTAGGAGGACCCCATCACCTGACAATCAAACAGTGACAGATGGTGTTGCAGGTACTGTGGTAACCGCTCTTGTGGAAATTAGTGGATGTAAAACAGGCATATATCAGGTGGGGCAACATTTAAAACCTTAAACCACTAGGGGTTATATAGCCATAATTCAGGCCAAACTTTTCGTTTACAGCTTTTAATTGTTTCTTAAGACAGTATACTACAACTGCTGCTGGTACATGTGGGATATTGATTACCTGCTGCACAAGCCATTTATTCAGGTTTGAGAGAAATTAACTATTTTGTGTGCTGAATTATATGGATGGGAAACCATGACCTGTCCCGCACACACCAGCTCTGTGTTGGTTGGGTTGTGGAAAACGACCTGTGCACTGCTTACCTCTCAAGTTGCATCTTCTTTTCAGCTATGAGAGCCTGAAGCTGCTGCTGTTGAGCCTCTCTTTGTTTTGCCACTGACTTCAGCAGGTTTCTGGCTCCTATTGCCTAAATGAGAAGAACACAGATCAAACAGAAGCACATACTGTATAGTATAAGCTACCTGAGACAACTAGTGTGTTTAAGGAGAGTTTAACCGACTTTGGGAGTTTCAAAGCTTTGGCATAAGAGTCCTACATGTTCTGCAATAGCCAATGAAAAGCAGCTTTAAATGTTAAGCTTACCTTCATCTTTTCCGTCTCTGCTTCTTTTGCCAATTCATCCACCAGCTCGATTAGACCTCCCACTATCTTCTGAAACTGGCTGATTTCTGCAAAGGATAAGACATATTTGCATATCTTGTAGGACCCGTTGATATTGGAGGAGACATCAGGCACATCTTAATGGACAAATTATTCAGTGCTTACTGTCCACAAATTCTTTACATTCTTCCTTTAGCTCTGAGGTCTTCTGGCTGACATCAGGCTCCAGTACCCGGAGCTTGTTGAGTTCATCAAAATAAAAGCCTGCCTCAGCTAATGTGTCTTTAGCCATGGCCACAAGGCCTGTGACAAAGGAAACACAAAGAATGAGGGGTGAAGAATGGGACAGCAGCAGAAACAAACACAACTTAAAACTAGCTTGGACTTGTAGGGCATCTATGGAGCCATCTTTTACATGATATATTTTGAGATAAAGCAAGAGCTGTCTGTCAGGTAACTTTAGTGTTACACTGAAATCAACAGGCTTTTTATGGCTTGATAACATAATGCTGACAAGTGGCTTGCTACCTGACTATCACACAGTGAGAATATTTGTTTTGCTGACAGTGTGTCTCTGTCTCCAGGCAGCTGGTCTCCAGCAACGTTAACATACAGTATGCTAAACAAACATTTCGTTGAACTATAACCTTCAATCAGAGTCCACCATATGGCAAGACGACTCATTACCTTTAAGAGCGCAGCTTTATTCAGTAAAGCTTTGTGCTAAATATACGAGTTAAATACATAGCTATAATGTTAGATTACGTCACGTGCATCCTCGTTAACGTTATCTGGTTTAACTCCTACGTTAGCTTAACGTCACCGTGTATCATATGTATAAGTTTGACTTTGCGTTGACTTCACAATAGTAATACAAGTCTCTAAAGTTGTGAAGAGTATCAAATAGCTAAAACGGTTCACATACGTTGAGTGTTTTTCCCTGTGGAAATTCATGCCTGCCCTGACTTAACCTAACCTACAATTAGTTACATTAACTCAAGCTAACGTTAGTTAGCTACATTTTGCTAGCCTCAGCCTGCTCACAAAAGCTAATAGGAAAACGAATTTAAACACACACTGTCCATGTTAATGCTTATTAAGTTCCTTAGAGAGCTACGTTAAACCGTATCTATCGCGTTATGTACAAAAAACAATATATTTACCTGTTAAAGCCGTTATGGCCGTTAGCTCAGATGGCACTGTGTTGTGTGACTATGTGGCAGAGCGAGTCAGCCCGAAGCTCCTCCCCCTCTCGCTGCCAAGGAAACCAGATGCTGCTGCCCGTGTGTGTGTGTGCGTGTGTGTGTGTGTGTGTGTGTGTTCTCGGCTGATGCTCCGTGATTATCTCACGGACCACAGGCAAACTTGCAATTAAATGTATTCTACTGTCAAACGCTCAAACGACTAAAGAGATGGGCTACCATAAGTCTTCTCAGTTGACATTGAGAAGCTTTTACTTTGTAAATAAAGCGGAAATGAGATCAATTACCGTAATGTGGACAGTATAACGACTGCATAAAACCGACGAAGCCAAATGTCCAATCTCTTGAATATTAGAGCTGCAGAGATGTTCACTCTGCATGGGCTTCATCTGTTGTATGGAAGCATGAAAGATAACGTAAATTAATTCAGTTATAAATATGTCAGATCTTGTAAACTGAAAGCATCCGTGTTGCCTTATTCTTTTCAAAAGTCTACCATACCTGTTAGTTCATATGATTTAAGCTGTAAGCTGAGTCCTAATATGCTAATGTGCATCTTGACGTAGCCTATTTGTTGTCAACAGCTCTTAGCCTGTCTAGCTGTGTTTTTTTAAAGTATTTTTCTTCATCATTCCTGACTTTTCCATTTTGTTTATTTTGTTTTGGTAATCTGGGTACATTTTACTAGTAAAACCTGTAAAAATGTCTCTTTACATCAGCCCAGGTTCCAGATTGGAGGAGGGTCCCTGGTTTTACACCAGCAGAGCCAGCAACCTTATCCAAATAACTAATTCAACCTGCTTCCTGAAAACCTAAGTCCTGACTGTATGCAGCAAATCAAATGATGGCTTTACAGCTTAATTACATACATATGCTCCAACAGCTAGAGCCAGCTAGAACCAATAGACACTACTAACCTAACAGCCTCTGCTGCCTGTTGGAGGAAGCTTGGGAGCAAAAGGATAGCCTACCTACCTGTGTGAGGTGCTTTAAGTAAATGCATTATGTTTTACAAAGTAATCCATAATTACCTCAACATCCAATTGTCAAAATTAAATGGGAATGTAACCTACATGAATATGCCATGTCTTAGGTATAAACTGCAGGGGATGGATTAAAGCCATAATAATAGCAGACTGGATGAAACTACCAAGCACTGACATTGCCAGTAAATTATATATTTTTATAGTGTGAAAACACACAGTAAAACATGTAAATATCTGTCAGATATAATTCAAGCAAACTGTATACAAATACTGTCATATCCACTTACTTAAAGCAACCTGTTACATTACTGTTTTCATATCACAGAAACAAAAATATAACATAAAAAGATTTGCTTTCTCCACCTGCATCATTCTATCAGAAAATCTGAAAGTCATTTACTTTTTTGATGAGGGTAACATTTCAGTTTTATAGTAGGCTAAGTCCATGACCTACATGGGCTTTTACAAAGCTTTGTTAGATAGTGATCTTGGCAAAGTGTTACTTCTGGTTAAACATAGGAATCAGCTACATTTTGATATGAGAGTTAAAAATCTGTGATGAGTGATTGTAGCTGGCTAATATAATTTTATCACAGAGTTGTTTCAGATGTTAGCAGTGTTGGTTAACTCACTGATTTTGGGGTTGGTTACTGTATTTTTTTTGAAAGATTAAAACCATTTTTAAAGGTAAGAAACAATATTTACATATTTTTTAAATTATTATTCTGAAAAGTAAATGGCAAAAGTAATTAGACATTCCTACTGATAAACTGCTCAAAAATGTTTGGTTTTAAAAATGCACTGATATTAATATTCTTGTTTTCTGGTTCTTATTTGAATGAAATGTTCAAATTGTTTCTTTTCATTGCATCAATTTTCTTTTTTTTTTGTAACTATAGCAGTTTAACATTGTGCCAACTAGGCCCATAACGAGCGCCAACCAGCCCCAGCACAAATGCACAACATGACTTTTATAGCTGAGACCTTAACCTCTCATTTGCTGCCGGTCAGAATATTTTAACATAAATTATACCAGAGAAATACTATAGTGAGTGAAAACTGTGCCAACCAACTATGGAATCAAATTTGTTTCCATAACCAACCCCAGTGTCCCCTACTCAAAAGTTTATGTTCATCTTGTTCAGCTTCATTGTCCTTGTTTTGACATGTATGACTATTCTGTGTATGTACAACGAATACAGAAAACAGTCAGTCAGAAAACAGATGTGCACACATGGCCAATAATGCGGACTCTAATCCTGTTTCAGAAAATGTGTCGCAATGCATATTACTGACTGTGGGGGGCAGCATTATGCCCTGTAAGGCACAGCCTGCTGTAAACTCCATAGAAGAAGAAAGCAGAGGGGAGAGTAACTTCACATACTTTTCTCCAACACAAATCTCGATGCTGAATCTGATGTAGATTTCCACCTCGCGGAGAAAAAGGCCAGGTTAATTAGCCACACAGTGTGCGTTTATCCGACAACACGAACAGAAGGCAGTCAGGCAGGTGAGTAAGACAAGCTTCCTACACTCGTTACGTGTTGCTCACTGCTGGATGAAGCCAGGGAACATAACGTCACGTACTCCATTGAAAAATCTGGTAATTTAATGTGACTTTGTTTCGTAGAACAAACACATCTGGAGAATTTAGAGCCTTTTCCGAATGTAACATTACGTTGTGAGTAATTCGGGCTGTGTTCAGTTCAGAAACTAACCCAGATTTTAGTCTATTTTCAATTTTTAGGATTGGCTAGTTTGTCTGGCTGTCCCGTATTCGCATAAAGTTTGCCCACCCTGTTCAACATTAGCTAACATTAGCAAAACACACCCACGTAGGAAGTAGCGGTGACAGAGTGACGCAAAGCGAATTAACGGGACAATGTTTTGTTTTAATAAAGTATGAGTGATGGAGTGTTGACAAGACGAGTTGACCAGAAGACGGTATTTTTCATACACATTAACGTTACTATAACAGCCTCACACTATGATAGGGCCTTTGCTGACGAAAAAGAAACTATTAAAAGGGGCACATATTAAATGGAATTCGGTCCATAACATTTCTGTATATGTCCAGCCAAGGTAACCCTCAACTAGGTGTTAAATAACACCATAATTTGCCAAGTAACGACAAGTTCACTTTGTAAGTCAAAATTAGGTTACAGTTAGCCATTGCTCACCTAGCTTAGCTTTGACAGGTCTCTGTTAGTGGATGCTTTGACGATATGGGAGTTAAACACCAGTTTGCCAAATAACAAATAACTTTTAACAGCTAGCTTGAAGTTATAAAGCACAATATTCATTTGCTAGCACCTCAGACAATAAAACCATTCAAACCTTTAATGTGGTGCATAACGCTGTCACAATACTCTGTTCAACTGAACTAGCTTCTCTTTATGGGGACCATCACTACAGGAACAGACTGGATATCAGCAGCTAATAATAGCCAATTTTAAGAAAAGTAAGCTGCCTTCCGTAATAAATGTAGTTTATTTTACATTTTGAATGCAGTATTTTTTTTCATCACAGTATTACTAATTTTACACAAGTAGAGAATATGAGTTGTTTAACACCCACACTGATGGGCTCATGTCGTAAAACAGCTTTGCGACAGTCTTTAAACATAAAGCAGTCAAGTGAAAATATAAAAGATTATAGAAGCATTAGAGTCTATTTATACTGTGTGTTTTGATATAGGCTTTCATAAGAGTTTCACCATACGTTAGTGTACACATTTATTCATTCAGTCATTTTTTGTAACCCTTTATCCTGTCAGGGTTCGCGAGGGGGCTGGAGCCTGTAGTGAAGTGTAGCCTGTGACAAAAAGAGACATGTTCTGAGTATGATATCTTTTGTTGTTGTTGTTTAAGACAACAGTAGCTTGTCGGTGTTTTTGTTAGTGCTCAGGATTAGCCACTTTCAAATCACACTTCAAATCATATGGCTGTTTTATTGTACATTTGTTTGACACATTTCTTTTCCACACTTTTATTTCCTTCATTACAGTTGGCTACTTGTCATTAGTGGTGGGGGAAAATGGATCCAGCATAATATCGCAATATTTTTGTGTAGCAATGTTGTATCATGGGTGGCATGGTGATGCAGTGGTTAACATTGTCACCCCACAGCAAGAGGGTTCCTGGTTCAAACCCAGGGTTTGATGCTTTAGGTTACTAAGTGTACGCTCAAGTAGCATCTCTCATAAAATAGAATTATTATTGAACTGCGCAATTGGTCATCAGCTTGTGACTCTAAATTGCCCGTAGGTGTGAATGTGAGCATGAATGATTGTCTGTCTCAGTGTGTCAGCCCTGTGATAGTCTGGCAGCCTGTCCAGGGTGTACCCCACCTCTCGCCAAATGTCAGCTGGGATAGGCTCCAGCCCCCCCGCGACCCCTAACAGGATAAGCAATTGTGGAAAATGAATGAATATCGTATCGTTACATGGATGGAAGTATCGATTTTTTAAAAAAAACTATATTAATTATTAATATTATAAATACAAATTAAACATTTGATAGCCTACTGGAATAATATAATCAATTGTTCTTTCAGTCCACTAGATACATTTGTCTGCAATAAAGATGACTAAAGTGAGATACACGGACTGAAAACTTTATCTTTTTAGATAATACAGATGTCCCTAAGGTTTTACTTTAGGGACATAATTTGTAGTAAAAAAAAAGGTAATACACAATAAACACAATAATCACAATACTTAGTAGACCGCAACATGTTTAAAATCGCAATAATTCTGTATTGTGACTGACGTATCGTGATATTTTCGTATTGTGGGGCCTCTGGTATTTCAAACCCCTACCTGTTACTGCAATGTAACTTTAATTATATTATTGCCCATTTAATTTTATGCAATTTTGAATTTCCTTCAGTATTATCATTTAAAGGTGCAAATAAACTTGGATTTTCCCCTAAGTATTTTTAATTAGTATTAGAGTTAATGTATGTATTATGTCATGTGGGTATTCGCTTTAATTTAAAACAAAGGGACTTTCCTGGATTTGCTGTTATACTGAGATAATAGCCATAACAATCTAGGTAGATTTTTTATTAATGCGCATGTATTATAGCACTGGAATATGACAAAATATATCTAGATTTTTTAACATATGGTTGTTATGATTGAATAAACTTAGAGACCATCTCTAATTATTAGGTGTATGAATTTCCCTGTGGTGTAGTCTGTCTACTGAGTAGTTTTACTCATTGATATGTGTCTTTTCTTAGTCAGTCACTTTCCATTAAATGGGAACGAGAATAGCAGCTTCCACTCTGTATTGTGAAACATGCTGTAAGCCACTGGGTGTCCTGCTTTACCAGCATTTGTTACCATTTACTTTCCTTGTACAGCCTTATTCATGCTCTGTACTTTGCCAGGAATGATCTGGAGCAGTGAGAGGTTGTGGCGGCCTCATCAGTAGCTGTCACCACGGCGGGGGACCTACGGACCTCCGTCTGCAGGGTGGTCATCTACCTCCAAAGGGACATGTCCGGGGACAGCTGCCTGCCCCAGCATCACACCCAGACCCACCCCAACCCCTCAACCCCTCCTCTGGCCTGTCCCAAGACCAAGACCTGCAGTTATCGAGGAGCGGTGGGGCTGGGCAACAAGTATGTCCGGATCAATGTTGGCGGGAACCTGTTTTACACCACACTTCAAGTGCTGACCAAGCAGAACTCCATGCTGAAAGCCATGTTCAGTGGAAAGAAGGAAGTGTTCACAGATAAAGAGGGTAAGCCATCTCTGAATTGCAGACACAGATAACTGCCATAAACACCGACTGAAATCTGTTTTATGCTGTTATATTTCCGCAACACATAAAACTAGCGTTGACATTTTAATGTTCTATGTGCATGGCATTGCTGGTTAAAAGTCAACACAGCAATGTTGTATTGATTTTGAGCTAGTTATGACTTAATATATAAATGCTGTTATAAAACACACAACTTCACTGACACATTTATGGCTTTTTTTGGGAAATGTCTTATCCACTGCTGCTATAAACCATACTTGTTGCTCATTATGATCACAACAGGTCTAGCTGAGAGTGGATGAACTAATTTTACTGAAATAACAATAAAAAAAAAGTCTCATATGATTTGATCATCATTGCCTCTCAAGGACACACAGTTAGCTGTAATGTTGGCCTCGCATTCTGGGAACTGTAATCTTGCCACAGTATTGTGCACCAGTGGCTTAGATGTGCATATTCTCAACCTGGTCTGTTGTTTCTGTTCAGGTTGGATCCTGATCGACCGCAGTGGGAAACACTTTGGCAGCATCCTGTGCTTCCTACGTGATGGCACAGTCACCTTACCTAAAGGGCGGCAGGCTGTCCAGGAGCTGCTCGCCGAGGCAAAGTATTACCTCGTCCAGGACCTAGTAGAGCTTTGTCAAAACACCCTGCAGGTAAGTCATGCCAACACTGACAGATATTTGAAACATGGAGAAAAGAGGATGTAGTTTGAAGCCTCTGGAAAGTTTGTATCAGCAGAAGAGTTCTGGTTAGACATTTATTATCTCTGCATAATACAAAACGTACCAAGCCCAGTCAGTGACACTCAGGTAGAAATTTGAAGGTGGCAGCACCTCCTGAAACCAGATATTGTAAAAAAAAAACAAATTTATGAAAGTTTAAACTTGCCCTGTCTTTAAATATCCAGATATTTTAGTAAACTGATATTTTCCTCTATGTTTAGATAATCAATTACTGACATTTGTGAATCATTGAAGAATTGTCCACGTCCACATTGCGATCCATCTAAGAATTGAGTTTTTCCCCCACCCCTAATGATAACTATAAATAACCCTGGTTCTATGAAGCCATTGGTGGCAGTATCATAAATCAGTGACTATGACTGCTATCGCGCAGTGTTGTGTTTACAGGATTCTAGCATCATTATCAAGTATTTAATGCACTGGATGGATCTTTTTTTCAGTAGACATTTTCAATTGTCATAGCAGGAAAAGCACAGGTTAAACTTCTGACATTAACCATGGCTCAGTTCCATTAAGTGTCCCAGTAAGCTATTCCAGTGAGCCAGCATGCACAGTAACAGGGCCTCTGCTAAGTGGAATGCAGATATCATAAATGTTATTAATGTAATGTTGCAATGTTGATGTTGTTTAGCTGGTCGCTGGGTTGGACGGTCCACGGCTTTGGTGAGAGAAATTTTTGGTTCCCCGAAAATTTGTTCAGTATAAATCTGGCAAAAAATGTAATTTTTCCAATATATTGGTCTATAACCAAAATGTATGACATTCCCATCAGCTTCAGTTTTACGTTGTAGTGCTAATTGTCAAATATTAGCATGCTAACCTGCTAAGGGAAGACTGTGACCATGGGAAACACTATATCTGCTAAACATCAGCATGTTAGCATTGTCCTTGTGAGCATGTTAGCATACTAATGTTAGCATTTAGATCAAATTACGGCTGTGCAAGTGCTAACATGGCTTGAGTTATCTTTAAATTGTTGTAGTTTATTTATCAAAAATGCACTCTATCTATCTCTGTATATCTGTCCGTCCATCTGCCTATCTATAGATATCAGGATATTAAATGCCATATACTCTGGGAGCAGATTATCCAAATTGTTCACTTATACTTGCTACTGACTTCCTTTGGCTATCTGACAGTCACTATGTCACATTAGTCGATGGTGGAGTCATAAAATCGTGCCGTGACGTGACTTGGCCGACAGACATGACAGACTACACGATGGTCCACACCAATTATCCTCGGTTGTCTTTCACGACGTGTGTCATGTCATCGGGTTATTCTTGTCCTATTTTTATTACTTTTACTTTTATTTCAGTCACTGTGTCTGTTCATGTGCCAGCCGAAATGTTGTTGTAGTAACGTAAAAAAAGTGCCAACAGATGGCAGGAGCTGCATTTGAAGTACCGTACGTAAACATGCAAGTCACTGAATCCTCCACAACTAGTTCCTGCAAATGTTTCACAATAAAAGCCTATTTAGAAAATAAAGACATTCTCTCAAGCAAAGTTATAATGGGCTTTTAATTTGAAACAAAAACAGGAAGTGTTGCATTTGAAATGAAGTCATGCATTAACTTTATCAAGGCAAAAGAGAGCGGATAAAAAATAGAAGTATAAAAATACAGAGGGAATAATAAACAAAGATCTGTTTATAATGTAGTCTGTTTCAAATGAAGCTGGTACCCTCTGCAGTTGTGGTAAGTAAAAGCCACTATTTTTTAAATTTTCTTACTTTATGTCCGTCTGCATTATGAAGAAGTAACATTGTTTGCTAGCTTGATGCTAATGGAAATACTCACCACCATAATTTTTCCCTTTTTACTCTGTGTGGTAACATCCCTAGAGGACATATCGTAAAGGCTTTGGTGTTGTTGTCATACAGTTGTCCACAGCAGCAGATGGCCCTGTGCCCCTATTTGTCAAAGTGATGGCTGTGAGGGGAGAAATCATGAATGACGAAAATCAAATGCTTGGTTCATATGACACAATATCAGCCTAATTATAGCCCAATGTAGCGACGTACGGTGTCGGCATGGATCGTGAACGACAAAGAGTGTTGTACACGATAATCCATTGTTTCATCTCGTGTAGTGTGTCATAGTAGACGGCAACAGACGCCTAGCTTAGAATTCAATGACTTGCTGTCTTGCAATCTGTCCCCCTGGAAAACAAAAGATGTGTAAACCTTGGAAACCCAGCAGACATTCCTATGAACATCTGTCGGTATGATGCATACCTATGATGCATACCCACTGACACTTGTCTTCCACAGATGGTGCAGCAAACTGTATTGTAGCCATAGCCCAGAGGCATGAATACACACTGTGGTCCCCAGCAAATCAGATCTGCGCACCTGAGTGCCTCTGTTGTAGAGCTGAATAGAGCTCAGATAAAACATACAGCCATGGCCAAGCCCTGAGAACCATGAACTATAAACTGAAGGAACTGTTATTCCTGGTTATTCCTAACTTTGGTTGAGAGAACCCCTTCATTTTCTAAATAGGCTTTTATTGTGAAACATTTGCAGGAACTTGTTATGGTGGATTCAGTGACTTGCATGTTTGGGTACGGTACTTCAAATGTAGCTCCTGGCATCTGGTGGCACTTTTTACGTTAGTACAACAACATTTCAGCTGGCACATGAACAGACACAGTGACTGAAATAAAAGTAAAAGTAATAAAAATAGGACAAGAATAACCCGATGACATCACACACGTTGTGAAAAACGATTGGGGATGATTGGTATGGACCATCGTGTAGTGTGTCATGTCTGCCGAGTCACGGCTCGATTTTATGACTCCACAATAGCCTAATATGACATAGTGACTGTTGGAACGGTCAGAAATGTTGTGTAGTGTGAACCAGGCAAAACATGCTAGACTTTCTGTTGGAATGATGTGAGGTGTCCCAGAGTGTGGCATTGGTTGTTGTCTACTATGACACACTACACGAGATGAAACAATGGATTATTGTGTTATTCACACCTTTGTTACATCACGCCTAGACTACTGTAACTCTTTGTTTGTTGGTCTCGACCAGTCAGCACTGCGCCGTTTACAGGTAGTCCAAAATGCAGCCGCCCGCCTGCTGACTGGAAAGAAACGGTGTGATCACATCAGTCCCATCCTTGCATCTTTGCACTGGCTGCCTGTTAATTTTAGGATCCAGTTCAAGGTTTTATTAATTGTTTTTAAGTGTTTAAATGGTCTGGCACCGTCTTATTTATCAGAGCTTGTACAGCCTCACAGTACTTCTAGAGCACTTAGGTCGTCAAACCAGCTGCTCCTGGCAGTACCTCGGTCCAGACTCTCTACTCGTGGGGACAGAGCCTTGTCAGTGGCGGCCCCAAAGCTGTGGAACAGCCTACCATTCCAGGTTAGAGCTGCACAGTCTGTTGAGCACTTTGAAACATTACTGAAAACCCATCTTTTCTCCTTGACGTTCAGTCCCAGCTAGGCGAGAATCCTTGGCTTTTACTCTTTTTACTCTTTTACTTCCTTTTTTATTCTAATTTTAGTATTTCCTTTATTGTTTTATTTATTATGATATTTGTGTATGATTATATTATATTTCAGTAACTGTACAGCACTTTGGTCGACTGAGGTTGTTTTTAAATTTGCTTTATAAATAAAGTTTGACTTGACTTGACATGACACTCTTTGTCGTTCACGATCCATGCTGACACTGTATGTCACTGCGTCGGGCTAGAATTGGGCTGATATGGTGTAGTGGGAACCAGGCATTAGAGTTCCTTCAGTTTATAGTTCATGGTTCTCAGGGCTTGGCCATGGCTGTATGTTTTATCTGAGCTCTATTCAGCTCTACAACAGAGGCACTCAGGTGCGCAGATCTGATTTGCTGGGGACCACAGTGTGTATTCATGCCTCTGGGCTATGGTGGCAATACAGTTTGCTGCACCATCTGTGGAAGACAAGTGTCAGTGGGTATGCATCATACTGACAGATGTTCACAGGAATGTCTGCTGGGTTTCCAAGGTTTACACATCTATTGCTTTCCAGGGGGACAGATTGCAAGACAGCAAGTCATTGAATTCTAAGCTTAGCGGCTGTCATTCATTCATCATCATGTCCAGGAGTTTATGAATGAACAGCACAAACATGCCTCCTGAGAGCCATTACATACTCTTTGTAAGCAGCATACAGAGCAAAGGACTGTGTCAGGTGTTTCTTCATCTTCTTATTATTACTCTTGTGTAGCACACAATGTATCAACACACTACCAACACCCCAAACCATGTTATGCACGTCTTATGCTAGATGAACAATGCAACTAAATAAGCAGCTGCCACTGCAAAAGCCTCTTCCCCTGTTTACAGCTGTGTTTAGTGCCTTATCACTAGTGAATGCTGTAAGGAATGCTGCAGAAATTCACAGAGTTAAGGGTAGCCTTTACAATTTCAATGTCAATTTCAACTGTTTTCAGTTCATGAAATTTAATTGTAAAGCTTTGGTTGCCTAAAAAAAGTCTTTTTCAACTTTTGGCTGCACTAAAAAAAACCTCTAAGGACGTTTAGTTATTCTGGTGAGTCTGTTTTGTTTGAATTGTTTAAGCCTGTTTTGTGTTGGTGAAAATTAGCATTAGCATCATCACAGTTAACCATAAATGTAAATGCACCATGCTAACCAAGCTAGCAGCTAGCATTAAGGCTAGCTACACCCTCTGGTCCAAATATGGTCACTTCTGGCTCCAAAAACCCCACGGACGACGGCCAAACTGCCAGACTTGAGGATTTAAAACAGGAGTCCACAGACCAATAGGTGACGTCACAGTGGCTATGTTCATTATTTCGTACAGTTTGTGGATACCTCTAACTCCAATTGTCTGTTGGTTTGTTATTTTCAGGGCAATAAAGAGCAGCCCCTGTGTGTCATACCTGTGGTCACATCCAGTAAGGAAGAAGAGAGGCTCATCCAGTCTTCTACCAAGGTAAATATAGGCTGTGCTAGAATTTTGATCATTGTTATCAATCTGGAATTAGTGAAGGAAAACAGTTCTGAATTTCTTTAACAGCATCTCCCAAAGTTAGATTGTTACCAGTGCCATGTGACAACCAGAAAAGCAATCATCAAAATGCTCTTTTGATTGATCCTCTCATAGGATGTATTATTGATAATTAAAAGATAAACGGATGTTAGCCATATCCTTTAATCTCACTGAGCAGTTATTCACAAATGAAGAAAACTTTTTCATGTGAATTCACTTAGATATTCATAGGAACATTAACTTTCTGCCCTCTTGTCGTAGTACTCCTGCCAAATGGATGATGCCTACTCAAAGTGTATTTATAGTTGGTACATTTTGATATTAAAGAAATGAAATCCAGATATTTAATCCTTTTTTCTCCCTCTTTTAGCCTGTGGTAAAGCTGGTGTACAACAGAAGCAATAACAAGTACTCCTACACCAGGTGAGAAAGCCTTCCTCCAGAGGCCTCACTGCTTCCATCATTAGAAGAATAATTGATTTATTTTGAGGGAAGCACAGATTTTTCTTACTAATAAAGTCTAATGAGCCTCAGGACATAGAGCGGTGTAAATGATGAAGCAGTGCTAGTCAATGTCAGGGTACTTTTGTCTTGACAGTAACTCGGATGACAACCTTTTGAAGAACATCGAGCTGTTTGACAGGCTGTCCCTCAGCTTCAACGGCCGCGTCCTCTTCATCAAAGACGTGATCGGAGACGAGATCTGCTGCTGGTCCTTCTACGGTCAGAGTCGCAAGCTGGCTGAGGTGTGCTGCACCTCCATCGTCTATGCCACGGAGAAGAAGCAGACCAAGGTGAGGATAGATTAGGCCACATTTAGGCTGACTTGGTTTTGCAGCGGGCTGCCAAGGCAGAGGACACTAGCCAAAATGTTGAACAAAGCTCAGCTTATGTCGCAGCACAGTGCGACATCATCCAGCAAGAAGCTGCATTGTCAAATCAAATACATGCAAGCACACATTCCTGGTAGAGTACTCTGTACAATAATGCTGTATTTCCATTGTTAACCTCACCATCATCCTGTCCTGAAATGCTGTCTGAGTATTACAAACTATTGTGCAGTGGTTTGGCATCTGATAAGCCTTTAAACACACAATTCTGTTACGTCACCTGCACTTTGTGGGTTGCATTTCATTCTTGCACCAAAACTGCCCCTGTGCTTATGTCACAACTGCTGTTTTTTAAAAAGAAAAAGAAAGCTTATATGAATGGCTTCATACAACTGAGGTGGGGGACTTCTTGAAACTTGGTTACCTTGGATAGATTTTTCTTTGAAGAACTACATGACCATGTACACAGGTAACCAGGTTTCTAATCAGCTTTTACATGTATGCATGTGTGTGACAACGACTTAAGGAAAAGAGCAGCAGGAAGAAAGGAAAAAACGTTGATGGTAGCAATAGTTCCTCGTATTCAAAACTACTTCATCCAGTGTCTGACCAAACCTGAAAGTGACCCAAAGTGGCCTCTGAAATTCAAAGTAGTTAACATTAATCCCTGGCATTTGACTGTAAAATTCAGACACATTTTGGGATGTGAGGTGATTTCCACACCCACAGTTCACCACAAATGGATGCAGAAACGCCTTTAAACACCTGTTTGCATATTGATACTGCTCTCTGCAATTTCTGCAGTAAGGAATTTTCGTACCATCCGAGTACTTCAACCCTGAAATATTGTGTCCAAAGTCCAGCAGTCTTACTACGACACATCTGCCAAGACTCATTTGAATTAATTTTTTTTAAATACTTTCACAGCAAAAATTGATGTAGATGATTAATTTAGATAAATTAATCACAGAGCATGTAATTAATTAGATTCATTTTTTTAATCGTTTGACAACCCAAATTCCAATATAAAGGTGGGGGAAGAAAATAAATGTGATCACTGATCTGCTGCATGTGTACACAAATGTACAGTTACCTGGGCCCTCATTTATAAAACTGGTAAGCTCATTTTCCACTTCACAAAAAAAAATCTGCTAACACTTGCTAACATCTGACTTTTTAATGTAATGGGAAAGGTCACAATTGGCATTCACACCTGGGTCAAATGACTCTGCAGTAGGCATGTGTATTGTCTCTGGCTCTGATCGGCATTGCAGTGCAATGCAATGATGCGCCACCACAAAGTACCGTCCATCTCCATCCAAGCAGCGCTCAAATATTGTTCCAAATTAGTCTGCACTATGTTGGAAAGAGACTGAATAAGTAAGAGAAAAAAAGAAGTAACCACTGTAAAGGGTTCAAAGGCCTCCATGCTGCTTCCTACTGTTTACCAACCTGTTTTCTGACCTGTCTGTGATGTCCAATTTGACACACCAAATAAGAAAAAACACACACACAGAAAGGCATAATTGTCTGCTGCAGAGCTCTGGTCTACTGACAATGGGAAAGGAGTCCATTGCTTTTATAGCATTTTTTACCCTTGTAAAAAAAAAAAAATCCCAAATTAGCATGTACACACACTTATTTGAGAGGAAAAGGCAAATTAGCATCCCAAAAGAGCCAGAGGGTCTTTTTTGTGTGCTGCATCCTTGGCCATGTGTAGTCAAATGTACTAAATGAATACTGACAGATGATGTGGATTTGACTTTATTGGGTATAAATGCCCTCTAGCAATTGCACAGAATTTTTTTTGTTCTTTTGCTCGGCCTGCAGGTATGCGTGAAGCGTGGAACACCAAATGTCTACCTTTTACTTAGATAGATGGATAAGAAAGATAGATGGATTGATTCTTTATAATACTTCTCCAGAGACATTTGTTGGCACAGTCTTTATAGGGCCTCATATAAATACAATACATGAATACATTAGAAAACACACAATAAATACATGAAAAACATTAGATACATCCATATTAATTCACACATAGCACCCACACACTTGCCAGTTACTGGTGTGTCTTGTTGAGTGATGCTGTGGCAGAGAGGACAAAACTTGATATAGCGTACCCATCTCCCGGCCAGGGGTCTCTATTTATGACCAGATGGAAGCGGTGTGTAGAAGAGGTTGGGAGGTTGCCTGAGGCTGTGCTATGCCGAGTAATTAAGTGTTATGGCTTGGCTGTTGTTGGTCTGAGAGGTTGGGGTTGGGAAGGCCAATAAATTTGGAGGCTCTGGGTGTGATGTGAATTGACGCTGTAGAAATAGTTGGCATCTGTCTCTTCCTTCCTCAGGTGGAGTTTCCTGAAGCTCGAATCTATGAGGAGACTCTGAACACCTTGCTCTATGAGACAATGCCGCTGCCAGACAACTCCCTGCTGGAGGCCACACGTCGGAGCTACACCAACTGTGGCTCTCACAGTGAGGAAGAAGACGGGCCCGGTGGAGCCGAGCTCCGCGAGCGTGTCCGTCGAATCCACGTCAAGAGGTACAGCACGTATGACGACCGACCACTGGGACACTGAGACTGAAACCACAAACGGCTGGACAGATTTCAGCTTTTCACATTGATGATGAACTTTCGAACATGAAATCTGTTGATGCCCGTGCATTTCTCTTTTGAATAGTTTATTATCTTACTTTCTTTACCACTATCTTAAAGAAGTCCAAACTGTGGCCTTGATGTTATTGCATCTGACTTTTTACTCTAGATAGTTGTGGTGTAGTCTGCTCAGTCCATCATAATTTATGAAATATTATCAGAAGATTCAGAGCAACTACTTCAAATATCTAGAGAACTCTAGATTATTATTATTATTATTATTATTATTTTTTATAAATGTAGATTAGTAGTGGAAGAAAAATCACTGATATGCACTATTTCTTAGAAGAAATACTGTCACAATCATAGCACTTACATCAGCAGGAGCGCATGTTTCATATTTATAGATTGTATTTTTCATATACACATTTATGACAGCCTGTTGTTTGAATCTGTTTAGTTTTTCCAGAACTAGTGCCTCTGACATATTTCAATGCAGTTTACCATGATGCCTTTTTTCCAGCTGTGAAGATAAAAGTTCTTGTTATTCCACTGCTGTTTGTCTTTGTAATCTTTTTAATAGGCAGGTCTAATTAGAAAATCTACAGTTTGAATTCTTACTTACAGTTACATAGTTCTAGTTATTAGCAGCTTGCTTCTAAGAACCAGTGAAGCTAAAGAACGCACGATACCCTGTAGTCATCACACATCGCTGACACCTGTGGTTACAGGTGGTAACTGCAAGTGCAGTGAAATTTGCTGGTTCCAGAATTATGGAGGCAGCAAATACTTGTTGATCAGCTACTTTGTCAGATCAATTTGTGTGTGTGTGTGTGTGTGTGTGTGTGTGTGTGTGTGTGTGTGGGTGTGTGTGTGTGTGTGTGTGTGTTTGCGTTTGCAGAGCAGCCAAACAAAATGCTGTGTTTTATAAGGATGACCGTAAATAACCAGCCTATTCTCATCATGCTCTGAGCAACTGCAACCTGACATCATGCTACACACAGCTCATTAACCTGAAAACCGCAGCTGCTCCTGTAGGTTCCATGGTTAAAGGAAAAAGGTTGGCTTATACTCACCATGTTTTCTGTGGCTTGGACATTTAATCTGTCACGATTTAGTTTTTTTTTCCAACAGGGAAATCCCACATGAAACATTCTCTTGGTTTAGGGCCTTGCATCTGTCTCATTGTTGTGAACGTGATACTCAAGAGCACCTTGAGGGAATTTCTTTAAATTTGACACAAGCATCCACTTGCACTGAAATAAACTGATAAGAATTTTGTTGTCAAAGGTCAGTGTGACCTCACAAAATATTTTTCTGACCATAACTCAAGTATTCATATGCTAACTATGACAGCTTTCACACAAATGTCTAAAAAGATAAAACAATGAAGTTCTGACATTTTATATTCAAAATGTCAAAGGTCAACTTCACTGTGACATCATAATGTTCTGCAAAAACACTTTTCCAGCCATTATTCAGTGCCATAACTCAGGAACAAAAGGGGAGACATTTGGTCAGATACTGAATTGAGGTGTCAATTAAGGCTGCAAATATTTCTATTCATTCATCTGAAAATAATTCCTTTTTAAAAGAATGAAACCTGTAAGATAATTGTCCTACAGTTTCTTTGATCTAAACTAAAAGGCCTCAAAGAAAGCAATTAAATCACTAAATCTTAGAGGTCCAGTGTGTACGATATGGGGGGATTTAATAGCATCTAGTGGTGAGGACTGGAGACTGCAACCAGCTGAAACTACTCCAGATTAGAATTCTCTCATTGTTCATTTTTCAGGAGGTTTTTTACCAGGAGTGCAATAATCCACAGAGAACTCTTCTTCTCCAACACAACGGACTTGAGGTCTGTACTCCTACGCAGAATTTGGAGTTAGTGAGGGGTTTTCAGTACCATGAAGCTGTTTTTTTTTTTACCGGGATAAATCACTATGGTAATTTATGCTAAACAGTTAACCTGCTCCAAAAGAGGTTATGCTCAGAGTACTGGATCACAACCTGCCAACACCATGACTTCTGACCAATCAGATCAGATTGAGGAGCCTATATGCTGTTATAGGTCAGTCAAATCATTTCATTATTTCAGGGCTCTGTTTCCACTGGGTTCCACACAGAGATTGTTTACAACACATGATTTTAGCTTTCACAATTTATTTTAGTCTGCAATGATTGCTGGCAGTGTAGCTATTCTACAATCTGATTCATCACTGCAGCTCAGAATAATTAGATACCTATATAATGCGAACTAGGAAAAAAAATAACTATCATATATTATTATAAATGTAGCACTTCCGTCAGACAGACCTCATCAGTCATTAACTATAGGCTACTTTTCCACTCTTTGCTTAAGAAGCAGACACAGTCTGGCGTTTAATCCGACATATTCAGAGTAGTTTTGTCATCATTCACCTAAATAGCGAAAATTACTTTATACTAAAGTGACATATAGCCTTGTGACACTTATACATAATTTAAGTCTTGACCAATGGTGAATTGTTGGATAGTATTTTCAGTGTTGTTTACGTCCCAAGCCATTGTCATTTTACTGTCTCGCAGTCCAAGACACTTTGGATACCGTTTCATCTCATATTATATGAAGCAGCCTACTTCATTCATGGTTCTGATGATGTTGCTCGTAATCAACATCCCTTGCCTCTTTCACAGCTCATGGCTGGACAGGAAAACCCAGAGTTGACAGAACTGGTTGATAACCACCTTTGTAGTACTGGTTATCCAGGTAGACAATGTTAGGGTTAGTCAAACCAGATAATGAAAAGATATCCTAGTTAGATTTCATTGGCTTCATGGTAGTGATCAGAATAAAGCAGTTTAACATAAAAAAAGTGTTTTTCCAGAAACGGGAATGGCCCTTTCTAGAGCCAGTGTTTGGTTTGTCTGGTCTGGGTTACCATAAAACATGTTGGTGCAACATGGTAATCTCCGTACATGAGATGTAGAAAAAATGGCTCATTGTGAGGTGATGAAAACACGATTCTTGTTTTCAGGTGAATATACACTAAAGAAAACACTTATATTATGTTACATTTCTGCCAATATATCCCTCTAAATCCTACACACTGGACATTTAACTATTTCTTTATATTTTGTATTTAAATTTTTGTAATTCATCAGAAATGAGGGTGTGGTCTCATCACATTTGACTGACAGCGGTTTGGCAACATGAGCAAATGAACCCCCTCCCACAACCTTCATCACATTTTGATTTACATTTTGCCAAGTCCTGATTGCTGCATGCAAATATGTCACATCATTTCTTTTAACTGAGCCATTAGTCCTTCAAACCAGCAAGAGGAGCTCAGACAAACACTGCAGAAAGAAATCTCTGATGGCAAAGAAGCACAAGTGTTCAAAGAATTCAAATTCAAAGAAAAAACAAAGTGATTAGGGGAAGCTTTGCAGATAACATGTCCTTTGATAGTTGCAGGTGCACCCTCAGCCCACATGGAGGCACAAGCAGGAGGTTTAATGACGGGGACTCCAACAGAGAGGGTCATTCTATATCATCTATCGTGACGTCATCTATTTTGCAGCAGGCCAACTTGGCATCAGCACAGAATGGTCAACATGTGCTTCAGAAAGCTCTATTTATAGAAACCGTTTGGATGGGCTGCAGTCTCTTAATGTGTGTGTGTATGTGTGTGTGTGTGTGTGTGTGTGTGTTGGTGCTATTGTGCCAGGCTTATGAATGAAGTCATTAAATAAGCTGCATTTTGATGAGCTCATTAAATGCATTGCATGTTTCCCCCACCAGAGTCCCATATATATTCATCAAGTAGCTATCTGCTCAAGACACAACCAGCCAGCAGTGGCAAACCCAAACCTCCCCAAACCATTTGCCAGCATTTCACACCTTTCACAGGAGAACATCTCCCTGCTGTAACCCTTTCCTGCCCAGGGGAGGAAAAAGAAGATGCTATAAATAACTTGAGGCTCCACAGGTTGGTGTGTTGGATGCTGAGAGGCTGCAGGCTGCAGGTTGGGGCGGGGCTGGATGCTGGGAGCCTCTGGGAGCTCCGGTGACTATTTTTTTCCTTTTTTCTTCCTCCTCCATTGATCAGTACGGCAGGGAAGGCGGATCCTCTGACGTCGCCGTCAAGCTGGTCGGCTGCGTCAGAGTCCAGCTGAGCGAAGGAAGAAGGAAACAAGGAATAAAAAGGAAAGAGGTTGTGAAAGGCCGGGGAGAGAAGACGGACAGTGTCAGCGAGACAGACCTGTGTCGTGTTCACCGCGGACGGACAGACGGACAGACATGGAGGGCTCCACGGAGGAAGACTACAAAGAGAAATTATTATGGAACGTTAAACGGGAGGTAGGCGCTGTTTGACGGCCCGTCGGGCTTCACATTTATATCTGTACTGTATTATTAGGTGCCATTATTCACTCGGAAATCACGACAGGAGACTCGGAAGTGTTGCGTTAACGTGTAGCTTGTTTTTCGCGGGCGTGTTTGTGTCTGCGTTGTGTTGGACTGAATTCTGTTCAGTTTGAGTTTACCAAACTGAGGCTGAGTAAATGGACCTGCTTTCAGTTTATTTTTTTTGCAATATTAACATCTCTGTTACTGAACTCTTTAATATTTGCAACCATTTCCTTATTTGCTTTAGTTAAAAAGGACTACAGGAATATTCCTACATTATTGCATGGACTTCAATGTTACCTGTGGTTCTCTAATGAGTATAAATTGAGTGTAATGTATTTTTCAATCCGTTATGGCGTTGCTATAATGCCTTTATTATATTCCTACAAAACTTTAAATTGACAATTTCTCACCCAAAATGCATTTTATATCATCTCATATGCATGTTTTATGTGATATTTGCATAATATCCAATCACATTTTGGATATTATAAAAGTACAATTTCTCACTAGATCCAGCCATCCATTAATAAGCTGGCCATGCAGGCAGAAACCCTCAGTTAAAGGCTCTGTCTGAAGTGTTACAGCAGGGCATCTTCTCAGCACAGGTTGTATTGCTGTCTGTCTCTCCCAGCAGGACTAACATCCTCAGCTCACACAGTGCTACAGGCTTTTTGTTCCTGGTGATGAATGTCTCGCATCTCACAGGCGAGGAATAAATCATTACTCCCTTAACCTCTCTACCCACTCCCACTGTAATCCTCATACTGCCTTCACCCAAAGCTACAACCAGAAGGATTTTCCCAGCACTGAAATGTCAGTGTAAATCAAAGGCAGCTGATATTGTGAGACTGAATGTGGCAAGGTGTGGCTCACTGCTTATACCTCAGTCTGAGTGAGTGTGAGCGTGTAGTTTCCATCATTATAATGGAGAGGAAAGGTCAAGCTAAAAATATCAAGCCAAAAATCTATCCAGAACACTTGAACATTAAGTTATATATATATGTTTACATAAGTGTTGTCATGATATTGGAATTATACCTTGAAAAATATTGATATTTGATACCATTTTCACTACCATGGGGAAAATTGACATAAAAACAACATTACAGCAATGACTTCTCTTTCTTTGATTAGTAGCAGAGAACAGAATGACTGTACAAGTTAGGCGAGAGAGAGAAAGCACAGCTGGTACTTGTGTTAGTATTCAGTATCAATAAGTATCCATAAATTGATATTTTTGACCACACACTCCACACACACACACACACACACACACACACACACACACACACACACGTATATACAGTACAGGCCAAAAGTTTGGACACACCTTCTCATTCAATGCGTTTTCTGTATTTTCATGACTATTTACATTGTAGATTCTCACTGAAGGCATCAAAACTATGAATGAACACATGTGGAGTTATGTACTTAACAAAAAAAGGTGAAATAACTGAAAACATGTTTTATATTCTAGTTTCTTCAAAATAGCCACCCTTTGCTCTGATTACTGCTTTGCACACTCTTGGCATTCTCTCGATGAGCTTCAAGAGGTAGTCACCTGAAATGGTTTTCCAACAGTCTTGAAGGAGTTCCCAGAGGTGTTTAGCACTTGTTGGCCCCTTTGCCTTCACTCTGCGGTCCAGCTCACCCCAAACCATCTGGATTGGGTTCAGGTCCGGTGACTGTGGAGGCCAGGTCATCTGCCGCAGCACTCCATCACTCTCCTTCTTGGTCAAATAGCCCTTACACAGCCTGGAGGTGTGTTTGGGGTCATTGTCCTGTTGAAAAATAAATGATCGTCCAACTAAACGCAAACCGGATGGGATGGCATGTCGCTGCAGGATGCTGTGGTAGCCATGCTGGTTCAGTGTGCCTTCAATTTTGAATAAATCCCCAACAGTGTCACCAGCAAAACACCCCCACACCATCACACCTCCTCCTCCATGCTTCACAGTGGGAAGCAGGCATGTGGAATCCATCCGTTCACCTTTTCTGCGTCTCACAAAGACACGGCGGTTGGAACCAAAGATCTCAAATTTGGACTCATCAGACCAAAGCACAGATTTCCACTGGTCTAATGTCCATTCCTTGTGTTTCTTGGCCCAAACAAATCTCTTCTGCTTGTTGCCTCTCCTTAGCAGTGGTTTCCTAGCAGCTATTTGACCATGAAGGCCTGATTGGCGCAGTCTCCTCTTAACAGTTGTTCTAGAGATGGGTCTGCTGCTAGAACTCTGTGTGGCATTCATCTGGTCTCTGATCTGAGCTGCTGTTAACTTGCGATTTCTGAGGCTGGTGACTCGGACGAACTTATCCTCAGAAGCAGAGGTGACTCTTGGTCTTCCTTTCCTGGGTCGGTCCTCATGTGTGCCAGTTTCGTTGTAGCGCTTGATGGTTTTTGCGACTCCACTTGGGGACACATTTAAAGTTTTTGCAATTTTCCGGACTGACTGACCTTCATTTCTTAAAGTAATGATGGCCACTGGTTTTTCTTTAGTTAGCTGATTGGTTCTTGCCATAATATGAATTTTAACAGTTGTCCAATAGGGCTGTCGGCTGTGTATTAACCTGACTTCTGCACAACACAACTGATGGTCCCAACCCCATTGATAAAGCAAGAAATTCCACTAATTAACCCTGATAAGGCACACCTGTGAAGTGGAAACCATTTCAGGTGACTACCTCTTGAAGCTCATGGAGAGAATGCCAAGAGTGTGCAAAGCAGTAATCAGAGCAAAGGGTGGCTATTTTGAAGAAACTAGAATATAAAACATGTTTTCAGTTATTTCACCTTTTTTTGTTAAGTACATAACTCCACATGTGTTCATTCATAGTTTTGATGCCTTCAGTGAGAATCTACAATGTAAATAGTCATGAAAATAAAGAAAACGCATTGAATGAAAAGGTGTGTCCAAACTTTTGGCCTGTACTGTATATATATATATATATATATATACACACACATGAGAACGAGAGTGTTCCCTGTTTGTGAGACTTGCATTCACCAAAATGATGACTTATTGCAATCAGGATTTTGCTTTTGGTGGTGAGTGGTATCAGATGCATCCACCATAGCTTGTTCTCTAGTGCACTGGCACCACTGCAACTGATTAAAAAAATGTAAGACGGCTGTCGTGTGAATGTGATCACAATAGACAAAAATACATATAAAAACTTTTACTTTAAAAGTGTTTTTAAAATTAACGAAATTGCTTCTGTTGTCATGGCTACAAAGGTGGTTTTACATAGTTCATCTCAGTATGTGATCTATGCAGTATGTCAGTCATACTCCTCTTGTTCAGCCTGTGTCTTCTTTTCCTTAAGGTTGATGCAGTTTGTCTGTTTTTGGCGAATGTACGTACCTGCAGTTTGATCTTTACGGTCTGTATGTGGCTTTGGATTTTTACACAGAGTGAAGGTTAGACCTCTTTTATAGCTGACAAATGCTGCTCATTGGCAGGCTCGCGATTGGCAGAGATTTCATTTTGATTGGTTAGACAAAGTTGTTGTCAGCTCCACCTGAGTCAACTCAATGAAAAGTCCAAGTGAAGACTCCCAATTGGGGTTGAGTCTGAGTCAAGGCCAAGAAAAAAAATAATGATCAATCCCTATTCAATATTCATCATACTGTACTGTTGTTCTTGTGGTGAGAGTCAGCTGTGGTATAACTTAGATTCAGAAAAAGTTAAAATGTGGAAGCAACAGGAAAAAAACAAAAATTTGCCTAAACCTTGCATTATTTGCCAAGTCTCAGTCAAAACACCCAAGACATTAACATATGTCCAAGTTGAAGCACCGACATTGAGGTACATCTGACATAATAGAGAAAAGTGTCTTGAGATTGGACTAGAGTATTTCAGCCCGTTTACTTGCTGGGACAGACCAGGGATTATACTAGAGATATGTATTGCTGTACTGAGTGTTGTGCTGCAGTTGTCAGGAGCCCCCAGATTCCTAATTGGGCGCCTGACTCTATAGGGTTGGTCTGGTGTAAAAACTTTCAGATTGGTTTGATATTAAGCCAAACACCGTTCCGCACCAATTTAACAAACTTTACCACTAGGCATTGCACTTTACTCAGCAGCCCCTCACACATGGAACATGATGACACCATGTCCTAACAGCAAACAAGTCCGACTTATATATGTTGTATTGCGTAACATGGCAGCTGTCTGTCCACAATGAATGCATTAAATATGCATTTACCTTACGCCTTGTTAATAAACCACTTAGCCATCAGCTGTGTCCTTGAGATCATACATAAGACAAAACCACATTATATATGGGTGACTACTTGCTATCTTCCTACATCTGTACCTTTTAAACAGAAAACGCACATTTTATATTGTAATATTTACTGGAAAATACATACAATATATCAAACAGCAAGTTGCCTAATGTTAGCTTGTTATTAGCGAAGATCATTTGGCGATCCTTCTCCAGCCACCTGCCACCTTATTTAGGTTTTTGTTGTAAAATAAGAGGTTTCGTATAGATAATTACTCAGTTTACCTTTATAAATCAGCCATTCCTCATCCATTACGGCACTGTTTTAAAGAGAGCAACAGGAAAAATTAGATACAGGGCGTCTGACAAAAGTTAAGCTGGTTAAGACAGCTTCACTCACAGACAGTTAGGACACCTTTTTTGTCAGCTTCAAATCCAAGATGTTGCCATATTGGCAGTTGTAGTTTTCCTGAGAGATTAACTCTGCCATGTCTTGTCTCGTCACCCCAAAAAACACATGAAGTTTCTAGTAAACAAACACATTGTGCGCTGCTCTTCCCTCTTCCACCTCCGCTGAAATTTGATCTCTTCCTATTGGTGGTGCTTTGCCCCTGGTCTGTCAGACATTAGTGTTTTCATTTGTTCATCTGTTTATAAACATATGAAGATATCACTATATTAATTACATTGTCATATTGCTTATTATACAATAAGTTGGATTTAGTGTGGTGACACCGTCTGCACAGGTTGCTGATGAAGGCTTCTTTTTATTTTGCCAGAGCCTGTTATAATGACAGATGCCAGTTAAGCCACTTTGTATAAAATCAAACCACATTAAGCCTGTACACTTGACCAGAGCAGCAAAACTGGAAATTGACTCAACTCTACCTGACATTCCAAATCTGGTATTTAAAGTAAGTAAATTTCTGTCATGTGTAGAGCCGTTCTGATACTAATTTAAAGAATGGCAGAATGCATACATGATTGTGAGGGCTCAGGTTGAATATCGAGGCTAAATACTTTTCTGTCCTCCTCCAGCCATCCCACAGTCACCCACGGGTTTGGGTCTTAATTAAATCATCACGATGTCTGTAAGGCTGAAAATAGCTTAACTTCTCAGGATGTCTGGAGGCGGCGGTGATCTCTGTCTCCTAAACTCAGACCATGAGGGAAATAAGGAGGAACATTGCATTCTTGGGTCACTGGGCCATTGCGAGTGCCGTGTTGATGCACCAAGCTGCATCTTCAGACACACCTCATGCCATTTTTACTTTGTGCTCATAAATTCTTTATGTTTCCTGGTTGTTATCATTTAAAGAAACCTACTTTGTGTGTCAATGGGATGTTTTGTAGGGTCTTTGCATTGCGCTATAAGATTTTTGAAGTAGCATGGAAACTCTTGTTACATGTTGGCGGTCATGGTTGGTTGTGATACAGTATTCCCATTAGTTTCATGTTTTCTCCTCTTTTGTTCTAAAGCTTAGCATACATGATAACATCAGAGTGTGATGTTAGCGGTCTTAGCAGTTATGTTTATCCAAGTGGTTGTTGGGATTCAGAGCGGCCTTGGTTGAGCTCAGATTGCAGTTTTTGGAGACAGTGAAATATGACTATTTTCTGTACATCAGATAAGCCCAGAACCAATGTTTTTTATAGGGTTTTAGGCTGAGATCACTTTTCCTTAACATGAAAGAATTGCTGTTGCCCCAGAACCATATTGATCTGTTGTTTTGCAAATGTAGTGTGCTGTCAAAAAATGCAACATTTAGCCGATAGCAGATTGTTATTGTATTCTCTGTGTGTATCCAGTCTAAAAATCAATGGTGTGAGTGGCCACAGTTCATCCATGGGATGCTAGTCAATGCCTTCTGACATTTAAAAGCATAGCAAACTGGGAGAAACTGGTTTGTACAAAGCTCACTAGCTCCTGGTTTAAAGCCCCCTGTCTCTTTAAGCAGCACTCAGCTATCTCAGTATTGCTTGGCAACTGAAAGCTTTAGCAGCTCCCTAAGAAGTTAAATTGCATCAGTTGGCAATTAATATCACAGCAGTGTGGCGGCCCTGTCAGGTGGTTTCTTGTAGAGACACAAAAAGTGCCTTTCTGGACCTGCTACCATGGATCCTTTGGTTTTTGTCTTCATAGGATTCTCTGTGTAGTTTTAAGTATTAAGGACATGAAGTCCATCTTCTGCTGTTAAGAAATGTTGAAGCTGCAATAGATATATTATTGGATAAACCTGCAACAGATAACAGTCATCAGCTCCTTTAGAGAATCTTGAGAGCAAATTTATTTCCCCAAGGAACTTCTCTAACAGGCAGTGACAAAACAAGATTAAAAAGTAAAATTGGAGAGTACATTCTCTATCCAGTAGAAGAGTGGCTCATTAGAGTTATAAACACCCAGTTTTAGGATGTTGTGTTTCAGACATACCTTGTTCATACTATTTTTTTTAAAGCAAAGTTTATTTGATTGTGAATCCCTGTGCCTCAGTCATTATGACTTGAATGCTCTACGATTGAGTTGTCAGTCAAACCCAAGAGGGTGTAAAAGAAAGCACCTTTTCTTCTACACTGTGTACTGTGCTTTTGTGAGGTGTAGAAGGTGTCATATGCCCAAAGCTCTATGACAAATGTGATAATGAAAGATTATTGAGAGACTGCAGGAAGCACTGTGATCCTGGTGTCAGAGCTACAGTATGTAAAATTGACAGGGTGGAATTGAATTGACAGGATACAAGGCCAGGCTAAGGGAGCGATCACACCAAGATGAAACG
This sequence comes from Epinephelus lanceolatus, assembly GCF_041903045.1. NCBI lineage: Eukaryota > Metazoa > Chordata > Actinopteri > Perciformes > Serranidae > Epinephelus > Epinephelus lanceolatus. The sequence continues at coordinate 7,921,679 of NC_135737.1, read as the reverse complement.
CTAGAAAGGCGACGCCAGTAAAATCATTGTTTTCCTATGATACGGCGCCTCTGACCGGCGTTCAACTGCTTTTTAGACGGCCGTTTTTCCGGCGTCTTTTTAGACGTGCGTTTTGCTGAAAAGTTAAAATATTTTCAACTTTTTTTGTGCGTCAGACGGCAGTAGCTAGCACGCATTGAATAAGCGCTTCCAGCGTTTCAAGCGTCTTTGAAGCGTCCGCGTCTCATTTCTGTGTGATCACCCCTAAAAAACCTAAAAAACACTATTCCATTTATTTAGAATGCTGGAAAAGACAAAGTTGACTGTGAAGATATGGAGCATGATGTGAAGATACAGTGAAAGTTGTGTTAACTGCCCTTGCTTTATGTTTTAGCTCTCCATCAACTGCCTCCACATTAATAGCAAAATAATTCATCCATATAATCATATTGTTTTTCAAAGGCATAGTTCTCACTGTGCTGCTAAGGCTAGATACAAGCTTTGGCACATTCATAATGCTGCATTAAAGTTAGGGATGCACCGAAATGAAAATTTGTGGCCGAAGCCGAATAATATTAAACGCTTGGCCAAATACTGAGTAGCGAATACCGAATATCGTTGTTTAGTTTTTCATTAGTTTTTGCAGATGAACCCCCTCCAGATTAGTGTTGTCACGGTACCAAAATTGGATCCCACTGTACGATACAAGTGAAAATATCATGGTTCTGAGTAGTATCACAATACCACAGCGAAAATGAGGCAGATGTGCCTTTTGCCATTTATAAAAAGATAAATCAGTTTTCTATAATACATCAATGATATTTCAATGGAATAAATTACTTATTGACTTATTCATACTTCAAAAACAGCCTCAATGAGTGATGAACATAGGGGGGATCAAAATAAAATAAATAAATAAAATAAGAATCAACCAGCCACCCTCCTCCCCTGACAAGTAAAGAACAGTCCCTAAAGTGCGGTGAGGTTTGTGGGTCGTGAACAGCTCGTTTCTCCTCTGACACGTCACATACCTGTGTTCGGCTGGCTCGGCTGTTCGGGTACTTCTGGGCAGTCCACACGCCAAGAAGAGGGTATTATGGGAGCTGACTTCTCCGTTGCCGGTAAGCCGATGGCCGCCATATTTGACAGGAATACATTACTGTCTGTGTCTGTGACCCCCGTTCAACCCACAACCGGTGGGATTCACCTTTCGTTTCTGCTGGTGGTTGAAATCTGTAGGCTGCTCGCACAGCGTGCTGAATGATTTAAGCCTATTTTGCTCACTCAAAACTATTTTTAGTCGCAAATGCGAGTGCGGTGACTGCGGGTCGCCATGCTGCCAACATTTTACTCCGCCCATCACGGCACGCTGTTTGATTGCGTTATCAAAACATGCCGCTATTATTCGGCCTTGCTTTTAACTTATTCCAACGAATACTGAATGTGTGTTTTTTTGCAATATTCGGCCAAATATATTCGGTTACCGAATATTCGGTGCATCCCTAATTAAAGTGCCTGTGGACATATAAATATATACCTGATATTTTTGACAACTTCTCTGCATTCCAAAAAATGTTTTTGTTGCCATAGTTTTGGTTAAACCAGACCAAGAATCTACAGCCAGTTTAAAATGTATGTGGCTACAATGCTCATGTAAAGAACAGTGGTGGAGCCAGAAAATTTTCTGTGGGGTGGCCAGGATGGTTATGTGATCATTTTGGGCTGGCAATGTCTCACTAGAAAATATAGGTGTATTTAGGGCACCTAAACCACACACATCCACAATATTTGGAATGCAGGTAATGGTGGAAAAGATCAAATAATATTCAGTGTATTTAACTTTTTTTTCTTATTCCTGCAAGTAAAGTAACAAAGATGCTTACACTATACAAATGTAGCACAATATACAGACTAGAGGGTGACACGGGAGTGGATTTTCAGTCCTGTCCCATCTCACTCCCACAGAAATAATCCCATCCCGTCCCAATCCCATGAAAATGAAAAAAAAAAAATAAAAAAATAAAAAATCTTGTCCCATTCCGCTCCCATGTTGTGTTTCAATTACAGTACAAAAACAAAAAAAACAAAAAAAAAAAAACAGTACATGGATCACACAATACCTACCTTAGTTGAATATACACCCAAATATGACATCTAATGTTGTGTTTTGATGTTTATTGCCTAATTATTTTAACATTCACTCCACCTGTTGTGATGCTGTTCAGAATGACAAACACATTTGATTTCTGATGTGGTCAGACAACACGTCATAAGAACCAGTTCTGAAAGAGAAAAATGTAGTTAAAGTATTGCAGTAGAAGTAGTGTTTGGTTCCTCTGACTGATATTATTATATATGACATCATTAGATTATTAATACTGAAGCATCAGCGTTAGAGCAGCATGTTACTGTTGTAGCTGCTGGAGGTGGAGCTAGTTTCAACTACTTTATTAAACACTTGACTATTGTTATTATGATTAGGCCTGTCATGATAACAAATTTTGCTGAGCGATTAATTGCGTCAGAAATTATTGCGATAAGAGATAATATTGTGTAATATTGTGCTTTTAAGACCATTTTTATCGTTGTTGTAATTTTGCTGTTTTTAGACCATTTTTTAAACTTACTCTCACTTCTGACTCTCAGGTGTGCAGTTAAATTCAACATTCACAACTTTATTCACAAAAGGACACGCCATGTTTCTCCTTCCTGCCACACGCTCAGTAGGCGATCAACCTCAGCAGGTTTGCTTCATCTGAATGTGTTGCCATAGTAACTGACTCAGGGTTATGCTGAACTAGCTTTATGAAACAGAAAAGTCAGAGTTTCCCTCATCTCAGGCTGAACATATTCAAAGTTTTCACTAATCCTGCTTTCTGAAATAAGGCCCAGGTCTATAATGAGAAAAAAAAGATAATTAAGTGAAGCAAAACAACTACAAAAAGACAAAAATTGACCACAAATGACCCAGGGGCCCAATGTCACTTATTTGTACATGGTTTCCACGAAGGTATAATGCTAGGTGATGCTGCACTTGGTTGTCACTTGAGAGAAAAGTTAAAACCCTGTACACTTTCATATTTTGGCACTAATTTTCCAATTGCTACATAAAGTGTTAAGATGTTAAGATTAAGATTGTTTGCTTGGCAAGTGTTTTTTTTCTTATGGCTAAGGACTTGATCTTTAGACTAGAACTGTAGATTGTAATAATAATTCTACCCATAATTGAGTTTTTTAATCAAAAATATGAAACCTTGTGTGTTTTTTGTAGCGTTTACATTTAAGGGCAGAATCATGGTCCATGCCAGTAGCTATGCTTCAAGCTTTGCAAGACTGATTTCAGGCGTTGTTGTCGACTGGAATGTGTCACCTGAAAATCGTAATGCAACGCACGTGTGACCTTCAGTTTTAATGGTTGCTTCTAGGTGCACTGTTGCATGGAGCAGCTGACCAGTGTGATGACACCTTGGCTTAACAAATCTGTATGCATCGAGGAAAAAGTGGAGAAGATGGACACCAGCCGGGATTACACCAGCTGTAATCCCGGCCACATGGATCTTCTCTGCCAAGCATTCTGGTAGCCATTGTACAGGCATTGGATAATAAACAAGACACATCACTTTCCAGTGGGGTATCAGGAACCGTAATGTCCTTTATTTCATCAAAACTTGGCTGAATCCGTGAAATCCAGTGCCATTCAACCAGGTGACCCTTTTTTATATATACTGGTATGACAAAACAGATAACTCTGGCATGAAAAGTAAGAAAATGGTCAGGCCAATCAGAGGCTGCCCTACAGCCTGGACAACACAACACAGTCTGGAGCAACTGTTAACGTCACTGATGACATCACTGAACTCACTGAGTCCGTGGTGGAGTCAAATCATTCCACAATCACAAGCACGTTTTTCTTCATACTCCTAAGGTAACCATTTTACAGCTGGTCAGAGAAATACAAAGCAGACCTGAAACCTCAGTAAATCTATTCTGGTCCAGTAACCTTCAATACTCTGACCAGGGTGTTAGAAGCCACTGCCACAGGCTTCCATTTTTCTAATACTATTTCCTCTGTTTACTACAGTGAGCTGCCTTGGTTGCCATATTGCAACTCTTAGCTAAACAGCATTAAGTTGCCTCTTCTTCCCTGAAGAAATATTCTATCATTATGCAGCAGAGTGTTGGATAACTTCTCCCTCAGACTGACACCTCCTCCAGGACAGAATGATTTCTTCTTGCCACAGTTTTATTTTATGACTTCTGCACCAAGAGCCAGGTCTCTAAACTGCATTGATATCCACTTGATATTTTGTACTCTGAGGTGAAATGTTAATTCCCGCTCTATTTTCTTGACCAGAAAAGTGGAGAAATTGATTCGACACAGGATACGGCACTTTTAAGGAGAAAAAGTGATTGCAGGGTTGCTGAAAATGTTAGGAGTTTCATTTCTTTTTTTTGTGTAAAGCTGCAGCAGGTCCAAGACGAGTAAAGATAGATTGATTTCAGTAACTCGTCCTTCAGAGTCTGCTATCACTGCAGCAGCATTGCAGCCCTCCTCCTCATACACAAACCCTACCAGGGCATGAATAATTACCTCATTAATGACTGTGTCTCTGCTGTGGCCTAACAATAGCTGATTAGGATGGAACCATATTATATTCCAGCTCCTCAGACGAAGAGGAAGGGAGGCACCACAATACACAGAGACAGGAACACAATATCATTTAAAAAATGCACACAGAGCAATGTTGAGACAGTTAGGCAATACATATTTTCATCTTAATTGTTATTGCAAACAGCTTTGAAACTGTACATAAAGGACCATAATTGTGATTTGTAAGTTTGAGCTTATTTACTATTAGTTATAGTTGAAATGATCAGTCAGTCCACACACTGTTTGGCAGCAACAATGCCAAACAGTGATGGTGATTTGAGGATAGTTCAGTACAAACTGCATTTGATTGATACGTCCCTGCACTTGTTAGCTATGTTGCACCTGTTTGGGCCAGAAAAAAAAAATCATCTTTGTCATAAGCCTTCTTCACGGAAGACCTTTTGACATATTCCCTTGTAACTGAGAAAAAATGGCAGAATTCCATTTGCTGCTTCATTGTCATGGTCTATGAAGCCATCGTTAATGTAATAAGTAACTCCTGTGCCTTTCCTATTATGACCAGTCAAAAATGTCTTATGTGATGTCACATACTCCCCTTTACAGCTTTACTCACCTTTAACCCAAGCAGAGGTCTAATCAGCAGCTAGAAAAGTACAATCAGTAGAGAGCAGAGCTCCACCAAGCAGCCAAGCAGCCATCATCATGGCCACTCTAGACAATTCTTTTAATTCCAGCAGACGCGTGACCTTGTCTGTAGGCTACAGCACAACAAAGTAGGAAATAACAACAGTAAACAGTTAAAATAGACCACAGAGAATCCAATTAACTATATAGCCTGCTTATGTACTTATGTTAGAAGCGCAGATACCAAGGAATAAATGACAAAGTCAATAAAATCTGTAGGTCTACAAATTCGGGCAGGCAAAATGCTCCTCTTCTGAAATACTTTTGGTGTGATATGACGTGGTGCGGAGGAAGGAACAAAACCAGGTTGGAGCTGGACCATGCAGAGCTCTGCCCGGTGGAATTGTCCCTCCTGACTCCCTTACAGTCAGTATGCATTGAAAATAACAGAAAGGAGGACTAATTCATTTCTTAATGTGCCAAACTTCAGTGTATCATAACATACAGAGTATGGAATTCATCTGCAAATGTAGGGATGCACAGTAATATCGGCACGTAATTGGTTTTGGCCGATATTGGCTTTAAAATGAAATATTGGAATTGGCCAACATATTGATTATATCAGTACGTAATCGGTATTGGCCAATATCGGCTTTAAAATGAACTATTAGAATTGACCAACATGCATTTTCTGAATTTGCACAATGAATGAATATTACATACATAGAAAAGCATTGTATTTAATGTCTCCATCTGCTGGTGGGCCATCATTATAAGAGTATGCATGCATAATAGGATGTTAATTCCACTACAGAGGAGACTTGATGATTACTAGAGGAGAAAAAAGTGAATATATCAGTATCAGGTATCGGTTATTATTGGTCAAATGAGTTATTGCAAATCGGCATATCGGATATCGGCAAAGTAATCCAATATCATGCATCCCTTTGCAGATGCTCAGGTTTTAAATAAGACCACGCTGGATGGATGGACTATGGATGTCGGTTTTTGAGCCACAATGAAGGACAAAATGTGACTCGCAACAGACAGTAAGGCTTGTTGTTATCAGCCGAGCTGCTTTCCAGAAAACTTGTGACCCCTACCAGCCGGTTAAGAGGAATCAGCAGTTAATAAAACAGACAATGAAACAGCTTCAACAATTTTCAGCATTATCTTTCGCATGTTGTATGTTTCTATGTCTTTGGTTTAACTATCAGATAAAAAAAGCATGTGCCCCATGCTTTAAATGTATGCCATAAATACCAGGACAAGTACTAAAAAATCATAAATGATGATGTAATGGTGTTGTGATGTAATAATCATAAATCCTCTGGTAGCTATCTTAAAAGCACTGACCTTACACCATGGCAAAATCGGTAGGTAATGATTGTGTTAGTCAATATTTTTGAGCACTTGAAAGAGGGAACTACAGAGTAAAGATGGAATACAAGCAATGAATTTGCATGCAAAGATGTTAGAGGCTTTAAGGTGGCACTAGTTCTTTTGTTAGGTCAAAATTCAAGCTTTTTATACACTATATCACAAACTAAATAGGCTAGTGCTCTTTTCTCTGAACATGCTCAGATTAAATCACTCATGTCAGGCAAGTGTGTGATCCTAATTTTCTGCCCTGATTGTAATCTCTCATCATCCCACATAGTGAGCACTGGCCTATGAATGACAAACAGTCTGAATTAGTGAACAGTCTGTTTGCATTTCTGGTATTTCCCACATTTGCAGTATTTTCTTTCCCAGGGTGAATGTTCATCTTTTTAGTGTCTGGAAAATTGTCCTCCTTGATGGCCACAGTGTTGATGTGCTGTTGTTTGTCCCGTCATGAACATGAGATGAAGGGAAAAGCAAATGTGTCCTTATGTAACTGACAGTTGGCTAATGAGCTCTTCCCTGTGTTCCTCCTAGAAACCATTAGCTTCAGGATTCTCAGAAGTGTTTTAGAGTTAGTCAGCTCCACTCAGCCGTGTGACATATACCAATGCAATATGTTATTTTAATGTCATCTCCAGAATGAGGTGCATAGTTTGCTGCTGCTGTTAATGAAAATCCTCCTTTAGTAAAAGCAAACAAATGCAAGTGTGTGTCTGTGTGTGGCTGCCACCATGTTGTTTTCCACTGTCTGATTTTTTAAATCCTCCAGATCCTTAAATATTCCTACAGACATAAGTAGTGGGAGCCAAAGTGGCAAATAGCAAAGTCTAGGTTCTTAACCAAGTGCACTGAGCTGCTAAACAGAACAATAAAATGTTAATAGTACAAAACAAATGTAATACATTGATGGTGTGAACATTTTGAAGATACATCTCTGAAAAATACTTCTTTATTATGTTGATATTACATGTAATCTGGGTGGAGACATTGTATTAAAATTGTCTTGGGTGAGTCAATCACAAGTTGACAGTTCGAAGTCTGTCTGTCCACACCTGACATGAGAATACGTCTCCACGAGTCTTGAGTGTCACCTTATGATTGGATCTCACTTCCCTGCTCTATATACAAATGAATACGTACATCAATTCATTCACCATCATTAGGAGACTACTGCTGCTGGAGTGTGTGCTGCACGCTGGGGACAGTTTGTAAGAGAGAGTCCGCCAAATAGACTCTACAAAATATTGGACATAGCTCCTGTGGTGTCACCCACTGGTTTGTGTACACCTGTTTTAAGCCTTGAGTTCAGCATTTTGACCATCACCATCTTGGCTTTTTGGAGCCAGAAGTGACCGTATTTGGACAAGAGATTGGAGCAGTGGAGGAGTGAGGGGTAGATCTGACTCATAGACTGATGTGAGGACTCACAGACAGCCTGTCTCTTAAAGCGGCCCACCCATAAATAAGCACAACTTTGGGCCTTATATAATAATTATATAAAAATTCACCCCCCATATAATTGTCATGAATATTGAAATGAGCTACAGAGATCAAACTGTTTTTGTATCAGGCTGTAAAAATGTTTATTTCTGCTGTTAGTTACAACATGATTGAGCTAACTGGAGTAGTTTCATGTCGTATCCGACAACGGGAGGCTTTTAACAGATGACATTCTGATGTCAGCTTTGCTGCTGCTGTTAGCTGTCCCTGTCACCGGCAGCCACTGATGCTTTCTAGACATCGTGATTTCCCAAAACTGAATAAATACCACACATAGCAACACAAAACTGCTTTGCTAGCTCAATCATGTTGTAACTAAGATATCCGCTGGAAAGAATATTTTTTTCACGGACCATTTAGTGAGTTTTTTTACATGGCGGGGGAAGCTATATGAACGAGCTAACCCTCGTCTGCTGAGTTTTAAAAATGCCGGCTATTTTGTTGCTTTCTGTTGACATCACATCCCTCCTTGAGTATATCCAATCAGCACCAAGTAATCCCCAAGCCCCAGCCGGGAGTCTTTCAGGGCCGTTCTGAGTACCTACCCCGAGGCAGGGACTTGTTCAGCCCCCGTAAAAGTTCCGGAACTCTGTCCTTCGGGGGTGGTTCCTGCGGTGGAGACACGCACCAACGGCCCCGGCCCCGTAAAATTACCCTGAAGTTCCTGCGGTGGAAACGGGCCTTATGTGCTGTAGCAAATTTAATAATGGAAGAGACGGGGTGTGATTTCTCACCTGGGAGAGATTACTGAGACAAATAGGATAGAATTTATTACATACTAAGATAGCTGAAATCTTTGGGACTGTTTTTCTAGGTCCTCAATCTAAATTTAACTGCATCAGACCCAACCACCCAATCAGGCCTTTACCTAACCATCTCCAGGTTAATGCTGTCACGGCCAACATAACTTTTTTTTAACCCAATATACTTTTTTAGTGAAGCATTTGGTTCCATTCAATATGCAAAAGTTCAAAATGGGTCTACCTCCTAAAAATGTTTCAGTGATTGAAAGTACAATCTGCTTGTTTATGCTTTGTAACAACACATCCAGGTGAAGTACATGATTTTAACTGTCTGCTGCTTTCAGTGGACAGCACTAAGTTAATAAACCTATATTCTAATGCTGATTCCTTTTAATATACTTAATCACATGTAAAGGGGCATACCAAACTTTAAACCCACTGTAACCCCTTACAGTCAGCACCAATTAAACTGATTCATTACTAAACACAATCAGTTCAATCTCACAGTCACTCACACCCAGGTGAAGGTATTGACCCCTCTGACCGCCTGCTGTTTATCACTTTACTCTGATTCACTGGGCAGAGTTATAGCTGTGGGTAAATATATGGATCGATTTGCACATCTCTGCAGAGGATGTGGTCAGTCAGGGGCTCTGTATGAGATCATTAAAAGACAGAATGACAAGTGGCAGTTCTCCAGAGAGTTTACTCTGGCCTGAGAGCGATTGACCAGCAGATGTTTAGTGTGGGATCAGGACCTATTCATATAGACGCATCTGGCATCAACTAAACCTTAGCAGTAGTTGGGGACTTGGTCTGTTGCCATATTGATTTTGAGTTCAACCAGCAAATACTTAAATGATTAAGAGTGAAGAATTGACACTGGTTTGTGTGTGTGTGTGTGTGTGTGTGTGTGTGTGTGTGTGTGTGCACGTGCATGCGTGTGTGTTTGTTTGGCATCCAGGTTATTTGGTTGAAGGTACACTTTGTATTGGTGTAATCACAGAACAGTAATATTAAGAATATTTGTCAATGAAGGACTCTCAGTGATAGGCACTCTAACCTTTGAATGCCTCACCATTTCCTTGTTTTTCCTGATAAAGATTTTTTTTAACTATGCAAAGTTCTTTGTGTGCGTGGGTTTCTGGTATGTTCAGACAGGAATGGTAAACAGCCAGTTTAACCAGATCTGTGGGCTAACGGCACTCGTCCAACTGGACAGTTAGTTTAAGAATGTTACATCATTTCCATTTTCAAACAGTTTTATAAAGAAGGATATTGAGAAATATATGTCCTAAATATTTGTGCATTAAAAAAGTTCAAAGTTCTTTGTGTGCGTGGGTTTCTGGTATGTTCAGACAGGAATGGTAAACAGCCAGTTTAACCAGATCTGTGGGCTAACGGCACTCGTCCAACTGGACAGTTAGTTTAAGAATGTTACATCATTTCCATTTTCAAACAGTTTTATAAAGAAGGATATTGAGAAATATATGTCCTAAATATTTGTGCATTAAAAGAGAAAAAAAAATTGAAAAAAGAAAATGTAGAGGATGACCCTATGGCCTCTAGTTTCGCAGACCGGGTGAGGCGGAGGCGCAGCGCACCTACGCTTCGCCAACTGGGTGTGGCCAGGCGGATTTTGCAAGTTTGGCACACCGTGCGAGCTGGCACAGCTACTCCTCTTTCCCACCTCCGTCCCTCCTACCTGCGCAAGTCGGAAAGAGGGAGAAGAGAAGGCGAGGAGTGGGTTTTACACACATCACACCAATCAAATGAGCCCCTCTCCTCGCCCTTAAATGCGCTGCGAGAAGGCGTAATGAGAGTTTACTCAATTCGCCATGGCAGAAGAGAGCAGCAGCATCAGACGGCCAAACTTCTCCCAGGAGGAAACTGATGTTTTGGTCCGGGAGGTCCAAGCTCGCAGTGTCCAAATATACGGAACTGCGAGCAGACCTCCATGGGCTGATGATGCAAAGGTAGCCTGGGAGGAGGTCACCACAATTGTAAATTAATGTTGCGTTTCTCTTGTGCGCGCGCGCTCTCTCTTTCTCTCTCGCAGTCTCACTCTGTTTCTTTTCTTTTGGCTTTTCTAAGATGACAGATGCTGAATATATACTCCCTATCTGATGCTGTGGCTGTTTGTGGTTGGCTGAGAGGGATGTGAACTCATTAGTTTGCAGCTGTGTTAATCAAATCAGGTTGGGTTTCCATTACGCGTGCCAAACGGTGCCAATCCCCTTTGATCTGACATCAGATGTGACGGGACAGTCGATATAGAGATACATTTATGTGCTGATTGCAGATAGTTGCATTGAATAGTATTTTTTGTGGGTATTTATTGCATCGTTAATGTGCCTGACATTCTGGAAACCTGCCTGTGAGGTTTTGGTGACGTGTGCGCACTGTCCGCCGGTCAGCCAAACTTCAGCTTACACCGGCTGCTCTTCGCCTGCGCTGACAGTAGACCTGGTTTCAGTTGGCGAGCTTTTAGCGCACCTTCGGCGAAGCCTTTTGGCACGAAACTGTCACTGCGCCAAGCTGGATCTGTCAACACCTCCCCCTGCTGCGCCACCACACCCGTCTCAGCGCACCTCGGTCTGCCAAACTACCAAACTGAGCGCGCCTCGGGTTGCGCTGCTCGAAACTAGCTCTGCGCGGGGTTCACCACCCTGCGCCACCCTGCGCTGCGCCGGGAAACTAGAGGCCTATAACTTTATATGAAGCTGAAATGGTTCATGGAGTTCTATTATTCTGCTCCTGCCAGTTCTTCAGCAATTACAGACTGACCCCCGAAGACCATATAAATACCCTCATCATTATTTGTCTCGCTGATGTAGCTTAAAATGAGGGTTTTTTGTTATTATCATAGTTAATAATTGTCATAATAGAGCATAATGTTTTGGCATTTGAATGGTTTCTGTAGCTGAAAGTATGCAGGAGTAGTAGTCGATCAAAAAATGTACAGGAGAGGTATAATTTTTGACCTGATTAATGCTTAAATGAAGTCTCTATAGAATAGTGTATAGAGTAGCATAATTTCAAAGTGAAGTAAAATAAAGGTTTGAAGATTGTTTTCAATCCGAAAAAGGTCTGTATCTGACATTCATGGGTTAAACATTAGCAAGAGTAGTAGCACTACTAGAACTACTATTAGTAGTAGGAGAATAGTAGCAGTAAAGGTAGAATGTAGCAGTGCTCTGTACTGGAGATTCACATGCCAAACATAAACACACACACACACACACACACACACACACACACACACACACACACACGTGTGTATATGTGTGTAAGCAGTTGTTGCTATTGTGATAATTGGGGACAGCATGAGGGAGGGGCAGACAGCAACTTGGTCTAGAAAGCTCTTTTAATGGAGATTTAAACTCCTAAACACCTTTTTATGCCAAAACTTTAAATTATGTTTGTGGTGTCAAAAATGTGAGCAAATGAGCAGGTAAGAAAACAGACACAATCTGCTGCCCTCCAGAGATTTCTGGTCCCAGTTAACATTGAGTTCTAAGGTGGCAGTGAGTGGAGTTTCTTTCACTTTCAGGCTCACTGTGCAAAAGTTCATTTGCTTCCACAGCAAATTGTTTGAAAGACCACAAGTTGTCCTCTGATTTGAGCAAAGATTATGTATGTAGAGTAAAAACTGTGGATGTGAGAGCAATTTGAAGAGAAATGTTTGAGAAGGTCTCTGCACTCTGACGGTTGAGTCCAATACACCCATTATAAACTCAGAAAATGTCTGAAAACAGCTAAAATGAAAGTTGCAGAGAAAAGTTTCAGGATTGAATTCAGTGAACTGGCCAATCTGAGCTTGGCTCAGGCCAGCTGATGGTGTCACCTGCAACTCAGCTGATCAGCTGGTTTTAGAATATAAGGCTGGTCACCTGTTTCTACAGCCAATTGGCCTGTGATTTCTGCTGATCAAGTCAAAATGGCAGCAGACAGCGTGTTCGCTTGCTGTAGCAGGTGCTCCGTCCCCATCAAGCTCTTTGTTTCTGTCCTCACGGTGTGCTGGTGTTGGATGGTGGGTTGCTGCTGCTTGCTGCTGTTTGTGCTTATGTTGATGACGCTGCACGCGCGAGCCACTAGCGGTGGATAAACAGGAAACAGTTGATAGCAGTAATTAGCGAGCAGCTAGTAGCAAGAGGGAAACGCAAACCTGACAGACACTGTAAAGATGGGCAACTGGGGAGACAAGGAATTGCGCGCTCTCCTTGCCCTCGCATATGAAGAGGCCATTAACCATCAGACGACAGGAACAATGAAGAACGGGCCGACTTACGAGAGAATTGCCGAAGAACTGACCAGCCGCGGCTTCCCTCCCACGTCACTGTTTGCGTCACAGGCTGAGCTACACCTTATGTTACTTGCTCACGCCCCCCATTGCACCGATAAAGGTGCATTCTGTATAAACAAAAGTAGGTAGGCGGCATTTTGCCGCACTCCCCGATTTTGTTTTTATACTGACAATGCTGAAAGAGGACTGATTGGGCTTACCTGCAATTTGCACAATTCCTGTCTAAAAAGGGCTGATTAATTGGCGGTGGTTACTTATATTATTGTGACGTATTTGTTGTGACTACATTGTTTTCTTCCGGTATATGTAAACACGTAACAGCTGCCCTGCCCCCTATCCAATCAGAAACCTTCCCTGCCCCAAACCTTGCGTGGACCCGAATAAAGGCGATTAAAAGGCCATTAAACTGATCTCCCGTGTAAACCCTCATTCGGAATGAATATTGCTTGGTTTCCACCAAATACACCAGAGTCTAGATTAAGTGTCTATGCTATAGTCCCTGACTCCCAAAAGTTCCTGCTCAAGGGGTAGTTGGAATGAAGCAATAGTAATTGCTTTATTGTGGTCGTGTACAAAGAACCAAAAGATACTCTGGAGATTGTCTACTTTAGAATTCTGGAGTTTTCATTCTCCTTTTCCACCTCTGCATGTCTCCTTTGCATCCATTCATTACATCCATTCAAAAGGAAGCCACTCAGCTGGCAGTTACAAAGAACAACAAAGTGTTTCTTTGTTGTTTCATTGTGTATAAATGTATGTGTAAAACAGCATTGCTTTCAGTCCTCACTAGGGATCCACCAATCCAGTACATCGTATTATACCATATTAAGTGGAAGGGGTATCAGCTGTGATGTGAGGGATCCACATTAAATGTACTTTCTTTGTCAATGACATTGTCAGATCTTTTTTTTCTCCATCAATTAAATTCATGCAGTCATGCACACAGCAATCCCTCACCTCATGTTACCTTAAATAACCACTCCTCCACTTTTGTATCAGATCGGTACTTAACATCAGCAGATAAAATCAGTTGAGGTACTTAAATGAATACTGGGAGAGAAAAAGTTGCAGCTTCACAGTTGTTTAAATGGGAGAGAACTGAGATTTTAGTTCGGGAAACAAACTCAGGACTTTTTGATTGTAGTCACAATAGCAGTGAAGTAAATCAATGAGAAACTTACAAACAGAAAAGCTCCACGCTGAAAAACAAGGTGGACACCAGTGTTCCTTCTGACAAAATGGTTGTTTGTATTTGTCATCAGCTTTCCCTGTTCCTTTGCTGGCTGTACAGTACAAGATGGATGATTTGGCCCACCCCTTAATAAAAAAAAAGTTTGATTAGCAAACTGAAGGTTGAAAGTCATCTTGGTGATGAGGATAATGAAGCTCCATTCCTGCAGCTGTATGACCCCCCACACCTTCATAATACATGGAAAAGTTTGAACCGAGTGATTCTGTAGTTAGAGCTTTATTATCACACAACCCAGCAATTAAAGTCATCCTGTTTATCAATTAGACCCAAATGGCAGAGGTGTCAGACAGGTCCTGGATTAATTACTGATGACAATTAATGCTACGGAGAAAGCGAACTTAGACAAGCGAACATCAGACTGACTCAGTGTTGTTGTGCTCACTCAGGCTCTCCTCCCAAGAGACACAATAGATAGCAGCAGAAAGACTCATTTGAATGTTTCCGGGATGCCATGGTATTAATTGGAAGTCAGTGGTGCGGATGTTTGGGCAAGACTGTCAGAGTTGTTATTAGTAGTTGTCACAGTGTTAAGAGAAGGCTGCATTATTCTTTTACATTTATGTTTTTGTAATCAGGTGGTTGCCACACTATGGCAAACATGTTTCCATACAGATAACCAAGTACAAATAATTAGTAGTATTGTCAGCTGTGGATATTGGCAGTATTAACAAATCCCCATTTTTTGGGTGACATATTGAGCCATTGTTTTCAACAAAGGCAATGCACAAGAAAAAAAAGGTGCGTTTAAGCACATGTGGGTACTGGTACTGAATTCCAGGTACTGGTACTGGTTCAAATATGAATGGTACCCAACCCTGGATAGTGGTGACGACTACAGCTTTTCCTGTACAGTGAAGCAATAATGGCAGCAAAGGTAAAGACGATGATGATTATTCCAGTCACAGGAACCAACTGTGGCTCTTTTGTGCTTTTGTGTGCAGGTGAAGCAGATAATGGAGGAAGCAGTGACTAAGAAATTTGTCCACGAAGACAGCAGCCACATCATTGCTCTGTGCAGTAAGTACGCTTTTCTCTTTATCCCCTGGGCACACACACACACACATTGTCTCCCTCTCTTTCTCTTGCTGTCTTACACACACACACACACACACACACACACACACACACACACACACACATACACACACACTTGTTGAACTCCTCAGCAGGTGACTGGGTGCTGCTTCTTCGTCAAGGACACTGCTTGACGTCACTGCGCCTCTGACTATGCTGCTGCATCAATGGAAAGTTAATAATCACAGTGGAGCTAATGGAAACCAATTTCAGAGACAGGCTGTACAAGACCCAGGCTTTCTAAGCCCTAGACACGTCTGCATGTATGTGTGTGTGCGCGGGTGTGTTGGCCAGAGATAGAGGGGTTGCCCCTCCTGACTGCGTGGTTGAGCTTGCAGTGCTGTGTGAGTCACAGCTTCCACGCTGGTCAGACTGCCTGTAGCCTCAGATCAGCCAAATGACCGACGACACAGAAGCCGCATCTTGTCTGTTTCTATGGGTTAAAACACATAACTGCATAAAAACTACAAGATATATCACATGGATACTTGTTATTTTCACAAAGGATGTGGGTCATAGTTTTGAGGTGGTATTTATCTTTTATGAGGTGTGGCCAAGTCAGAACTGTGTCAGTGGGTGTAAATTAAAAAGGCTAATCCTCTGCATCTCTCCATCCACACTACAGTGTTAATGCCTGAGGAGCTTGAACACTTTTAGCATACAGAACAACTTTATTGTTAGACCAA
This sequence comes from Epinephelus lanceolatus, assembly GCF_041903045.1. Taxonomy (NCBI): domain Eukaryota; kingdom Metazoa; phylum Chordata; class Actinopteri; order Perciformes; family Serranidae; genus Epinephelus; species Epinephelus lanceolatus. The sequence continues at coordinate 7,905,517 of NC_135737.1, read as the reverse complement.
TGCATTTGGGCTTGTAGCCTTCATCAGGGTCATCTGCATGAAGGCTACACTCTCTGTGCACCTAAGACCTAAGAGAGGTTGTGTTGGAAATAATTTCTTTGCAATGTTACTACATGGCATTTATAGGTCCATAGTTACCCCAGTGTTTTGTTTTGTTCGTTCTCAGTCATGGATAGGGCTGGGTATTGACACTGATTGCTGAATTGATTCGGTTTCGATTCACAAGGTTTCAGTTCTATTTCTGATTCAATTTGATTCAATATTGATTTGATTGGGGATATTTCACTGACAACACCAATTTTAGAGAGATTCTCAGAGGGCTAATAATGTAAATCTTTCAAGAAATTATTTTGAAAAAGATTAAATGCAGAACAGGGTTAAAACTGAATATAACGTTGTTTCTAGAGCAGCAACATCAATAGTAAAACAGCAAAGTCTCATTTTAAACTCAATATTTCACTGGAAATAAGTCTAAAATGTCAGTCAAATAAATCATATTCATATGATCTCATTTGAAGTTTAGAAAGAATAAAGAACACACACCGTGTTCCAGTATCAGTCCACCTGTCCTTTCTGCTGCTGAGGAGTCAAGCTATTGTTGTTTCTGCTTGTTAGTAACAATTTGCTTTTAGCTGGAAAGCGCTCTGTGCTTGTTTATAAAATAATATTAGCAGCAGTGGATAAGAGACTGAGGACAGAGCAAACTGAAATATAACTTTCCTACATGTTGCTGAACAGGTGCAGTGATAAAGTGTTGGCTTTTTCCTCATGGAGGTTATATTGCACTTACAGTAACAAGCTTAGCTGTCATCAGCTCAGGTTATCTTCACATCTCTGTCTTCACAGCGGAATCTCTACTCTATAGCCCCTTTTACACTGCCAGATTTTCCGCGAATGTTGGGCCGTTTTGCCGGCAAGCTGCGAGTGTTTAGACACACAGAGCCAGATTGGCGAGTTGATCCGAGGTGTCCAATTTTCCGCCTCGTAGGGTAGACATATTGGCGGAACCCTTTTAGTTTAAACAGACCAAGGCAGCCTTCCGCAACGGGAGGAGCTGTTGATGAAGCCGCACATGCGAGCCACTGGCGGTGGATAAACAGGAAACAGCTGATAGCAGGAATTAGCGAGCAGCTAGTAGCAAGAGGGACCCCAAACCTGACAGACACTGTAAAGATGAGCAACTGGGGAGACAAGGAATTGCGCGCCCTCCTTGTCCTCGCAAATGAGGAGGCCATTAACCGTCAGATGACGGGGACGGTAAAGGACAGGCCGACTTACGAGAGAATCGCAGAAGGACTGACCAGCCACGGCTACCCTCAGAGTATGTCACTGTTTATGTCACACGCTGAGCTACACGTTTCGTTACATGCTCACGCCCCCCATTGCCCCGAAAAAGGCACATTCTGTATAAACAAAAGTTTGCTGCACTCCCCGATTTTGTTTTTATACTGCCAATGCTGAATAAAGACTGATTGGGCTTTCCTGCAAATTTGCACAATTCCTGTCTAAAAAGGGCTTATGTTTGTGTGTCTGTGCATAAATGTGGCACAGCAGCCCCTACACACAGACAGCAGGAGCAGAGGATAAAAGAACCGGTAATGTTGGAGCTTTTCAGTACTGCGGTTGTTAATAATTTAGTGCCAGTACACGTTTACTACTGGCGAGATTAACGGGGTTAAAGCTACTCCACAACTGTGGGGAAAAAGCATATATTAAAAGATCAATCTTGGATTTTATGAATCGATATTGGGTCATTCAAATGAAGACCGATTGAATCAGATGAATCAATTATTTTTACTCAGCCCTAGTCATGTACACACAGACTTTCAGCTGTTGTGGTCCAGCCACAAAATTTATGTAACTACATTTTAAAATGAAGAACAACACAATTAGACACAGTCACACAGCAGAGGGGAGCTGCTTCTCTGAAGCTATGCCCACTGATCCCCTCCTTTTTGCTGAATTTAACACAACCCTCCCTTCTTCAGCTCTAGTCAGTGATGTAGATCCATCAGCCACTATTAGAGTGAAGTTCAGCTGATGACAATAGTTTGTAAAATGTCAAAGTGGCACCGATTTACTGGTTAAACAAAAAAATTGTTTGAGCTAGAGTTGACAGTATAATCCATCATTACTATACTGTAACAAAATATGATGTATAGCCTCAGATTATGTTACTGTTATTAATCTTACAGGTAAAACAGAGGATAGTGTACAAGAGAGTGTCTTTGTCGGCACATAGCTCTCACCTTGGCGCTATTGATTTGTTCCTCCTCTCCTTTTTCCTTTTGTTATTAGTAGTCTGCATTAAGCCTTTATTTACTCAGGATTTCTGTTGACCTGGGAGTTTTGAAGAGATCACTGGCAATGAACTCTCTCTACACCTTGTTAGATGCACTGGGACTCACTGACAAAACTGTGAGACAATATGAAGTAATAAGGGTGGTAATCACCAGAGGGTCCACGATACAATATTATTACGATTTTAAATATGTTGCAATATGCTGAGTATTGCAACAATATATAATGCAATATTTTGTGATTTATTACCTTTTTTCAACTATAAATTATATCCCCAAAGGAAACCTTTGTCAACATCTGTTTTACCGAATCAGAAGTTTTCAGTGTGTTCATCTCATTTCAGCTATTTTTTGTAGCACCAAAATGTATCTAGTGAACTGAAAAAAGGAACTGATTATATTATTCTAGTTGTAGTAGATCATTTATATAATTAAAAAAAATTGATAAACTGTGTGAAGATACTATGCTATATCGATTTTTTTCCACCACCCCTATAAATTAATCAACTGTGAGAGTTCTGTTTAACAGGCTTAGTGATGAAGTGCGATACTTTAAATTTACAGGATTAGCCAAAAACGAATATTCCTATCTGGTTATTGTATCTATAAAGATTTTCTCAGCTCAGCTGAATATCATGATATTTGTACGTATGCTGTGATCAGCTTTATCTGTATCACCCACCCCTAATTTGTAAGTAAGTAAATGGAGGATCTATTAAAGTAAGGTCAATCCAGTGTAGATGGACATAATCTTAGATTAAACCTTATTTCTTGTCAGGTGTTGATTTTAAAGTTGTTAATGGAATGTAGTATGGTATGTAGAGATGCACCGATCAATAGGCTTGTGACTGAAATCGGACGATCAGCTTGATCAGCCATGACTGGTGATTGGCTGATCAGTCTCAGATGTGGCTGATCCTGTGACAAGCAAATTAACCTGCACGATGGTTCTCATCACAAACGGCAGTACAAACAGTAACTGACTATTTTCAGAGCCGCTGCAACCAGTTCTCAGAAATTTTGTTTAATTTCCATGCATGCTACACATGATTTGAAGGCTACTGTGTTAAGCTAGCAAAAAGACTAAAGTATACCCAAATTTTTATTATTCAGCGAGTTAATAATTAGCTCAAAAGTGTAGCATAGCAAAGCTAATTCTAACTGTTTTATTTCAGTGGATGGAAGATGCTAAAACATTTAGCTTCTTAGTCTAGGAGGTATTATTCAGACTTTTGAAAAAGAAATCATAAATCAGAATCGGCTAAAAAATTGCAATTAGTGCATCTTTAATGGTATGGTAAGATGGTACAGTTTTTGGGTTTTCCCAGGTTGGTTTGCTAAAGCTGTACCGTGACAGTGGTCTCTCTGTGTTTGGCTGTCAGTACTTTTGCAGCTTTTACCTGAATTTCGTTTTTCTGGAGTTGAGTTTCACTCAGTTTCACTGCCTTCCTGTTTGTTCTTTCACGCAATCAGCATTTTTTAATCATCATTGATTGCTGTGCTGGAGCTCTGTTAAGTTACTGCTGATGCAAACCCAACATTGACTGCTGCTGCTGCTGCTGCTTCACATTAAAAGCTTTACACCAGAGAATCAGTGGGATGCTTTTCTTATGATAAAGTTATAGGAAGTGCAATGTGCTTGTCAACGAGTTCGCAGAGTTTTAAATATTGCAGGTTAATCAGTAAGACTTTTTATGCCTCCATGCTGGCCATAGCTGTGGCCGGAGGCATTATGTTTTAGGGTTGTCCATCCGTCCATCCACCCCATTCTTGTAAACGCGATGTCGCAAAGAATGCCTTGAGGGAATTTCTTCAAATTTGGCATAAACGTCTACTTGGACTCAATGATGAAATGATTAGTTTGTGGTGGTCATAGGTCAAGAGTCAAGGTCACTGTGATCTTGTCTGTCTCATTCCTATGAAAGCAATATCTCAACAATAATAATAATGACTTTATTAAGGACACAGAGAATAGTCCATAGCATGCCGCACAAAAAACAGACAATCAGCTATGTACAAAAACATGATATAACACACACATATATATATATACAGTACAGGCCAAAAGTTTGGACACACCTTCTCATTCAATGCGTTTTCTTTATTTTCATGACTATTTACATTGTAGATTCTCACTGAAGGCATCAAAACTATGAATGAACACATGTGGAGTTATGTACTTAACAAAAAAAGGTGAAATAACTGAAAACATGTTTTATATTCTAGTTTCTTCAAAATAGCCACCCTTTGCTCTGATTACTGCTTTGCACACTCTTGGCATTCTCTCCATGAGCTTCAAGAGGTAGTCACCTGAAATGGTTTCCACTTCACAGGTGTGCCTTATCAGGGTTAATTAGTGGAATTTCTTGCTTTATCAATGGGGTTGGGACCATCAGTTGTGTTGTGCAGAAGTCAGGTTAATACACAGCCGACAGCCCTGTTGGACAACTGTTAAAATTCATATTATGGCAAGAACCAATCAGCTAACTAAAGAAAAACGAGTGGCCATCATTACTTTAAGAAATGAAGGTCAGTCAGTCCGGAAAATTGCAAAAACTTTAAATGTGTCCCCAAGTGGAGTCGCAAAAACCATCAAGCGCTACAACGAAACTGGCACACATGAGGACCAACCCAGGAAAGGAAGACCAAGAGGCACCTCTGCTTCTGAGGATAAGTTCATCCGAGTCACCAGCCTCAGAAATCGCAAGTTAACAGCAGCTCAGATCAGAGACCAGATGAATGCCACACAGAGTTCTAGCAGCAGACCCATCTCTAGAACAACTGTTAAGAGGAGACTGCGCGAATCAGGCCTTCATGGTCAAATAGCTGCTAGGAAACCACTGCTAAGGAGAGGCAACAAGCAGAAGAGATTTGTTTGGGCCAAGAAACACAAGGAATGGACATTAGACCAGTGGAAATCTGTGCTTTGGTCTGATGAGTCCAAATTTGAGATCTTTGGTTCCAACCGCCGTGTCTTTGTGAGACGCAGAAAAGGTGAACGGATGGATTCCACATGCCTGCTTCCCACTGTGAAGCATGGAGGAGGAGGTGTGATGGTGTGGGGGTGTTTTGCTGGTGACACTGTTGGGGATTTATTCAAAATTGAAGGCACACTGAACCAGCATGGCTACCACAGCATCCTGCAGCGACATGCCATCCCATCCGGTTTGCGTTTAGTTGGACGATCATTTATTTTTCAACAGGACAATGACCCCAAACACACCTCCAGGCTGTGTAAGGGCTATTTGACCAAGAAGGAGAGTGATGGAGTGCTGCGGCAGATGACCTGGCCTCCACAGTCACCGGACCTGAACCCAATCGAGATGGTTTGGGGTGAGCTGGACCGCAGAGTGAAGGCAAAGGGGCCAACAAATGCTAAACACCTCTGGGAACTCCTTCAAGACTGTTGGAAAACCATTTCAGGTGACTACCTCTTGAAGCTCATCGAGAGAATGCCAAGAGTGTGCAAAGCAGTAATTAGAGCAAAGGGTGGCTATTTTGAAGAAACTAGAATATAAAACATGTTTTCAGTTATTTCACCTTTTTTTGTTAAGTACATAACTCCACATGTGTTCATTCATAGTTTTGATGCCTTCAGTGAGAATCTACAATGTAAATAGTCATGAAAATAAAGAAAACGCATTGAATGAGAAGGTGTGTCCAAACTTTTGGCCTGTACTGTATATATATATATATATATATATACATATATATGTATATATATACATACACATATAAGGACAAGAAGTACCCAACACTTCATTATACAAGTTCATAAAAATGGGCAAAATTCAATAAACTGCACCCACAAACAAGCTGGAGTGCCACTGGCCCCACACTTTAGGTTTGGCTAAGGCCTGGATGATACTATTCTCTGAGACAGCGAGCCTGCACATATATCGATATATAAGATCACGTATTAAAGCAGGGCAAGTAGGCACACCCACATTTACAAACATTTGGCTGGCACTACACCATTGTGGAAGAAGTTTAAGAAGTAGTCTCATGCTATCATTATAGGCCACATTAAGTCTTTGCATATTACTCTTCCTATAGGAGCGCCACAAGTGGGCAGTGTACAGTGGAGTGCAAAATGCTCTAAAAAGAGCTTTCTTCACATTCACTGAACACATGCTAAATTTGCGAGGAGACGTATTAGCTTGCACATACAACTTGCAAGACTGTCCGTGGATATCTATGTCATCAGATAAATCATTGACAATATAATGACCAAGATATTTAATCTCATTACACACTTTAAGAGCAACACAAGATAAAAAGTATTCAGGAAATACTAATTTTCTGTCTTTTTTACTTCTAAAAATCACAGTGTTGCTCATATTGGCATTCTATTATAACACCTTGAGGGAATTTCTTTACATTTGACACAAACAGTCACCTGGGCTCAACAATGAACTGATTAGATTTTGGTGGTCAAAGGTCAGGGTCACTGTGACCTTGCAGCCATCTCATTCTTGTGAACACGATATCTTAAGAACAGCCCAAAAGAATTTCTTGAAATTCAGCAAAAAATGTCCACCTGGACTCAACAATCGACTGATTAGTTTTTGGTGGTCATGGCTCAAAGGTTAAGGTCATTGTGACCTTGTCTGTCTTGTTCTCGTGAACACAATATCTCAAGAACGGCGTAAGGGAATTTCTTCAAATTTGGCACAAATATATACTTTAATTCTATGACAAAGTGATTAGATTTTGGTGGTCAGTGGTCAAAGTCACTGTGACCTTGCATCTATTTCATTTTCGTGAGATCTTAAGAACACTCTACGGAAAGTTCTTAAAAAATGACACAAATGTCCACCTGGATTGAAGAATAAACTGATTAGAATTTGGTGGTCATGGGTCAAAGGTCAAGGTCACTGTGACCTGACAAATTATGTTTTTGGCCATAACTGAAGAATTCTTACGCTAATTATGACAACACACAAATGTCTAACAGGATGTAATGATGAAGCGATGACATTTAATGTCCAAAAGGTCAAAGGTCAACTTCGCTGTGACGTCATATTTTTCTGCATGGAACACTTTTCTGGCCATTGCTCACTGTCATCTCAGGAACAGAAGGGGAAACATTTGGTCAGATACTGAATTGGTGACCTTAGTCAAGCGCAGCTCGCTAATTCTAGTTTTTGTGTTCGTTTTTTTTTTTTTTTTACCAAAAACTGCTACAGCCACAGTGAGGTATTTAATGGTATGGTGTGCTTTACCTTATTCTCATTTAGCCAACCCACTACCCAAAGCACAACCAAGGGTAAGGCAAAAAACATGCAAACTCACACAAAAACAGTACATCCTGCCCATTCCTTCTCACCTCCTACCCCTGCTGCCTCGGAATCCCATTAACATTACAGACATAAACCAGCAGCAATCAGACACAAAAGAATAGGAGAATTTCCCTCCATCATCCATGATAATATCCACAGAAATAGCTGAGTGTATACATAACATATAGTATATTAGGTACAGAAAAAATGTATGTATAGTATATTATGTACATGTATGATATGTATGTATTGTATGTATCATAATGTGAATTAGTAAACAAGTTAGCAAGCAGGCAAAATACATGAAAACATTACTGAAAAAGCCAGTTAACCACGAATATTTCTGATAAAGCACTGATTTTCTCCAGTAGCTTTGATCGGCAGGTTATGCTTTGTGTTCTGGCCTAATGTAATGGTGCTGTAGAAAGCTCCAGCTAAGCAATAACCCGATAAGAAGAAAGCCATTCCCTCACTGACTGTGCATGTAGTGGCTTCCAGCCACAAGCTCCAATTCCATGAGTAGCTGTGAGACTAGTGAACGATAAATGCCTATCATTTGTAGTTAGCTCCAAAGAGGAGCTGTTATTGTGAAGTAGCACACATTATGAGTGAAGGATGGCTCTCTCAATAATATCAAATATGATACATGAGGCTTTTTCCCCAAATCTGTTAAACTCAATTGCCAACCTGTATGAAGAGAAGTGTCAGTGGTATTGTCTAGACAAAAGCCGCAGCTCTGAGTCTCATGGTTCTGTGTTGCAGGGTATGGTTTGGTACAGTATGGTATTATATGGTATAGTAGGCTATAGTAGGGTATGGCACTGTGTCTTAGGGTTTGGTATGGTGCGGTATCGTACAGTAAGGTATGGTAGGGGTGGGTGATATGGTCAAAATCTTCTAAAATGTGTATACAATTTTATTTCATGGTATACATCGTGATACAGTAATTGTTCAACAAGAAATGGTTTAAAATGACTATACTATACTTCATCACATTTGATTATTTTTTTCTTTTATTTGGAACCTCTATACTAACAAAGAAAACAGCTGTCTCTCGTGAGAGTTAAAAAACAAAAGGCTCGGGGCGTTGGTGGCTTAGTGGTAGAGCAGGCGCCCCATGTACAAGGTTGTTGCTGCAGCGGCCTGGGTTCGACCCCAGCCTGTGGCCCCTTGCTGCATGTCACTCCCTCTCTCTCTCTCTCCCGCTTCACACTTGTCTGTCCTATCCATTAAAGGTTAAAAATGCCCCCAAAAATATCAAAAGACTCAAACCAATAAAACTAAAATTCTTTCAAAATGGAAGCTTTGAGTTCCTGAGAACAATAGTTTTAGGTGTCACAAGTTTTGGTATTAACAACTGGCGGCTGGATTTGCGAGATTGAGAGATCATGAAAACACAAGAATTACAAGATCATGTAAGAATCCAGCCCTGATTTGCCACAGAGCCTGCCGTGAAAAACTTCCCCAGTCGAAATGGTATCGCTGAATCTCTACAGGTGGAGACATTTCCACAGTCGCACAGTACTGTCATATTGCTCAACCATATGGTATGGTATGGGACAGTATGGTGTGGTAGTTATCGTTTTACAGTATGTATATTCTATTTATTTTCTGGGCTCTTACTTTTTCTACATCTTCCATTCCTGTATGATCCAGAACTGCCTAATTTGGATAATAAAGACAAATTTCATTTAATATAGGATGGTGTGCTATGGCAACACATCCTCATACAGAAGTTCATATGGTATCCTATGAATAAGTGGCCAAGGAATGACAGTACATCCTTAACGAATAGTTCCATAATTAACATAAAGTTACTGTGGTTAGGTTCAGGGAAACATCGTGAGGACTTACCTTAAAAAGACTCAAAGTTCACATGGGTCTAAACACTGGTCTCCTGGGGAACGTCCTGTGTTTGTGACCCATCCACCACCCCAGCCTGCCTCCTAACAAAACTGCTCGGACCCTCTTTCTTCTTTATTCCCATCGCCGCATTGGTCATGTGGTCGCAGCCATGCAAAACACGTGAATTATGCATGAATTACTGGCTCATCATTATGTGCAATATATATGAACTTTGGGTCATTACTTTGCTTAGATGAATGAATATGAATAGTGTATAAGAATAGCCTGGCTATGGAATGACATGATATGGTGTGGTATTGTTCATTATGATATAAAATGGTTGGTGTACACACAAATATTCAAAGTTTCACTTTGCTTAATCATGCAGTAATGAATTTTAAACTCATGACTTTATAAAGTTTTATCGGAGGCATCATTGATTCAGTTAATTTAATTTTCCTTTGACAAAGTATTCCACACTCTGCAGAGGTTGGATTGTACATTAGTTATTAGCTACATGATGTCCCAATATAATCCTGGCTGATCCCCATAATGCTTCCACTTAAAGGTCAAGATATCGCAGTACATACTGTACAGGTGGAAAGATGTGAGAACTACTGGAACTTGCTCATTTTCCTAAAATGTGCTGAAATTCAAAGATTATAATAAAGCCAGTTCTTTCCATTCTCATGTATAGACAGGACCACGTAAATTGAATTGACCCTTGCTGGCTGATGGGATTCAATGCAATAAAAGAGTAACGGCTGTAAGAGCAGAGTTCGTTATCCATCATCATCAGTAGATCAAATGTCTCTCTCCAGAACAGCCAGAACCACATCCGTCCCTGTCCAAGTGGTGGAGAAGTGCCCTCCTAATGGCTAGCCTGGGAACAGGGCAGTGTGGAAATTAAACTGTCAATCTAAGTTTTAATTGTATATTCAAGATGGCATCCAGAGTAGAACTCTGTCACCCTCATGCTGCTGCTGTGGAGCTGAGGCTGAAGGACATCATTTTAACACTGTTTGTCTCATCTGTTTCTTGTTTTGTTAAAGGAAGAATTTATCACCCTTTATGTGGATGTCCAGTCAGTGTTGATAGTAAGTGTAATCAATTGAAGTAATAAATTCCACAGTGCCTTCTATATAGACTGAAAAAGCAGAGTTCTCCTGCTCATGGAGCCTTGCTGGCAGTGCCTACATGTACCAGGATGCATTGCATGCAAGCCACTGATGCCCAGCCAAAACATAGTGTCGCCTGCTTATGCAGGTAAAAAATAAATATATGGTGGAGTTGCATGTGAACCAGCACGAACCAAAATGACAAGAACTCTATTATTTTCCACCTTGTCCAGGGCAGCACTTCACAGATTCACTCCTTTCATTCTTTTTTTGTAAAGACATTTTTTGGGGGCTTTTTAGCCTTTAATGTATAGAACAGACAAGTGTGAGGGAGGGGAGAGAGAGGGGGAGTGACATGCAGCAAAGGGCCACAGGCTGGAGTCGAACCCGGGCCGCTGCGGCAACAGCCTTGTGCATGGGTGGCCTGCTCTACCACTAAGTCACCGGCGCCCCACTCCTTTTATTCTTTACCATTAGTGAGTATTGTTAACGTTTTTGTGGGAACTTAACTGTCAGCACACATGTCCACATCTTAAATCAGTGAGGTTTCTGGTGTCACTGGCATTTTTTATGATATAAGTGCTTGTTTTGAAGACTGCAAAGGCATTGTAACAATTTCAGGCATTTTGTGTGGGAAAGTTGTTGATGGCTTGAAGCAGGTGTGTGACTGTGAAATGTATCAAGCAAGCAGAGGATGGGCAGGTCCTTGGGCAGGTCCTACACACTGACACGCACGCTAGAGAAAAAGGAGGGCAGAAAGAGAGAGTTACAAGTTGGAAAGATTGTTTTTTTGACAGCAGTACCATGTTATGTCAAGATATCCTGCAGAATTTGGAATGGATATTTGGTTTTGTATCCATGTGCCAAAATTTTGGATCTGTTTCTTTCTGTTTTCTGGACCATGTGGACAAATCTTCATACCACTTGTTCTTGTGTGTTAATACTACTTGTTCTTGCTCTGTTTTTTAGATGAGGCGAGGCACCTTCACTATAGAACTCTGCAAAAAAGTTTGGTAAATAATTAAGACCATGGTGTAGCAGTCTATAAAGACCCGTTAATGTGGATGTGTAATGTATATATTATGTAGGGAAAGGTCTGAGTGGTGGAAAAACAATTCATATTACCAAAAATATACAATTAAAGAGTAGGAGATCCAGAGAAATGATATCCAGTTTGTAGACTGACAGATCTGTAGGGGACTTTGCTGTTTAGACATGAAATCTCTGCTCAATGCTTTCTTAATGATGTATGATGATGATGATGATGCACAGGGGATTTCAGTCTAAATCCACACAATGCTATTGCTTAAAATCAGATGTCGGATGGTTGATGATATCTGAGATTGTAGTTACCCCAGTATGTGAGTTCAGGTTAAAGGAAATTCCTTCAATAAAATCTGTAGGGCTGCCTCTTGCTGATGCTGGGTGGCGCCAAGCTAAAAAAACCAAATCCTATCTGTTGCCTCATTAAGGCCATGGTTCTCTGCTGGAAAACAGTGGATTGCCCCCTCTGGGTTGGGAGAGAGTTACTGCCTCAAGCGAGGGCGTTCAAGTTTCTCAGGGTCTTGTTTACGAGTGAGGTTAAAATGGAGCATGAGATGGATAGGCAGTTTGATGCGGTGTCTGCAGTTATGCAGGCGCTGGACCGTTGTGGTGAAGAGGAAGCTGAGCCAGCTGAGGTGTTTCAACCCTCACCTATGGTCATGAGCTTTGGGTAGTGACCAAAAGAATGAGATCGCGGATACATGCTGCCGAAATGAGTTTCACCTGTGTGGTGGCTGGGCTCAGCCTCAGAGACAGAGTGACGAGCTCAGACACCAGAGGGAGCTTCAAGTAGATTTGCTGCTCCTTTGCCTCGAAAGGGGTCCGTTGAGGTGGTTTGGGCATCTGATTAGGATGCCTCTGGCAGTTTGGGTTAATACTGTAGCCCCCTGTGGGGCAGTGGTGTTGCTCTTGTAGTTGCTCCATGGGCTAGGAGTTCAGGGGAGCAGTGTGTAGTCTGTGAGGGCCTGACCTTAGGGCATCAGAATCAGCTGACGTTATTAACACAAAATATTAACATGTCTTTACACACAATACCTGTATAAAATGCAAACTTTTATTTTAAAGTTAGAAAAATAAATGGTGATATACAGTATTTAAACAATTTTAAATACATCAGTATCACAAACCTTAACTCCGTTGAGTGACTCCACGACTATCATCACCCTCACACTATTAACCTGATATCTTATTATAACTGTTGAAATTTTCTTTCTGATGTTTGTATAAGGTTACTTTCCTGAGACATACAGCTGTGAGCCATTGTAAAAATGCTGCAGGAGGCCCACATGACCCCCTCAAGGAAATTTCAATGTGGCCCTCTTGAACCTTTATTGTGTGCTTTGCTCGCATGCGCAAATTGGACAGTGTGTGAATGTGTGTATGTGAGCGACAGAAAGCAGGAGAGAAAGAGAGAGCATAGACTACATAATGTTCCTACTCTTCTCCGTGAGCCCGCGGCTCATGGCTCTGGCTCACGCATAGTAGGGACATTAGCGTTAGCTCCTGGAGTGAGCACTAGAGCTACTATGGCTACTGGAGTAACTTACAGCTACAGCTTACAGGGGATTCACATGAATGTACATGAACGCGCAGCCGGACCGGCTTGTAAACAAGGGTCTTGAGATCAACACAGAGGGAGGGTGTGTGACGTCATGCTATACTCCAGATGAAATTACACCTCTAGTTCTTCACATAGCAATTTTTTAATTCCTTCAATCTAGAAATGATGAATTTTGCTTATTGCTCCTTTAAAACAAATGTGAGCCAGGGGCGTTAAGTGGTGTAAAGTCCCTACTTCCTACCTCCCTTCCTCTGCCCCCCTTGCTCAGACCACACCTGTCTTCAAACCCAGCCTTTACTTTGAATTATTATTTATTTAATGTTATGTATTTATAATCTTTTTTTCACACTTTTTTCATTGACTTTGTATTGACTTTATTGATGAAATACCTTTACAAATCCATTCCATTTTAAAATTATTTTTTACTTGTATTATATGCAGGACTCTAGTCTCCACCTTAAATTCATGTGTGGCTCTCCTGCTTCTAGACTTCAAACTTAGTCTTAAGATTTCTAATCTGACTGTCGGTAAGCCACAAAACATGGACATAACCATATTTTTAAAAAATTTTTTGGATTGCCCCTGATTGTTCAAAGTGACAGTTCCCAACTATTCCATAATATTCAGTTTAACTCAATTCAGTTCTGTTCAATTCAGTTTTATTTCTAAAGCCCAATATCAAAAATCACAATTTGCCTCAGAGGGCATCCCTCTGTCCTTGGACCCTCACAGGAGATAAACTCCTCCCCAAAAAAACCCTTTAATGGGGAAAAAAAGGGTAGAAACCACAGGAAGAGCAACTGAGGAGGGATCCCTCTTTTAGGATGGACAGATGTGCAATAGATGTCGTGTGTTAAGAACAGATCAACATATTAAATGTACATTGATACATATTACAAAATGATACATTGAGATATCCAGCAGGTTGTGTCACTACAGGTGTTTATAGCTGACAGTTGACCTGAGACACAACATGTGATCTATTTAACTAGTTTATTCACAGGATGTCGCCTACTATGCCTCTATACTAATATTGTCAGTGTATAAAACTGGAAACTGTGTGAAATCCTGCTTTTTAATCAACCAGAATGATGTGCGCAAACACACTTTTCCTTGAACACATGTGCTTGATGTTCTTAGTTGTGCAAGATTTAATCAAGGTACTGATACTGAGTGAGACATAAATCATGCACCATAACCTTTAAGATAGAGGCTGCAGATGGAACTCCTTTCAGAAAACTAAAAGATTTTAATCAGCCAAGAGAAAGACTCAAATCTTCTGAGCTGCTGTGAGTAAAAGATAGTAAAATACAATCATCAGTTATTCTCTAAGTCAGTACAGACTTTGCCTAATGTTAAAATTACATTTGTGTGCTGTTTGTCATTTGCAGTTTTATTTAATCCTATAATATTGTGGATTTTGATCAAGATATCCCTGTAAATGCCACATACAGTATGTAGCTCACCACCCCATGTTAATGTGACTACATATGGTCAGACCACATCATCTGCTCATCTCATCAGCCTGCAGGCTCACCCAGCCATGACATCACTGTAATGCAGGCTAATTATCAGCCTCTGAGCCCGGTCACTCTTGTTAAAGGTACAAGGTAAAAGGTCAGATGCTAATGTCCAATGATGTCAGCACAGAAATGAGTCACTGTGCTGACCCAGTCTTACAGTGTCCCTCCTAATACCTGGTAATTGTGCTACGTCTGCTAATGAATGCTGACTTAATGCCAGTGTTTCATTAGTGAAGAGCCAGTAGAAAACACTGGTGTTTGGTGTCTGACTTTGTCTTTAGAATGGGAATGACTAAATAGGGATGCACCTTGTTGACTGCCGTTGGCCTATCAACAAATAAGCTGACATTCACCGATGGTGGTGGCCAATTTTTTCTGTTGTGTCACGTCAGTTTTGTGCAGGCTAAAAAGCTGGCCTCCTGACTAACAGCGTCCTGTCGGCCTGGGGACAATAGAAAACACACCCTATTGTTTCCCTGATAACACTACAACAAATCTGTTTTGACGTCAGCAGTAGGAGAGCTAGTTAATGTTAGCTGTTAGCAGCAGATGGCTGGAACTAACTGCTGGCTGAAGTTGCATTGAGTGACATTATGATACATTCATGCTGTCTTCGGTAATTATGAGTATTAGGCGAAGGTAAATTATAATGTAAATTATAATGTTCTGTATAATGTTCTCTCAAATGTAATCTTGTTAAATTTAGTTGAGAAACTTGAATGAATACAGCTGTTTGAAGGAGAAATTTGTTTGATTTGTTGATATTTTAACAGAAATTCATTCATTCATTCATTCATCTTCTAACTGCTTCATCCTCTTGAGGGTCGCGGGGGGGCTGGAGCCTATCCCAGCTGACATCGGGCAAGAGGCAGGGTACACCCTGGACAGGTCGCCAGCAACTGCACTATTGCAGGGCTGACAGACAACCACTCACGCTCATATTCACACCTACGGACAATTTAGAGTTATCAATTAACCTAATCCCCAATCTGCATGTCTTTGGACTGTGGGAGGAAGCTGGAGTGCCCGGAGAGAACCCACGCTGACACGGGGAGAACATGCAAACTCCGCACAGAGGGGCTCCCACACCCAGGATCGAACTGGCAACCCTCTTGCTGTGAGGCAACAGTGCTAACCACCACACCACCGTGCCGCCCATTTTAACAGAAATATAAAAGTTATATATTATTTATATATACAGTATATATATATGTATATGTATATGATATATATAGTAAAAAGGATTTTGAAGCAGTTCTTTTTTATGTTTTTCACAAGGTTATGTTAAAGGTCGCTTCATAAATGTGTATGGCTGAATTTGCGCTTACTCAAAGATGTAATGAAGTTTAGTGTGTAATGAAGAATAATACAATTTCTTTGTTTTCCGGGCACAAAAGGGGGAATAAATAACAACAAAACAAAGACAAACAAAAAATCATTGGTATTGTATCAGCGATTAGCCATAATAATTATTTTGAGAAAAAATAAGTTTTATTTGTTTTTAACTCAGGTGTTGTCTCATGTGAGGCAGGTTTTTTTTTCCGGTTGTTTCTATGAAAGGTTCCAATAAAAGGAAAAAATAATCAAATACGGGAGCTCACTATTCACTTTTCGCATGAATAAAGAGCCAAACCATGTTTTTCTTTGTTTTAAACCTAACTACGTGCTTTTCTTTACGTCCCGATGTTGGTAGGGGCATGTGTGAATGTCAGTATAGCAGACACAGGAGGATACCTAGTGTGTAATATGTAGCTGTAAAAGACCATTGACAAAGTGGCGCTATGTCATGACTTGGGATGTGAATGTGTTGAGCGTTCACACTGGAAGGGAAGAACGGGCTCCTGGGTTAAAGTACAGGGTTTGCTAGACCCATCCACCTTCCCTCCCTCTTATCACTCCTAATATCACGTCTTTTCCTGCGTCGTTACAAACTGCTGCCAGCCAGTGCGTTTCATAACACCATGAAAGGTGCCTTTGCGTGTTGATATCTTACGCAGATGTCCACTGACAAAGCAATGGTATTCGACAAGTTTGGAAAGTAGCTGAAAGTAGATACAGCAAAATTAGATAAGATAAAGTGTATTCATATAGCACTCTGGAGCAGCAAGTGTCACAGAGTGCATCACAAGTCAGTTAAAAAACCCTCTAAGGTCTCATGTGGTTCTTGTGTTGGTTGCTCCCCTCACCCCTCCATGAGACCTGCTGTTGATTATTCAGTAGCAACATGTAAACTTGTTAAAGAGCTCTTCTCATCAGGCTGTCTTTCTATTAGTAATAATGAGCCAGTTGGCTGGGGTAGCCAGTGAAATTTAAGTGGGAGCTGGTGACACCCCTGGTATTTACTGCAGTTAAAGATAGGAACCTGCAGGATGTTTGTTGGCCAGTCTCTCTGCGTGGTTGGAGTTAACCGTTGTATAACTGTGTCTATGTGTAGGAGTCCAAAACTTCTCCACAACATTTAAAGTGATCACATAACTCACCCTCATTAGCCTCATGGGTGGGGGAGTCAATGTGTGATTTCTCTTTGTGTAAGGCATTAGTTGTTATGGTATCATGCATGTTATCTTGCTTATATGTCATAGACAAGAGAAAATCTTGTTGGAGCAAACTGTGTCCCAAACATACAATCCAACACACAGAAACCCGAAATGAACACTGCTATTAGTAGAACACCCAAGAAATACTGTCATTAAAGAGCCACCATCACCTTGACTGGCTTCATTTTTTCTTCACATCAAACTTCCCATGCTGAAAGCAGAAACACTAAAATATTCAGGTAGAAATAGAATGGTGATCCATCTGTTGAAGCTGTCATCTTCACTCATACCCACACTTTTCTGCAAAGAATCACCACCCTTAAAATATACAGTCTTCAATTAACTGCTCTGTGTGTAATTAAAAGACTAATAGGTAATTATAGGTGATGCCAAAGCCTATTAATTTGTCAGTAGGTCATGGAGTTAGAGTAGGCTGATGAGGAAGTCTGGTGTTATTAAATCAGACCTTTTACCAGCCTCCATCTTCACAATCAGAGAAGTAACACCTTGAGAAAGGGACCAAAGGGTGGGAATATATTGAGTAAAAGGGAAACAGCTGTTCAGTCTATTTTCAACAAACAATAAACTATCCAACAGTTTCTATCTTAATATTTGACCTTTTCTCTGACAGTACCACTGGTTTCATTGGAACATGCAGACTGCTTCCAAAGCAGGGGAGATACAACATGCCATGACCTGTCAGAATAATGTTTGCATAGTTCTTCTGGGCTTTTCAACAGATATGGCAGGCTGGAGCTCTTGCATTTGAACACACTGGTAAAAGACATTTCCTGCATTGTATAACTGTAAAAAAATCCAAACAAAAACGAAACAAAACAAAAGCATGTACGCAAAGTCAGTTAAATGTGCTCATACAGAGCAAATACTAAAAAGTGTTTTGGTCAAGCAAATGCACAGTAAGAGCCTTCAATGACTGATGTTGCTGACTGCCATGATGAAAAGAGTAACACTTTCATGCTTACTCCAAAACACATATTACTTTTAAATTGATGACGTTATGATTTCAGTCACCCTATCCCGTTCACATTCTCAAGTTGTCAAATACCGATACTTTGTCATGCCCTTTGTCTTGTAATAGCGACGCCAAAGGTAGCCTTTAGCATCTTTATGAGATGCACCAGGGTTTGAACTAACTTCAATGCAAACCCACCCGCCTAATTACTTGACACTGAGAGCCACTGAGGCAGTAGAAAGAATGAGAAAGTCTGAATAGGGTGGGAAGGAGGGGAGGTGGATAGGTCTTGTGTCCCCTGTGAAACCAAAATTTGAAGTTCTTTTAATGTAACTTTACATAACTTATACATCTCATGTGAAACCAAAAGTCAATGCTTTTTTAATGTAACGTTATGTAATTTAAGTAGGGTTATCCCGCATTGACATTACATAACAAGTGTACTTATTTTAACCCAAACGTGATCTTTTTTTCCAAACCCAGCCATGTAGTTTTGTTGCCTCAACCTAACCGCGACCATCACAACATTAACCAGGTGTTGTAAATGTGTTTAAGCTGTACACTATCAGTTACTATGGGGCGTGACAAAGCGTTAGTATTTGATGACCTGGTCCCAAGTGCATGGGGCTTTAAAGCCAATTTTCGTCATGGCCAAACAGTGTAATTACATCCATACCGTGATGCCCATTGACTTACATGGCAAAAGAGACGTCTGTAAATCCGTGGATAGATTTTTTGGAGCATCACAACCCTGCAAAATGACTTGTTTCACTTTTAGGATTTGAGCTACTCAATCCAATAACAGTTGAAAAGTCTATAAGAGATACATGATTAAATCATTTTATTCCCATTCAAGTTAGCGGTGAGCTAAACTGGAAGTAGCCAGCGGAAATCTCTAGTACGCCTGCTCTATGGGCCACACAGTGCAGAAGCAATGCTGATTACCTGTGTAAGTCTGTATGCGACAGTTGAACTTTTTTTATCTCGTGCCACTGAGAGTCTCTCGCTTCATACTCCAGTCCAGTTCAAAACACTGCTTTCAAGCCAGCAGCAGCCGCCTCATCAGTTAGTTTTAAGTTGGATATTTGACAGACATTCACTCCAGACATGACAGTATCATTTAGTTTCACTTTAACTGATCTTGGCAGGAGGAGGATGGTAAATGGTAAGCTCACCTCCCGTTTATTGCCAGGGGATGCGGTGTCCCAGCCTTGAGCAACTTTCATAGGAATGAACAGGGCCCCACCTCTAACACTGTATCCAGTTCTCTTTATAAGTCTGTGATGAGAACGGGTTGGACATGTGTAACTACAAAACAACACAAACGGCTGATCAGAGTCACTGTAGCTGTTACATCCTTTGGGTAAAATCCTGCATTTCTCCATAGAAGGAATGACAGACAGAAAGTAAAATGAAAAAAGAGGTGCTAATTGATCTCAGTCACTGGGGGTTAGAAGAAGGACATGATTTGATTAACTGGGAAAGTGTGGAGGAGTAGAGGAGAAGAAAGGAATGATTGGTGAGTAAGAGAGGAAGGGATGGCCTGAAGCAGCTAATGGGCTCATTAGGAAGCTCGTGGTCACGTAATGACCTGCCACCGAATGGACATCCGGGGCTCTATGCACTACAGACAGATGAACAGACAGAAATAGAAAGAAAAAATAGGAAAGAAATAGCGGAGGACAGTAATAGGATGGATGGAAATAATGAAGGGGCATATAACAAGGCTGTCCACTTGATCCCATTGAGGTTTCACATATAGCTTTAATCGGATGTGATCAAGAATATCAAAATAGGCCTACACATGGAGATGAAAACTATGCTGTTAATCAGAATGATAAGATTACAGTAATTAGCAGTGAATTATAGAACTTAAAGATATTACATGTCAAGGGTAAATAATTGGCTCAAACTTGTCTAATCAGTTTTATTTTGGTTTTATATCCCTCATCATTATATTAGACTGTGAGCTGAACAGACTGTAACACTTCATTTCAACAGTTTATTCTTTTCCAGACCAGTTAGTTTTAGACACAGTCACAGCATTAATGGTGTCTTTGCAGTGGGTGTTTCAGATTGAAAAGCTCATTGGAGACATAATTATTATACTGGAAAAGCACCAAATGTGTTTGAACTGGTTCTATTGACAGAGGTGTCAGCTGGATGTCCATACTTAATATTTAATCAATATTTGAATAGATCAGTGAAAAAAATCATTAACATGCCACATATCCAAAAAAAAAAAAAAATTATCATTAAGTTTTTGAACAAACACCTTGATACTGATATGGCGATGATGTTGTAGGATGGGTTATTGGTCCACCCATCCATTTTCATCTGCTTATCCGGGACCGGGTCACAGGGGCAACAGGCTGAGCAAAGTCCTCTAGACGTCCCTCTCTGCAGTGACGCTTTCCAGCTCCTCTTGGGGGATCCTGAGATGTTCCCAGGCCAGATGAGATCTATAATTCCTCCCGTATATTCTGGGTCTGTCCCGCCACAGGACCCTATAAGTTGGACATGCCTGAAAAACCTATAACAGGAGACGCCTTTTTCAACAGTCATGGACTGGCTTGGCTTGGTTTGGTTTGGTTTGGTTTGGGCCATCAGCTCAGGGTGGCAAGGATTTGCATTTCCATTACAACAGGACGATGAAGTAAGTAATTTTACTCTTCTTCCCTGCAATATTATTACCTCCGCCAAGTTAGACTTGCCTTTTTCCGAAGAAAAGCCACTAATGAAGTTCTGCAAATTCAGTGATAAACACATTTAATTTACTATAGATTCTTCACAATAAAAGTCCCTGGTTATTTTGTTATGTAAAAACTTTTATTGTGAAACAGCAAAATGAGGAAATGTGGAGTTTTCAAGGCAGCAACTTCACACAACTTCTAATTAGGCTGATTGCAAACATGAAACAGTAAAATAAAGCTGTTATCTAAAGTAAAAACAGGATGCAGGAGAGAAACTAAACTCCAAACCACAGAGATTCAGTTAGAAGCTACAAAAGTACTGAGAGCTGAACACACAGTCTTTGAAAAATGCCTTTTTCTCTACTCTCCTGCAGACAGAGGTGAGTAGAGTCTTGCAACACATCGTCAGGGATTGGCTGTGGTCGATGAGAGGTCACTGCTACCCGCTTGAGGGCGGGGAGCCCCGCTTTTGGACCTACTTCAGAGAAGGTCCATCTCTGGCGAGGCTCAGTGTGGTATGGCGCGTTTAAACTGATAATGGAAACACAAATTGCTGCGGCACGGCGTGACTCGGTGCGGTCAAAAGTGACCGTAGAAAAGGCCCACAGGTGACATCCTGATCAGATGCCCAAACCACTTCAACTGACCCCTTTTGACGTGAAAGAGCAGCAGCTCTACTCATAGCGCCGTCTGTATGTCTGAGCTCCTCACACTATCTCTAAGGCAGAGCCCAGGCCTGTCACTTAATTGTAATGCAGCCGTTAAGACCAGGAAAACACAACACTTATGATATAAACATATCTAAAATCTAAGATGATATTTTGTCCGATATCACGATATCGCTATATTATTGATATACTTCCCAGCCCAAACTTCTTTTCTTTTCTTTTCTTTTCTTTTCTTTTCTTTTCTTTTCTTTTCTAGGTGACAGCCTGGAGTGCTGGTTAGGGATGCACGATAAAATCTGCAAGTCATTGGTATTGGCCGATATCATCTTTAAAATGAACTGTCAGAATCGGCCAACATGCTTTTTCTTAATTTGCACAATGATTGAATATTACATACATTAAAGAGCATTCTATTTCATGTCTCCCTCTGCTGGTGGGCCATCACAAAAAGAGTATGCATGCATAATATTTATTTATTTTTTTTTTTAATTTTATATACTTTATTTATTTTATTTACTTAATTAATCCCCGAGGGGAAATTCAATTTTTCACTCTGTCTGTCAACAGAGTGAAAAACACACAGGTCTGAACACACACATGCACAAACTGGACCTCTACATGCACTAAGTGGAGAGATGTCAGAGGGGGATGCCCATGACAGGTGCTCCAAGCGGTTGGGGGCTTCGGTGCTTTGCTCAGGGGCACCTCGGCAGTGCCCAGGAGGTGAACTGGCACCTCTCCAGCTACCAGTCCATGCTCCATATTTTGGTCCGGACGGGGACTTGAACAGGCGACCCTCCGGTTCCCAACCCAAGTCCCTATGGACTGAGCTACTGCCGCCCCGAATATGATGATAATATGATGTTAATTCCATCACAGAAGAGACTTGATGATAACTTGAATTAGGTGGGAAAAACGTGGATCAGTCAAATGAGTTGCTACATATTGGCATATCGGATATTGGCAAAAATCCAATATCGTGCATCCCTAGTGCTGATGCAGATCAAAAAACCAAATGGCTCAAGAGCCGTCCAGACAGCACCACAGCAGAGTCGTGACTGGAGAAGCCGTGCCTTCCTTCACAATGCTTTCAGCTTTTAGCTCGACTTGCATCACAGTTTAACTGCTGCAGCTGCACTGAGCAGCATATTAAAGCACGTGTGTGTACACACTAACTGACTGTGTGGTTCGCCCTGTCAGGGGAGCTTTATAATAGTAGGCTTGAAAACCCAACAACAATCCTGATTAACTGCTCTCATGACACTGTCTACCCAGAATTTACTGCCAGGCTATGAGTAAGTTTATATCACTGATGATAAATAGCCAGTCACATTAAACACAGCAGTATGATATGATATGATATATTGAAACTCACTTGTGAGGAGAAATAGAACATAAGCACACAGTGTTTATGCCATAAAAAATATTAATAGTGGGTAATTATCTAAATTCAAATGAATGAATAAATAAATATGTAAAAGTGGTTTGCTTGTATTTGTGTTTGTGTGAGAAAATAGAAATAGATAAATGTGAGAACAAAAATATAAAAAACAAAAATAAATGCAGAAGCCAAGGCCTGAGGAGATAAATTACCCAGCTTAAGATGCATTAGTCTCACGGTATTTCTTCAGCTTCTATCACCCACCTCTTGTAGTCTTGAAAGATGGCTGCAAAAAGTTTTTTTTTAGTTTTCTCCTTCCCAGAGAGAACAGAGACTGGGTTTTCAAGGTGGAAAAATGCATCAACATATCCATGAAAACTCCTCAAAGACCTCCTGCAGCATAATCCGATTCTCTGCTGTCCACCTATGTGCCCACCAAACTAAATACACCCCTTCTCAAACATCATGCATGACCCTGTTTTTAGACCACCTGATTCAAATGTTTCCACTGGTCAGAACCACTGTAGACAATCTTTTACTGTAATTGCAGCACCACTGGCCTTAATAAGAGCTCAGAGACTGCCTGCTACCTTGTATCTGTACATCTGAACACAGGCCAAAACCCAGCACGCTGTCCCTCCAACCCCACGCAGTATCTTTGCCTCACATCTCTCCCTCCAGGCGTCTGATCTAAATGACCTATGAGGATTTTCTAGCTCTGGTTTGTCATTTCTCATCTGGTTTGGTCAGTTATACTTGCTTGCTAAGTGAGCTATAAAATCCAAGGACTCACCCAGCTAGCATGGTTAAGCTAACAAACAGCAACTTTGGTTTAGCTAACAAAGCAAGCTGTCAGGTGGTTTTCTTCATCTGTCACAATGGGCAGCCAATGTTGAATTCCTGAGACAGTTTGGGGCTAAATCCACACAAAGGCCCCGATCACATAGACAGACAGATTGTTTTTAATGAGAATTAAGCCTTTTGCTGGCTGTTTTTGCATTGCTACATACCTCATGTTTCTGCATGGCTCACATTTTTGCGCTCTAGGCACCTGCGGTTTTTGTACCACTCTGAACTCCTCGAGTTGAAAAAGCTTCAACTCAGAGTGGAAAAGCTCCCCACATCATCTCTTTTTCCTATTGTCCAATTGGATGATTTGAGAGGCGGGCTCATCTGTGGTGGTCACGACATCAGGTTTAGAATCGGTAAACAATGGTGGAGAAATTGGTGGTAGCTGTTGCTGGATACCCAGAGCTATACGGCCCGAGATAGACAGCAGGTTGTCAAACTGCCCCACAGTCATCCTAAAATATGCCTCACAGAGACACAAATGACTGCAAAGACACAAAACTACTGCAAGGACACACAAAGTGAGACACAAAACAACAATAAGATGCATAATCACTACAAAGACATTGCCTGGGTCCAGGCACTGTAGAAAGATAGATGTTGTTATGGAGGGTGCTCTAAATTAATATGTCTTTCTTCTCAATATTGCCTGACACTGTAATTTGTTTTACTTTGCTCTGCTCCACTCTAAAACAGTTTTGTTGGCATGGCTGCACATCAGTGTGGACATAAAATGATGTTAGATTCAGGTGGATACGTTGGTCTCTAGTGACTGGTTAACGGAAATCAAATCTCCCTCCTCCACGGAAATTGGGCAGAATGGACGCAATGTCAGACTAAAGATGGAATTGGAGTCAAACAAGCTGACAATTCTGTCTGATATCAGGCAAACAAAGACATGCAAAACAACAACAAGAAAAACCATGGCAAAACCACCATACAGTTTCCGTGTGTTGCTCCTTTGGTGGTGGGGCCTTTTGCATATCTGTGCCCGGGGCCCATTGTCTCATAATACGCCCATGAGCAGAAACAGAGATGTTTGAAAATAATGATGCAGGCACCTGTGTTCCACTCCCAATTACGTCTTATCAGTCACCATGTGTCAAGCTAAACCATTATAGCTCGGTCTACATACCTTTTGAGATATTGTGTTGGTAACACTTCTCCTTTCCTGTTGCCATGACTTCCTCCAGCGACTGATAATGCTCCAGGTGCCGCTCTGATATGTCACCATATCTGCTTTGCAATGACTCCCAATCTGTTTTCTGCTGCCTTCACCACCTTATACTCATGTGTTACTTTCAGTAACAGTTCCATTTTGTTGTCAGTCCAAGCAAAGAAATGTCTGGTCCTACTTTTGGCCATCTTGTTCGAATTTTTTGTAACCAAGCAACCAACCACAGAGTAGCCAATCTGCTTCCTGTTTACATCAGCATGCACATGCCTAGTGTACATGAATGGTCATGCAATATGTGTTTTCAGGTGTTAGTTTGGGCAGAGATTATTTCGGAAATGGTGCTTAAACACTTTCATATGGATATCATATTTGTTTTAAAATGCCATTCTAAAATAAAAAATGTATTAGTGTGGATGTAGCCTGAATTTCAGACCACCTACTTAAGGAATTTTAATGCAAATGTAGGTAGCACATATCGTCAAGATCATTTATGTTACTGTATTTCGCATACGCTCTCGCACTAGGGCCAGTCTCTTAAATAATAATAGAATGCAGATTAGACATTGAAATATTTTCCATTTACTATCTCCATCTGTTCAGTTCTTTCTCTCTGTGTGTCTCTCCTTCACACTCTCCCTCTGACTTAATTGAGAATAACAGGAATCGGAAGCCACGAGATGCTGTAGTGAAGCGTCAGGTGTTCCACTGATGAGAGCCAGTCTCCATGGAAACTCTGCCATCCTCAGATAAATGTTTTTACCTTGTGACAGCAAATACAACTGTCAGAAGTACTGACAAATTTAGATACATACACACACTCGCAGTTGCATATATGAAGCTTGAGTCTCGTCTCTGCTTGTGGTTTGTTTGATGATGTTCATTGGAGGAGACGTTTCATCTGCTGTGGCAAACGGTTGGATGGGCCTGTGATGTAACTCACTCTGCACTGCACAACATCAGCTGTGAATGCTGAATTTTATAGCCTTAAAGGACAATACAAGGACTATTTATTCCTAACGTCATTATTATTCTGCTTTAACCAATGTTATTGCCACGTGCAGTCAGGGGCTGC
Organism: Epinephelus lanceolatus; assembly: GCF_041903045.1. Taxonomy (NCBI): domain Eukaryota; kingdom Metazoa; phylum Chordata; class Actinopteri; order Perciformes; family Serranidae; genus Epinephelus; species Epinephelus lanceolatus. The sequence goes on along the minus strand of NC_135737.1, from coordinate 7,879,494 downwards.
TACCATGTGCTCCACTGCAGGTCGGACTGACCTGCTGTCAGTCACACGCTCCTATTGTTCCATGAGGAAAAAGTCACAGACTCGCTGCTGCTTTGATGCACTCAATGCATCTCCATGTTATTTTTCACATGTTCTTAAATAAACTAAACAATATGAAAGCCATGACAGCTACTGAAGGGATGAATGTGTTTGCCTTTATGTACTGTGTATATTCCTTGTTCTGCTTTGTGATCAAAGATCTCTGTTGGTTTGAAACACTGCTCAATTGAACTTGCTGGAAACAGAGGGTTATAAAAGCCAACCATGTGATTTAAGGGCAGTAAGTGGCTTTATAATTAATTTCAGTTTAAACCAGAGGCGTTATGATCTGTTGCCCAAACATTTGTCTGCTTTTTTAAACATAAATCTGTGTTACTGTTGGGAAATGTAGCTCACAATTCAGCAGCTTTGCTCATTTGCAAATAAAAAAGCCTGATGAATCACAGCATCACTTACTTGCAGCATTAACAACCTGATATTTCCAGCAATGAATAAGCAAATAAATGGCAGTGAAAATGGCAGATGCTTCCTCTCTGCCAGTGAGACATTGCTTTGTGTAATTGGTCTCTGCCGTTTTGAAGTGGGATCTGAATAATTGAAGATACATTCTTATATTTAAGAGTTTTTGAAACAAACAAAACTCTTATCTAATAGATATACTGACATATAATAGTTCTTTATGACACCAAATAATTCTTCTAATATGTCTCCTGACGGTATAGTTTACAGCAACAAACTGATACTGATTAAAAACTTAAATGAAATTTGAGTGGGTGCGTGGGTGAGGTCCAACCTGGAATGTGTTCTAAGAACTGGGTAGCAGGTTTTGAGATGGCGGCCAGTCATTCAAATGAAAGTTGCTCACCCAGTGTATACGCCAAAGACAGTCTGTCCCTGGTTTGTTCCCTCTTCACTTTAGACTCATAGACTAACAAAGATGGACAACATGATACATCTCGATCGCTTCCTGGGGGCTGGCTGCAGTAAAGGTCATAGCCCCTGCCCCCTCCATGTTAGTGGATAGGACATGGGCCAAACTAAAGGATCAGTACATCGTTTTACCTATTTAATTCATAACAGTTTTAGGGCTGTACCCAACTCAAAATTATGAAAATTGAATCAGATTGGGCTGTTTAATACAAATATTTGAATATTTGCTACTTTTTTTAATCAATACGGAGTTTGAGAGTTTAACGGGGTACAGTGAGATGTTAACCCTCTTAGCTGATGTATGCTAACTATGCTAATGAGGGATCAGAAATGTGCAACAACATTTTTTGCTGACTCTATAGATATAAAAAAAAAACGCTAGAGACTGTATCATATTAAGTTGCTGTAAGCTGTAAATTTACCACTTCAAAACAGAAGTATAAGGAGATGTTATTTTGGAGCCTAACTGGGTAAACCCTCTTTCCCTCCGGGCTGCTGCCTCCTTCTGAGTCAGACTCATCCTGGGTCTGGATCTGCAGTTGCATGTACTGGAAAGCACATGAAAGTGAGAAGAGCTCACTCTGCAGCTAAATCTAGGGACTGGAACATCCCTGTAAGTGCACTGCACACTGATTGACAAAAAAAAAGAATGACTGCCGACTTGAAGAATATCCCCCAGATTAAAACGTCCAAAAAACACATAATTGAAACCACAGAATATCTCCATACTGCTCGTCCGTAGTGATCCAAGTGTCCTGAAGCCCCGACATAAAAAGTTGTTTGGAAAAATGTCATGTAAACTCTGTTTTTAGCCTCATTGTAGCCTGTAGCTCTAACTGCCTTTCTGTGGACTGTGCTCATGTGTGTGCGCTTGCGCAAGACCGTGAGACATGGGCACCGCCTTCATGTGTGTTCACGTGCTTTCACTGGTCTCGCGCACAAGCGCGCACACGTGAGCTCGGTGTACACAGAAGCAGTTAGAGCTACAGGCTACAATGAGGCTAAAAAGAGTTTAAATGATGTTTTTCCAAACAACTTTTTATGTCGGGGCTTCAGGACACTTGGATCACTACAGACGAGCAGTATGGAGATACTTTGTGGTTTCAGTTATGTGTTTCTGGACGTTAGTCTGGGGCGCCCAGCCTGCATTAGGTGGAGTTGTGCTGCTACCCACTCTCCCCTTGGATCTCTGCAAGGATGTGAGGACTCTAAAACTTCACCTGAGCCTCCCTCGGCATATGGGTGGGTAGATAATGGCTGAATTTTCATTTTTGGGTGCACTATCCTTTTAAGGTTTTTGTGGCCATTTAGCTGGTGGTTTCTTTGCCAGTATACAGGTCTGTCATTAATTGTGCGGTTGGTGGTTTGATCAGGGCATTCTCATTCCAAAGTGTGTAGTTTGTAGACGTGAAAGTCCACTGAATAAGCAGCAATATGTGATGACTTGGGATGAGAATGTGTTGGTTTGATCCCTGGCTCCTCCTTTCTGGTTTTCTTGAGCAAGACACTGAACCCTTAAAACCTGTGGGGGGTTTGACACCATGATGCATTCAAGGATCCCAGAATACAGTTGAACAAAGAGGTAAATACATTTGCAAACACATTTTCTTTCCTACTGCTGTATGTTGATATCTTCCCACAGTTTTGTTAATTTGGCCTCCACTTGTTACAGAAGAGTGTTGTGTATAGCAGCATTGGCGCAGTGCTTGATTCTACTCAAAGGAAACCAACCTCCCACTCTCTACTGAAACAGCCTCAAGATATATTGAAAAAAGTGAGGAATTAACAAAGGGAAACAGTACATTAGCATTATGCCTTTAGATTTTAACTAGTTTATTAGCTTTGTGCCATGGGTGACTGTAAAGCTCATATTTATTGCAGTCTCAATGAAGAACACTTTTCACAATATGAGCGCTTGCCTGCATTTTATTGATCTGTGGGCTTTAAAGCAGATTTAATCAGGGTATGTGTTGTAGTGTAATAATGGTTAAGGACTTTGTTCCAGCACCAATAACAATCAACTGTTTCAGAGACCAAAGCAGCCGTCTGTGTTTTTCCTTGATTTTACTCTTGTGTTGCAGATGGTTTGTAGAGCCAAGAGGATTATTTTGTGTCTCTGAAGTTGAAAATCAGTAACTAAGGCAGACACGTTCAGGAACAAGATGGCAAGATATTTTCTTAATCTGTTTTTTTTTTTTTTTTTTTTTTGGTCTCAGAAGAGCAGAAAGAGCTCAATTTCTAATACTAGACAAACAACAGTGTTTCTGTATACTCCTAACTTGTCCTCCCCTTATGGTTTTTCCTCTAATGTCCACTTTCTCTGGTCTCTGGTCAGCACTGCACACTAGGTGATTAAATATTGATTCAGTCAGTCCACCCATCACCTCTTCACTGCTCATCAAATATATAAGAGAAGTAGTGTTGAGGGGGGAAAACACAATGCTGAGGTTTATCTCCTTTCACTGATGGGACTTTAGGGGATGAAACAACATGTACCAGTGGAAATCGATGACTGAGCACTGCAGATCATGTATAGGAGAACTTTATCTCACTGTTACAGACTGTTAGATAAACACACACGCACGCATCCACGCACACACACACACACACACACACACACACACACACACACACACACACACACCCTAAAGCCTGTGATGACAAAATTGTCAGTTTGTGGAATACATACATAGTCATGCTAATTTTGGGTTGACAAACAGGCCATTAAAGGACAATACAATGATTTAGTCTGTTTAGGCCAATAAACTAAAAATTGTGTATACTTAACCATGCTGCCATAAATGAACTAAAACAGACTACATGTCTCTATATTGATTAACTATCTTCAAACTGCAGTTGGTTTCCATTCTTCGTGCTGCAGTATGATAATCAATCTCAACAATCAATCAGAACACCAACCTGTCTCTGGGCCCCGTCTTATGCCACACTGCCTGCGTGAGCAATGTGTGACAGCTACCTAGCTAAACTGCTGTGGCTCACATGCATGCAGTGTTCACATAAACAGCGTTACTGCTGCATAGCTGCTTGTTGCTGTATTTCCACAGTTAATATTCCACAAAGTCATGGAGCTGTGCAAGCCACTGTATTGTCAACAACACAGTTCTGCAAATATTTCACATTAAAAGGCCTTCTGTTAACAAATGAAGCGGTACTGTCCACAGAAACATTTTCAGAGGGCTTTTTAATTTTGAAACAGAAATGGCAAGTGTTGAGTTATAAAGAAAATATTTTTTCATGTCTGCAGATACAGACATTGAAACTGTAGTGAAAGGTGGTATGAAGACAATATGATTGTCAAAAGACCACTTTTACAGTCTATTTTTGCTGAAACTATGCACATCACACAGAAAAAAATAGGTGAGACTCCTATTCTTGAGATGTTCTGCAGCTGAGCAGCAGATGGCCACGCTGCTAATATGGACAGTGTGGCTGGTATAGCCTGTGTTAACAGGCTAGAGCAACTTACATGGGCAGTGTACCAAGGGCGTTATACCTTGTGTAAAGTGGCACACAGTGCAGCACAACTGTCACTGCTAGTGTCAGCCTGACGCATGCTGCCTTTTTTTCCTCACCACCAGCACCCACATTTTGTAAGTAAAAAATGTAATTGCCCAGTATTTTCCAGCTATTCGAAGGATGCATTATTCAAATAGGAAGACGCGCCTACATAGGAGGGTTCACAACGTGCTTACACTCTACTTGTTACACACAAGGACATGTGGAACGATTTTGGGAGAGGGAAAAAATTAAATATTAATAACATCCTCTAAAATGTGAATATAGCAGAGATCAGAGCAGAGCTGCAGAGCTACTGTTTGACTCCCCATTAACAGAGACACTGAGCACATGTAAGCACGAGGAGCAGCGTAACTCCATTGATTAGTTCAGAAGCTTCATTTTAGTTCTGTTTCCTCTGTCAAGTTTACAACTACAATTTTTAGTTTTGCTGATTAAATGTTCAATGGTATTTGCTTCAGTGACATCACTGCTCTGACTTTTCCAATTTGCTGAATCCACCATGTAAATAGTGCACAGGGTGCAGGTGCACCTGGCTTTTAAAGGGAATGGGAGGTGACACTCTGATTGGTTGAATTCATGTTACACCAAAAACACACCTATGATTAATTAAGGGACTAAATACAACTTCTATGCCCCTTGTGCCTTACTTTGCACCCGGATTATGGGCCATTTAACTAGCAGAAGTGAGGCTCTAAATGCACTGATGCCATTCACTTTAGACCATGAGCTATAGATTGTTTGAATAGGGCCCTTTGAGTCTGACTGTGTGCATGTATGTGGGATGATGACTAACATGAGATATTGTTTTAATGGAGTGACAGGGTGTTCAGCGTCCACTGTACAGTAAAGAAATGTTTCACTCTGTGTTCTCTCATCTCAGCCATGCTCAAAGCACCAGTCGAGCACAGACAAAGTTTCCTGGAACAAAGCTCAGATCACATATTTCAGGCAAAACACCTCATTCGGTGGGTGAGAGGCAGTTCCCGTCATGTGTGAGCACATGTGACTATATATTTTTCTTTGTTTAAAAAACATTTTTTAACCTTCACTGATAAAGCCCTGATTCTCCAATCAAACGGTGTACCTCATGTGTTCTTTTTCCTGTTTCTTACTGTGCATCTAGCTCTCAGCAGCTAAGACTCAGGCTTTACTCAGAGTCGTGATGCTAGGCACCTGGAGTCCTAACCGCCTAGTGAGATGCAGCAAGCATTAGGGAGGAGGCCCAAGGAGAGGGAGGGGTTGTGAGAACCGATACTCGCTCTCACCTCTCCCTCACTGGTTTTAATCCCTCCATCGCTCTCTCCTCTTTTCTTCCTCGCTGCTGGCAGTCGGTTGCAACCTCTCTCACTCCTACGCAAACAACATGGACTCTGTACCTTCCACAGTGGGTGGAAACAGTAATAGAAACACCACAAAAGAAAGGATTAAAAATGTTGAAGTTGCTATTTAAAAACAATTACAATGAATTCAGGTTAAAGTGCTTGATCTTTGAAAGAGGTCTAGCAGTCACCAGGCGTTTTTGTGATTTTAAAAATAATGTGAGGCAATTAACAGACTTCTACACAGAGGGTTATTAGTGTCTGAATTATAGGTGGTTAAAGGTATAATATGTAGTTTTTCCACATAAAAATGTCTAAAAACGACTAAACCAATATTATATATTTTGTTTAGTTGTGTACTTTGATTATCAGAAATATTTCCAACAATTTTTCAAACCCAGATAAATATGAAATATTAATAAAAGTTACGGACTGTGTCATTAGGTCGCATGTCAATGGCAACGTAACTCCAGTTACCATAGCCATTACATGAAGGAGAAGAAGAAGAAGCAGACCGCATGAGACGTCAGAGAATGAACATTACTGTTGCTAGGCTAAGCTAACTCGTCATGGATTATGATTATGCATTGACGGTTGCTGCACCTTCTGACACCGAAGCTGTCCCGGTAAACAGTCCGGTAAAACGGAAACGTACGGGTCAACCAAGCGATCCCAGAAGAATTTGGGATAAGAAGAGAGCTAAATCAAGGATAAATATTGGCGTGGCCTTTCCGAGATGGAGAGAGCTTCGTGAAAATCTAGGACTACAATTCGACGCTGACCTCGCGTGTGTTCTACTAGACAGGTAAGCAAACATCTGGCTGATGTTATCGAAATATTAATCATTCCCACCAGTGTATTGCAAGCACTGCTGCCCGCCGGGACACCAGCGCTCTGGCCAGCGGCCTCCGCTGCGGAGCGGTGTGGAGCGGAGGCTGGCTAACCACAACATCCAACGATAGTTTTCTATAATGCTGAGCTGATGCCGGTAAATGAACTGCATTTATAAAAGAGGCAGAGGAATAGCTAAACATAAGAAGCACTGAGCAAGAGAGAGCAGCAGAGAGGGAGAAGCCATCGCTAACTGTAAAGCTAAGTAAGATCTGTATCTGTTATATGACTACAGCTCCATTGATCCCACACTACTTCGTGACGTCATCCAACTGTGTCTTCTGTAATTGTTTTGGTTTGAGACCCCTAGCGGCAGAAAATTACATATTGCACGTTTAAGTCACAGTTTCAGAAATCCTGACAGCATATTGTTGAACTGAAACAGACTGCACGGGCAAAGAGCAGAGCTGGTTGGCACAGACTGACAGATACTCAACAAACTAGACTTCATCAGCTTTACAAAGATGGTATTAATAGCAGGGCTGCCATTCAGAAACCACTATAATCAATCAATCAGTCAATCAATTTAAGTTGTCGACTCCAGTGAGCTGTAATCATGCCAATTCCTTCAGTTTGGGCATTAAGAAGAGTTTAGATAGAATGGGAATAGAAATTAATATATGTGTATGAATGCCGAGGAGTTGATGCTAGCCTCATTAAGCCTGTGCCTTCTTCCCAACCTCAGCATAGAGAAAAGGCCATTAAGCTGGGCATACCCTGTATGATTTGAGCCCATTTTAAAAATGCTGTTGGTTAATTCAAGTAAATCATCTGTGATGTAAAGCCAAAGCTCACAATTTATGTGTTCACATTGTGTGGTCCGATCGTCAAGCCATGAGCAGCACCAATAAACTAGCTGGTTTATAGCCTACACTTTACAATTGATTAAGTGAAACGACACTGACAAGATATCTGCTTTCTTAATCCTACGGACTAAATATTCTTCAGAAATAGTGTATCTGTTAATGGGCAAAACACCAGACCTTTCGAATCACTGGAAACATCTTGGAGATGTGGGCAGAGATAAAAAGAAAATAATAATAAGAAGAAAATTGCCGCCTACATACTTTTGTTTATACAGAATGCGCCTTTTTGGGGCAGTGGGGGGCATGAGCAAGTAACGAAACATGTTGCTCAGTGTGTGACGCAAACAGTGACGTAGGAAGGAAGCCGCAGCTAGTCAGGTGGCGATAGTCTGATGGCGGTTATCTCGTAAATTGGCCCGTTCTTCACCGTCCCCGTCATCTGACGGTTAATGGCCTCTTCGTTTGCGAGGGCAAGGAGGCCACGCAATTCCTTGTCTCCCTAGTTGCTCATCTTTAAGGCCAAAACACACCGGCGGCAGTTCGACGCACGTCAACGTGCCACACCACGGCACTTTACGCTATTGTCCTATTTTTCCAGCGTCACCGCCCTTGAAAAAGCGCTATTTTGTACTTCCCAGCCTAGCAGACTGGAGTGTGCAATAGAAATCTGGATGACGCCCCGCAGCACGATGCTTTTTGTGTGTGTTGGGGGCGGCACTTGACTTGCGTCAGTGACGCCGCCGTCATATGACGCCACCGGTGTGTTTTGGCCTTTACAGTGTCTTTCAGGTTTGTGTTTCCCTCTTGCTACCAGCTGCGCGCTAATTCCTGCTATCAGCTGTTTCCTGTTTATCCACAGCCAGTGGCTCGCATGTGCGGCGTCATCAAAAGCTCCTCCCACAAGTCTTCAACAGCCCCTCCCGTTGCGGAAGGCCGCCTCGGACTGTTTGAACTAAAAGGGTTCCGCCAATATGATTACCCTATGAGGTGGAAAATTGGGCACAGCTGGCCGGCAAAACGGCCCAACATTTGCGGAAAATCTGGCAGTGTAAAAAGGGCTACTGACAAGTTGGTTACATTCAGTTGTTTGCTGGTGTGTCTATGAGCTGGTGTGAAAATGATCCTGCTGTGACAACTTGAGCAATGACACATCTACAAACAGCTGCTCTCATGAAGAGCACTGTGACGTCAAACAGTTCCAACCATCAGATCTCACGTATCACAAACACTCTGCTCAGGATGTAGCGTGGTAACAGCTACAGCTGAATATTAAGTGTCCTCAGCAGAAACTTGATATTGTGTATTGTTGGCTGTTTTTGTTACACTGCGCTCCCCGGTGTGAAGACACATGCAAACAGACACAGCAGCCTCCCATCAACCACAGAGCTTAATCAGCCCCAAACTCTGTCTGACAATCACCATGATTAGTGCTCCACTCCACACATAATGAGCACATCTGTCTCCTCGCAGTGAAAGCATTGATTCTCTGTAATGTGACACGATGCCAGTTAAGAGAAGGACTGCTCTGAAAAATGCCAGCCTGCTGCTGCGGTGGCACCACTTGAAGCGATTCTTGGTGGATGTGAAGGAAAGGATCATCTGACAGCTGATAGATCACAGCTTCAGAGGAGGTGAATTTTAACATTTACTCTTAGTCACGCTTAATATCATTAAACTCCTAAATCATCATAGTAAACAGTATAAATTTGTTCCATTCATCATGAGCTTCCATATGGGGATTATGGAGCACTCTCTTCTGCGTTATACCAGGCTGATGAGCTCAGGTTTTATGTGGTAAAGTCATTGCTTTTTAGTTGATACATCATTTACTTTACAGAACATTAGAAATGAATAAGAACAACTTGAATTTCTGTGTCATATTTAGAACATTTTGTTATTGTGTAACCTATTTTGTCGAGTATCGTCTGGTAAGCAGTAATGCAGCATATATCCGGGGCTTTTACTGTGAAAAGTTAAGAACCAAAGGAGTGCAGCTATAATGCATTGCTGTGAACAATGTGGGAAGCAATAGAGTTTGCTGTCTTGGCTCAGACTAAAGCCTAGTTCACATTACACGATTTTCACCGCGATGTTGACGTCGCAGAGGATCTTGAGAGTCACCTTGGGTTGGAGGTGAGTCGGAGGTGAGTCTGCGACTGGGACTGGATATCTGGCATGCTAGAAAACTGGAGAAGTCTGACACAACTGACAAAGAGCATCAGCCAATGAGAGGTGGCATACGTCCCATGTCAGCACGCAGGAGGCCAGAAGAAATGTGAGGGGGACCAGCCGCAGGGTTGCCAGGTCCGCTTATTAGCTGCGACTTTGGGCTTGTTTTTTTGTAAAGTGGCTTACAAATATTGGTAGTCAGGGGTTGCGTTTTTTTGGGCTTATTTCTAAATTGGAATTGCTTATTTGGGCTTGCTCTCTAAACATTGCCTTTCACTTTATATATCCGTCGTTTCTTTTGGGCTTGTTTCCATAGCCCTGGTTGCTTCTTTCTCTCCCAAGATCAGGCAACGCTGACAAGCCGGCAAGCAACAACAACAATGGCGGCGTTCACAGGATTACGGGGAGCGCGTTGTGTTTAGACCCAGGCCTGATTTAATACTGGGAAGGATATCCATGCCTTTACGATGTGTCATCTTCAAGTTAAAAAACGTAGTTTGGTGATGTAACCATGTTATCTGGGGCTCTGTCGGCGAGGGCTCGGTGGAGAAATCTTGTGGTGTGCACACACAGGTCATAACGCAGTTGGCGACACTCAAAAGATTACGATAGTCTCTGCGACACAAAATCGGGATGAAAATCATGTAATGTGAACTAGCCTTAAGGTGCCTCTGTGTTGTTATCTTATTACCTTATAAATATAGAGTAGGTGCAACTTATAACCCTCAGCTACAGTGATTTAGAACATTTTACACACAAAATAAAACCCCTCCCTATCTCCCTCTTCCCTTCAAAACCTGTGCCTTCCTCCAGCCTGCCAGTCTATCACCAGGCCTTAAGCGGGATTTACTTTGTTATACTGTGAGCTGAAAACTATTTCCCTCTGAGGAAACAAAGCTTTTATTTACTCTTATTTCACAGAAAAACAATAAATTGTGAAGACAATAAAATCCCCACAAAATAGCATTTGAAGTGTTGTTTTTGATCTACCCTGGCTTCATATAAGAAGAGGAAAAGTAACCACAAGAATGGGAAATGTCATAGGCTCATGCTAATAACGTTAGCATGTCCCATGTGGTATGTAGGGAACACTTGTATAGTACAATACAATTGTTTTGTGGGTGTCTCTGAGCCAGTGTTGTCTGTGTCAAGTTTTGAAGTGTAATTACACTAGTGACTGTTTTCGGCTGGCCAGAACAACTGAAATTGTTACACATAGTGCCTTTAAAGCCATTTTTTGTCATGAAACCCTAGGCTGTGGCTCAGAGATAGAGCGGATCGTCCATCAATCGGAAGATAAGTGATTCAATCCCTGGCTCCTCCAGTCTGCATGTCGAAGTATCCTTGAGCAAGATACCGAACCCCAAATTGCTCCCGATGATGCTTCCATCGGTGTATGAGTGTGTTAAAAACTGGGTAGCAGGTGGCACCTTGTCGGCTACCAGTGTGTGAATGTGTGTGAATGGGGGAATATTGTGTAGTGTAAAAAGCGCTTTGACGGTCGGATGACTAGAAAGGTCTTATACTCATGCAGGTCTATTTACCAAAATCAGAACCTTACACTCTGTAAAAAAAACTAGATATAATAAACAACTAAGTCTTATAGAATGGTTTATATGATATCCTACGAATTAGCGCCCCGTGAATGATGAATGTTGCCTAAGATAAAGTTACATGATTAAGGTAAACTTATGGAATTTAGGTTTGGGTAAAGAAACATGGTTAGGATGCAAAATGATTCAGGATCACTCAAAGTTCACATGCTTCTCCTAGGGGAAAGTCTGTGGTTTTGTGACCCAGCCACCACCCTAGCCTCCCTCCTTACAAGACTGCCCAGGGTCGCCTTCTTGTTTACTCCTGTCAGCTCATTGATCATGTGATCACAGCTTTCCAAAATGTGCCAGTTATGCACAAATCACTGACTCATCATTTCATGGGATATGTACGAATTTGGGTGCATTACATTTTGTAGAAAAAAATGTACAGTTTATGAGAACAGCCTGCAATAAAACACTCTAAGAAAAACTAAGAAACAAAATAAGAAAAAACAAACAAAAGAAGAACAATTAATAATCGTAATATCCACTAGGGCGCACATCATCAGCAAACCCAACATCATTGAAAATAGACAGTTCATCAGTGTAAGATATTTGCAGTCAGACACTTTTACATTTCAACCTGCTCTAAATCCAGAGCACTGTACTGAGTGATAAAAGTTATATCACTGTTGACTCTCACTATAAGTAAGTAACAGTATGACAACAGGAAAAAGTGTATTAGATAGATAGTCTCTTTTTTGACTCAGCCTTGACTTGGACTCGACCCAAATTTGTGCTAGAATCTGACTCCAGCTAAAGAAAAGGGGATTTCTCACAACCTGGCAAACCAAAAGTTTTACAAAAAGAGGTGATCTAGAAAAGCATTTAGTAACTGATAGATCAACCATTAATAAAGCCATTAGTCTTTACTTATAATCCCTTAAGCCTTTTCAGAAAACACCACCAACTCTTGTCTCTAGGAGATTTAATGTATGCTTTATGGTCATTGTATCTTGCAGCAGAAACCATTTACAGAATTTTTACATTGCACATGTTGTTCATCTCTTCCTAGTTCGGACTTGAACTGTGTTTCCATAATAAACTAATAATTGAAAAGCATTGTGTGAAAACAAGACAGGAGAATGCACGAACAGAAAGAGGAGGTGTTGGAAGTCACAAGGTGAACAGAGGAAGCATGAGAGAGTGGAGGAAGAGGTGTAAAGATAAGGTGTGAATCACGAGGCGATAATGTTGACACACACACACACACACACACACACACACACACGCAAGTGAACGTGTGTGTTTGAAAGATTAAAGGCCTGGAGATGAGATGAGTGTTTATCTCTCCTGTGTATTAAAAACAGATACGTATGTGTGTGTGTGCAGCATATGTGTGTGTTTGAGAAAGTGTCTGAAAGATTAAAGGAAAATGGACAGGTTGAAAGAGTAAATGGGTTTGTCATATCTGCAAGAGAATTTTATCAGCTGTCTTCGTGCTTGTTTTGTGTTTCGTTTGTGTATCTGATAGGCCTATCACGACTCATTGTACGATGTAGGGACATGACCTCGATAATTTTGCTGGCCTCGATATTGTCGGTCGTCTTTATTTACACAAGAATGTCACCAACAATTTAACCAGCATGATTTCAGAATAAACAGCAGGATTTTCTGACCATTAAAAGACCTGGGTACAGCGATTCTCCCTTTTTCTCTCTCTTCAACCCCCCCGCATCTGATGTCTGATGCTATTTTGAAAAAGACTGTATGCATCTAACGAGCAGAAACTGTGCATTTCCTGTGAAAAGGGAAGTGATTTTGAAAACAGACGATACATGTAACAGGCTGACACAGCGTCCCAGAACATCAACAATAGACGCACCCAGGGTACCTTGCACGTCATATCTCGATGTCAAAGTCCACTGACCAAACAGTGATATTCGACGCTGCATCAAAATAACTGTCACTCGCATCTCCATGGTTAAAACACCTGCAAATGCATTAAAATAACCTAGAATACACATATCTACATCTGCTTTTCAAAATAAGGTGTTTAAACACATTAAAAATACATGTATGAAAATAAGATTGATTGGACCATTTTCACAGAAAATGTAAATATGCTACCTGCGTCCCTTTTAAATGAAGAAATCCTACTAAATTGTAAGAGAAATTGATTTATTCTTTGATGTTGGGTTGTCTATTAATGTTATTGTTTGACCCTGCAGTCATGTGGAAGAGGCCCAAATAAATTGAGGAACTTGACATTAAAAGCTAAACTTAGAGCAGAACACTTTATTTTACAAAAGGAAAGAATGTTTTGTTTCATAATTGAATTAAAACTCCTTTGATAAATTAAAAAAGTGAAATGTAGTGTTACATCAATTTCATAATTCAGAAAAATTAAAATGGAATCTGGAAAAAAATTGAAATGGATTTCATGGTGCCTCAGTTGTGCTTCAAGAGATTTGCTTAGCTTGTCTATTAGTAGTCTCACCACCAGACAATCAGAGATCTCCACCTTCTGATAGTCTGGGGACACTCCTTTCTAAAGTGTGTTTAACACATTGGAGAAAATGGCTGGCAACAAAGCAACGCCTCTTGCATTTTTTTAAAAGGACACGCCCTCCCGGACATGTGCGCTCCCCCTTTTCTCGTCCGCAAGGAAACAAATACACAGAAAGCTTGAAAATGGATGCCGAGAGATTCAAACGTGTGCTCAGTCCACAAGATTGTGGAAATGAAGGACTTACAGTTCAGCGAGTTCAGCAAGCCACCAAAGGACCGCCCTGCGGATTTAATATTGGTTTTGCAACGAAGGGAGTTTTTTTAAACTCTGAAATTGTATCCGCCCATCTAAACACAAAATCAGGCAGAAAGTCATCAGTCTTTAGTTAAGCAAAGCATCTAAAGACTAACTTGTGAGTCTAGTCTATTAGTCACAAGAGGCATTTTGTGACTAATAGATTTTGTTTTTATTGGCCAAATTTAGTATTAGGTGTGTATTTTTGGGCCACTCCTATAAAGAAACTATAATTAAACATTTTTTAAGATATGTTGAATATTTTTTTTTGCATATTTTAATTTCCAGTGTCTGACTTGCTCTTTGAAAGGGTGTACCTGCATTACCATGCTATTGTATTGCAATTTTATCAGTGGCATAAAATGGTCTCAAAATCACAGTGGTGTCATTTATCACAATTTCTTTTAGGGACAATATATCATCCAACAAAAGTAGTTACTGTAACAGGCTTGGTATCTGACTTGACTGTTATAAAAGTGTCATTGAGCCCAGAGAATACGCCAGGTCTGAACTTTTTTCTCAGGAATCAGTTCAGGTGTCTCTGCACATCTCCTTTCCTTTCCTTCATTTTGAATTCTCCTTGACTTTTTTCTTTGCCTGTGTTTCCTGCACCTTTATTTCCATTCTGACTCACCTCAGTTATAATTACATTTTACTAAGCCCTGCCCTGAACCCACCAATCCCTCCTATATCCGCTGTATCATGCGACTGGGACTCGAGCACTGCAGTCTTAGTCATAGCAGACGCTGCATCTCTCACTCTGACAAGCTTCCATAGCAGCTCCGACTCAAACAACCAAGGTTGCAAAGCAGCAAGGTGCAGAAAGGCAAAGCTAAATTGGTCCTGCTATGGCTGAAGCTCTGCACACAGCAGCTGCAGCAACAGTTCATTTCCAATGGCAACCGAAAGCAGATGCAGATCGGTCGCCATGCCAACCTGGCTGACCCCTTGACCATCTCTGCTCCCTCCCTCCTCTTTCCTTCCAACATCCTCCCATCCCACACAGGAGAGCAGGAAAAGGCGTGAGAGGTAGAAACCTCGAGAGACTGAGTCAATTTACTCTAAATCTACCTGAGCCGATTCAGAAGACCCTAATCCTCTTCACTGGTTTGCCAAAATACACACTCCATCCCCACCTGTGTGAAGCAGATACTGGAGAGTGCTACCCACCAGACACTGTCAACACTCCTGTTGATTTCCTTGTCTTCCTGGTACACTCATCTTCAAAAAGCAAATATCAGAGTTTGACATTTCTAAACATCACTTCTTAATGTGTATGGTGAACAGTGTGTCTTCCTTTAACTCGATGTGGGAGAAATAAATGACACACCAGCTATCATACTTGTTGATGAATAGCAGCCACTGGCTACTGGAAACTGCTATTAATAAGAATCACTGACACACTTTATGACTCGGGTAAGACTGTTAATTAAAGCTGCTCTGGTTATTTATGAATGAAATCACAAAGAGGGAGCTGCAACAGCAAAAAGCAACTCAATCCACATAATTGGAATGCCCATGTTTTCCCTGTTTGCCTAAATGGATTTAGGGTGTGATTGCTGATGGGAAATCTGCACCCAGAGGGAGAGATTAAATATGTGCCTGCTCTCTGGGGCTGATTGATTTTACCTGAAATTCACATTTTTCTTTTTCTTCTCACTGGAGTTTGGAGCCATTGATATGAAAAAGTTGCACAGAGCAGCTTTAGTTTTTGCCTCCTCAGTGTGTTTCATATTAAATTGTAGAAAAGATTCATGATTCCATTTGGCCTGTTATATACAGGATTCAAAGGCTTTTATATTTTTCAGCCCAGGGGCCAGAATAAATGTCAGCATTGTTCATTTCTGCAAACTAGAAATGCATTTCATTTGCACATTTCATACATCATATCAGTGTTTCCAAAATGATGAAGTATATGAGCTAACATCATCATGAGGTGGAGGGGATGGTGGATGGCGTGTCAAGATGCCTGCCAAGCTTCAGACCACTGCAGACCACTGTCCGAGACCAACAAGTGTTTCCAGCAGCTTTTTTTAGCCCACCAAACTGTCGCTGTGTTTCCACAGGGGATAGTGCCATGAAGAGTTTTCTTTTTATTTATTTATTTATTTATTTATTTATTTTTTAAAGAGACATTGCTGCTTGACCCGCAGGGATGGAGATTTTTTTTAAGCCAAAACAGTTTGGCTTATGAGGCTAAATCAAACTGCATGTTAAGCACAATAACGTACAGATGTAAGGTATCTGCGGTTTGCAGAAATGTACAATACCAACATTATTTTCTGCCAATTGACCTCTTTTACAGCAGGCATTTTGACTTTACATAGTAGGAAAACCACAAGTGAATTGATAACATTAACAATTCCAGTAAGACACCATGTCCACCAAAGCATTTTTTCCTGAGGCCAGTGAAATGCTTTAAATCTTTGCAATGGGAGCACCCACTTCTTTTTCTGATGTTTTACAGTAGACCCACCTATCAGCCAAGCTGCCATTGCAATATATAGTAAAGTATACCAACTTCCCTCTTGGTAAGCTACCCATCTACAAAGTAGTACACCCACCTCATCAACTACCACTGCGCTATGTATTTTCATTATCTTACAAAGGCCAGCAGTGTGACGAGAAGCTGAGTGTGAATTCTGTGGTGAGCGCTACCCACTGGGCATTTTTTTTCTGAGCGCCTAGAGTTGAATAAATGCTGTGCTTGTTACTGTCACAGCTGTTCAGTCACATTGAATGAGGGACAAATAGGCTACCATGAAGGCACAGGTACAAGTGCCTTATAACAAAGACAACAGAGGGTAATTATGTTGATTTACTGGATATATATTAATCTATATTTCCTCTAAACAAAATTTGACACTTAATTAGCACGGAGATTTATCCTCATCCACTGAGCTGGACCCAGTGCATGAGGGAAATGATGCAACATCTCAAACTTAAGAAACTAAGATTCACATTAAATGGCTCCTCTGATAGATTAATGAGAATCTGGAATTCAGTTATGGAATATATAAAAGCTAAACTCTAAACTCCCACTGACTGGGCCTTCATCTTGTGCAACTGCCTGTTCCTTAAAAGTTTACCAGGGCCTCTGCTAAGTGGAATGCAGCTACCAGTAGTGTAATTAATCACACCTGTGCTTTCATAATATAACATGTCAAAATGTCTGCAGAGAAAAAAGTCTGTTGGGTTGATATTTTTCTTAACAACTGCAAAAACTGTGTTTTGAATTGAAGGGTGTGTGTTATTGCTTATGAAACTTTTTATTTGTAAGATGAAGATTGGGTTATGTCCTCTTGTAAAAGTTAAAGTGTCGCTGTAAGCTAAACAGCAGTTGAACAACAACAGGGTCAAGTTTTGTTTCCCCCGAAGCCAGAAGTTGAGGACATTTTTCAGGCATTTCTATTTCAGCTCCTTTAGCTGCCACAAACAAGTGCTGCATAAACACCGCCTTGTCACCTGTTAAGCAGCAGACTTTGTGATTTCCTTGTGGGAGTTGGGCAGCCCGAGGAGAAAGTGGGCGGAAAGAGCGAGTGTTTCCCATCCTCTCTGCTAAAATCAATATCATCTCCACCATCTCTGTTTTTTTTTCTCTTGCAGTCTCCTACATCTGTCTCAAGACTCTTGTCGTTGTTTCACCAGTGTCCCCCACTATCTCTCTTTTACTTTCTCTATCGTTTTCTTTTCCTATCTGTGCCTAGTTCAGGAGCGGCAGCATGACTCATAAAGTCAGACAGGTATAGACCCTTGGAAATGGATAAAAATAGTTCAGAGTATATTTAGATGTTCTGGAAAAAGCATGTGATGGATCTTCATTTGAAATTTCAAAGACTTATTATCAGGACTAAGTATGAGACTGGCCCTCCAAAAATAGATAATATATATATATTCATTATTTTACTACACTGTTATGTTTACTATTTGTTTGGCTTGCAGAATATAAGATTATCTAGCTGCAGGGGCTGAGGGGCTGCCTGAACTCTCTATAAATGAAAGCCATTCAGTTTTAGCTGCTCTAAGCCTAAATCAAACCATTTCACAACTCAAAGAGATTTTGCAGTTCAGTGGGAGACTCGGTGCAGTAAATACTTCCAGAAGTATTTCCTAAAGGCTTTGAAAAGATCGCCCTCTTTTCAAAGCCTCTGTGTCTCTGAGGTCTTTACTCAGAGGTGTGTAGGGGTGTATACAGTTCATTATGTTATGGGCTATTAAAAGCTAACTCTGATTATGGATTTCTCTCTATCTGTGCTGGAGTACATGTATTGTGATCTCATGCTGTCTACAGCTGACCAGTTATTTACCAGAATAAGAGGGATTTACAACAAAAAAACATACTCCAGAAGTGTAAACTGTTTATATTGCCACTGCTGGATTTCTGGGTGGATTTCTCCTTTAAAGGGGAACTACACCCATTTCAAAATCCATACATGTTATGCCTGTGGCCCAAATAGTTCAAAATATTAGCAAACATGAACGACTCCCTCCCAAATCCAAAAGCCACACTTCTAAGACTAAAATTTGTGATGTCATCAAGTACAAAGTCTGGAGCTGCTCCATAGACAATGAATCGCAAAAAGATGTTCTAGATGACACTAGGAGCAGCCAGGGAAATGTTCTGAGAAAATGTTAAATTTTCTGTTTCAGAAATTACAACAATACAATAGAATAAAACTCATGTGGGTATAAAATGAAATGTATTTCTTTGGCAGTAATGACGCTGAGAGGAACTGACCTAGTATAAAGAGCAAGAAAGTCTGTTAGGGTGGGAGGAAGGGGAGATGGGTCAAACAAAACTGGACTCGAAGACCGCAGTTTGCATCCTTTGAAACCAAAAGTGAACTCTTTCTCAAAGTCAAGGTAGGATCCTTAAACAGCTGAATTTAAAAAAGGCTGTGTCATCGACTCCCCCCAAAGGACTGTTCCAATGGCAAGGATCCTTCAAATTCTACAGAGGACTGAGTCCTTCCTTTACAGAATTTTCAAGGATGCATGTGTGTATCCTCAGCAGGTATGAAGTACCCACAATTCTTTGTGCACACGTTGGTGGAAGAGAGGGCGGGGCCTCTTCAATGATGCACACCTGGGCACTCGCTGGAATGTACTAATGTGTGTTCACCGACTGCTAGGAGGGAGTCTTGCCAAGTGACTCCTGACTTGGACCCATCCTACCCATCCTACCATCCTAGAAACTAAAACTGCTTTTTGTACCAGGTTGTAAACATGTTAATTTCTGCTGTAAAGTTGGGCATTTTAACATGGGGGTCTGTGGGGATTGATTGGATTTGGCCTCAAGTGGTTGTTCAAAGTACTGCACTTATGGGGCGTCGGTGGCTTAGTGGTAGAGCAGGCGCCCCATGTTCAAGGCTGTTGCCGCAGCGGCCCAGGTTCGACTCCAGCCTGTGGCCCTTTGCTGCATGGCACTCCCTCTCTCTCTCCCCCCTTCACGCTCATCTGTCCTATGGAATAAAGGCTTAAAAATGCCCCAAAAATATATAAAGAAAAAAAAAGTACTGCACTTATGTGTTGGCTTCATTTTTCAGCCCCAGAGGTTGACAAGTTACGTAACAAATTCATTTTTTTAACCCAAAATATGGTCTTTTTTCTGAACCTAACCAGGTCATTTTGTTGTCCAAACCTAACCACAGCCGTTTTGCAACATTGACTACCTGTTACAATGCGTCTCAGCTGTGCATCACATTGAGATGCTTAAAGGGATAGTGCACCCAAAAATGAAAATTCAGCCATTATCTACTCACCCTCATGTCGAGGGAGGCTCAAGTGAAGTTTTAGAGTCCTCACATCCCTTGTGGAGATCCAAGGGGAGAGGAGGTAGCAACACAACTCCACCTAATGGAGGCTTGTGGCGCCCCTGATTAAAACGTCCAAAAACACAAAATTGAAACCACAAATTATCTCCATACTGCTTGTCCGTAGTGATCCACGTGTCCTGAAGCCCCGACATAAAACGTTGTTTGGAAAAACGTCATTTAAACTCTGTTTTTAGCCTCATTGTAGCCTGCAGCTCTAACTGCCTCTCTGTGCACCGTATTCACGTGTGTGCGCTAATGCGAGACCGTGAGTCATGGGCACCGCGTTCATATGTGTTAACGTGCTTTCGCTGGTCTCACGCGCACACGTGAACCCCCTCTCCCCTTGGATCTCTACAAGTGTTGTGAGGACTCTAAAACTTCACCTAAGCCTCCCTCGGCATATGGGTGAGTAGATAATGGGTGAATTTTCATTTTTGGGTGCACTATCCCTTTAAGGGTGCCCTGTGCATTGCTACTACACGTCATAGGGTGTAAGAATGGGTCAGTATTTGACGATCTGGGAAAGAGAATGGGTTGTACAATCAGTCTCCCATTCATTGTCTATGGATTAGTTCTAGACTTTATACTTGATGACATCACAAGTTTGAGACTTAGTTCTCTGGTGTCTGGTTTTGAGAAAGAGTAACTCATGTTCATAAATATTGATTGAACTTTAGGCCATGGAAATAACATATTGGAATTCTTCATTTAGGTAGTGCTCCCCTTTAAGTCATGAAGTTATGAGAGCTACAAATCTATCATGAGACAATTCCACCATCAGTTATCTTTAAACGGCCATGCACAATTATGTCACATATACTGTAGAGACACACACATCCACACTGTGTGTCCATCAGCTTGTCTGTCAGCCTGAAGTCACCAGGATTATTTAAGTCATCAATCATCGCTTGCACATTCATGCAGCCATATACAGTATTACTACTGTGTATGCATACCCAGAGATGTTCTGATGAATTGAGAGATCCTGTTTCATGTCTTCAGTTAATATCAGATGATGTGTCCGAGCCTGTGAGCCCAGTGAAATGTGTCCATGCCACTGTAATCTGTTTAACAGCCAGTGTAAGTTTGAGTGTAAAGTCAACACACACTGCTACATTGCAACTAGTTTGTTTCACACTAAACACAGTAGCCCCCACTCTCGTTACGCTACATAACTAAGCCGACTGTGTTCAAAACATTGTTTTCGACTGTCTCAGAAAATATCTGAGAGGAAGACACTACTGTTGTGTTAACATGATTTTTGTGAACTAACAGCTCGTTACTTGATAATTACAATGTTTCTGTAACAGGCATTCAAGTGGTGCAAGAAACAATTCCCATTTAGAATGAATGCATCATAAAAATCAATGTTCAGTCTTTGAATATTTCAAATATCAGTTGATAAAACAATCTGATTTTTTTTTTACTAACAAAATGACTAATTGGCAGTAGCCTAAGTTTAAGCTGTATGGTGTGTGAGGGGTAGTAATTCACTGAAGCAATAGTAACACCAAGTGCTGATGTTCCATGTGATGATGTACAATGCAACTTCATAGAACAGTTCGTATGATGTTGTATGACTTAGCGACCCAAGGATGACTACTTAAGAGTGTCAATAAACTGTATAATCACAATTAATAAGCAGGTAATCATGGTCAATCATTTGGTTTTTTAGGGATGCATGATATTGGATTTTTTTTTGCCAATATCAGATATGATAATGTACAACAACTTATTTGGCCAAAAACCGATACTGATATTGAGCTATCAACTTTTTTCCCCACCTGATTTTAGTGATCATCAAGTCTCTTCTGTAGTGGAATTAACATCATATTATACATGCATACTCTTATCATGATGGCTCACCAGCAGAAGGAGACATGAAATACAATACCTTTCAATGTATGTAATATTCATTCATTGTGCAAAATAAGAAAAAGCATGTTGGCCGGTTCTGATAGGTCATTTTCAAGCCGATATTGGCCGATGATGCACCGATATTATCATGCATCTCTAAGTTTTTTGTAACCCTAGGTCTACACCAAACATAATGTTCTATGCAGCCTGTATTTAAGTTAGTGTGTGTATCTGCAAACTGCATTCAGGTGAGGTCATCAAATATCTCCATACTGCTCGTCCGTAGTGATCCAAGTATCCAGAAGCCCCGACATAAAAAAGTTGTTTGGAAAAACGTCATTTGAAGCCTCATTGTAGCCTGTAGCTCTAACTGCCTCTCTGTACACCACGTTCACGTGTGTGCAATTGCGTGCAAGACCAGTGAAAGCACATGAACACACATGAATGCCGTGCCCATGTCTCACGGTCTCGCGCAAGCGCACACACGTGAACGTGGGGAGCTGTAAGCCTCCATTAGGTGGAGTTGTGTTGCTACCCACTCTCCCCTTGGATCTCTGCAAGTGGTTGTTAGGACTCTAAAACATCACCTGAGCCTCCCTCGGCATATGGGTGAGTAGATAATGGGTGAATTTTCATTTTTGGGTGCAATATCCCTTTAATTTTATGTTGTTAATGTACTTACCTTTCCTGTGTTTTGTGACCCATCCAAGTTGCACGTGATACGCTAAATCATTCTGTGAGATGAATAAAATTACCGCAGTAGCACAAGTACATTACTGTGGGCCTTTTCCACTATCACTTTTGGCCACACTGAGTCAAGCCATGCTGCGCCGAGTTGCGTTTCCATTATCAGTTCAGACATGCCATGCCACACTGACCTGTGCCATAGATGGACCTTCTCTGGAGTAGGTCCAAAAGCAGGGCTGCCCGCCCTCAAGCAGTGACAAGCGTGTAGCAGTGACATCTTGCCAACTGCTGCACCAGGCTGCAGTCATCTCAAAAAAGTTTCCCATTGTGTGCGTGTAAGTTAAGTAAGGTATTTCTAAACTTGCCTTACATTCAGAAATTTTGTTACAGGAAGAATACTGAAAATACGAACAAAACAGATGGTGGGTAGTCTTCTTGACAAGGTGGTAACAATGATGCCAGGTGGATTCACAGTAATAATAAAAACAGAAATATCACAATTTACTCCGACCAAGACAGGTTTCTTTTTTCAGTGTGAACAGAAACCAGGTGAACTAAAAAATGGCACAGCTTTTCTACCGCACTTACAACTGAAGTGCTTTTGCTGATGGTAGGAGGCTGTTCTGCGACAGGATCTTACACCTTGTGAACACATTAAGATTCAAATGCAACAGGCTACTGTGTGTCTGAAGCTACTTTATGTAATGGAGCACAAAACAACTCTGTGGCTCTAAACCAGCTCTATTGGTTGTCACTCCAGTACATTAGAGGTAAGGTTAAAGTCTTTGAAGAATCTTTGTTTTGGTGGTGGGTGCCAGCATCTGTATTGAGGGTAATTTCACAATAACAGTATGTACAATAAGTGCAGCCATTTTTTTTCCATTTGACCAGGTGCTTTCAGATGACATTTTTATTTCTATGATTTTGAAGGCCTTACTTTTTATCTACTATACATCATCAGTCAGACCAGAGGGTTGAAGAGCCGGCTATCTGTAGTGTTGCATTAGAAAGAAGACAGAGACTTTGTCCTAGACACTGAGATGTGGTGGGAGCTGTACAATTGAGAGAAGTGATGGTCTCAGACACTGACAGCAGTAGACACACAGGAAACCTGAGACAGAGCTTGTCAGACAGACAGAAACAGACAGGAAGGGAGACAAGCGGGCGCTGCCTAATTAGCTTTGTCTTCATTAGGTCTGCTAATGATCTCAGTGGAGACATTTCTACACGCACCTGCCACTACCTCTAAAATACTTAGTGGTTTATTTACTATCAACATAAATGCCTTCAAAGCCCAGTCATCCAAACTGTACAAAAAGGTACACAATACAGAGGACTGTTAGTATTGAATTCTGATGGAGAGGCAAGTGTGTGCAAGTATACGTTCAGTGTCAGAAATCATGTTTCTTACCCCTTCAGAGATAGCAGTGTCTGCTTGCCATTGCCCATCCCTCAGTATCTTGTACTTCACAAGACAAAGATGAAAAAGTAGTCTGAGATGGCATTAGTTGTGTGTCTTCGAGTGATCATTGATCATTAGCAGAGAAAAAAAGAAAAACAAGCAATAGAAACAAGCTCCTCCAAAAGAGAACCATAAAGGTTGTTTTAACAAGTAGAAATAATGATTCATATTTACAATTTTATTAGGTGGAGACCTCTAGTGGCTGTAGTAATAATTCTGGGAACAAAGGAGGAAGTCAGGTGACATAGTTTAAAGAGTAATAAACTCAGCAAAGGTCGGGAACAAGCCCACAGGAACAGTGCTGGGCTTTGAGGCTAGTTTTACATTGTGGCCAAATGTGGCATTACAAAGTCCAGGTCTGTCATGTGTTTCGATGGGACCCGAAAATACTTTTTCCCCACATACATACAATGTAAAAGAGACGTCGGTAAGTCAGTAAATACATTCATTTTAATAGCACGACCCCGCAAAATGACTCATCTCACTCTTGGGATTTCATCTGTTTGATCTGATAACATTACAAAAGTGTAGAAGAGCCATTATTAGATTATTTTTGCCCATTCCAGTTACCCTAGGGCTTAACCAGTGGTTAGCTGCTTGGCCGTACTTGGTTACTGTGTGCTTGCTCTGTGGGATCTGTATAGTTTCATACTGCGGAAATCAAGCTTTTTTGGATTCACGCGTTATTGAGCAACCTTCATACGAAGGAACTGGCTCCCACCTCCAACGCTATATCCAGTTCTCTTTTTACATCCGTGGTCGAGAGGCAGTATTGATGTATAATCAGTAGTATTCAGTCAAATGGAACAGATCACCTGGCACATATACCAGAAAAGTTCTTAGCACCACTGAATATGCACAGTAGTGTTTCTTTCACTGGCCCTGCCCGCAAATTCCCACTCAGGTCATAGACTTTATATTGTGATGACCTCACACATGAAGTTGCTTTTCACCACTGCACCACTGTTCATATCCAATGTGAAACCATAGGGTCAATGTTAAGTTAATTTAGCAACGCAACGTACTATGTCAATGTATGTCACGTGTTGTGCTTCACGTTATATTTCAGATAGGACAGACTCACTCTGAGAGAGAAGAATATTTATTTACATGAGCACATAAGCTTGAGAAATGTGAAAAGTCTTTAGACCCCATTATGATGTCGTGTATTCCAGGAGGGTGGTAAAGACGTTGTAAATGGGGAACCCCCCCTATGGAGTTTAGACGCTGGTGGTGGTGATGAGATGAGATGAAGAGGGAGCTGAGGATCTGGATGTGAAGAGGAGCAGGCTTTTGATGAGCTCATCTTGGGCTCTGGATAAGGTGACTTGAGGTGAATGGGGTGGGGGAGTGCGTGATGATTCCACATAAAATGACAGCTGACAGGAGCAGAGAGGAGAACAGATTTAAACGTTGGCAGGAGCAACGTGAATGGCTGAAGGAGATGATGGCAAAGTTTGATTGCCTAACTGGGAGAGGGAATGCCTGTAGTCAGCTGATTGGAGGAAGCGGTTTGGAGAGAGAGAACTGTGAATGGGTATAGCATAAAGTCTTCCTGACTGATCTTACGCTGAGCTTCATTAGTAACAAATATACTATAGGGGCGGCTGTGGCTCAGAGGTAGAGCGGGTCGTCTACCAATCGAAAGATCAACCTAACCATGTAGTTATGGTGGTATGTATGGAAGCAAATCGTGACTAATATTTCAATTAAAATGTATTTGCAGAAATGCTTTTTCATTTTAAGAATGTGGCTGCCTTATTTGACTCATAAATAAAATTAATCATCAGTCATCCTATTTGCATTTCTTCTTCAAGACTGCTCATTCTTTCACTTAATTATAATGAAAAAGAAAAAGTCATTTGAGATTTAATTTTCAAAATATGCCCCAGCAAATAGATACCAAAATTCAATTTGAAATGTAAAATTTGAAAATTAAAATGCACTTGCAGAAATGCTTTTTCATTTTAAGAATGTGGCTGCATTATTTCACTCATAAATAAAATGAATAATCAATCAACCTATTTGCATTTGCATTTACTTCTTCAAGACTGCACATTTTATGCCATAATCAAAAAGAAAACAAAGAAGACACTGCTATTTCATTTTCGTGGTCTGCCCTGCAAAATAGTGCCCATAATTCGAAAATGATTTGGCAATCTGAGAAGCGCAGGAGAGTGATGTCAGTAGCCGCTCTTCTTCAGCTGACCGTGCTACCCATCTAATACGGTAGGGGGCAGTGTGCACATTTGATATATGGATGCATCACAGATCATGGCGCCCCCTGAGATTGTGCTTTCTAAACATCGTAATTTCCCAAAACTGAATAAATACCACACATAGCAACACAAAACTGCTTTGCTAGCTCAATCATGTTGTAACTAAGATATCTGCTGGAAAAAAATATTTTTTTCATGGACTGTTCATTGAGTTACAGAGTTAATATGTCTGCTGACTTGACAGTCATTTAAGCTAGTAGCAGCTTATACTTGTACTTATAGCTTATACTTTGTAGACATCGTGATTTCCCAAAACTGAATAAATACCACACAGTCCAGCAACTTTTCCAGGGTAAACCCTGTGACATTGACACCTTAAATAATTTTCATACATACAAAGCTGCCTAATATAATTTAGATCTGCCCTGTAAAAGTGTGTGTATAGCGCAAGACTTAAAACGAGCTCGTGCAAAAGGACAAAAATACTACGATTATAACGAAAACCCATTCACTCGACACACACAGAGACACGGTTGAAAAACTGTGTGGCCTCCCCTGATTCTCATTCCCTGACACTGATCAGCTGTGACTCCCCTATCTAACCTCCATGTGACTGATCACCACCTACGCCCACAGCTGTGCAGGTAACCTGTAGCAACCATAGTGCTTACCATAAACACACTCACATTCACACACACAAACATACACAAATCTAAATTGGCTGCAACACTGAGAGACACGGCACCTGCTACTAGTTTAAATGACTGTCAAGTCAGCAGACGTATTAACTCCGTAACTCAATGAACAGCCCATGAAAAAAATATTTTTTCCAGCAGATATCTTAGTTACAACATGATTGAGCTAGCAAAGCAGTTTTGTGTTGCTATGTGTGGCATTTATTCAGTTTTGGGAGATTACGATGTTTAGAAAGCACAATCTCAGGGAGCGCCATGATCTGTGATGCATCCATATATCAAATGTGCACACCGCCCCCTACTGTATTAGATGGGTAGCACCATGGTCAGCACAGAGCTGAAGAAGAGCGGCTACTGACATCACTCTCCTGCGCTGCTCAGATTGCCAAATCATTTTCAAATTATGGGCACTATTTTGCAGGGCAGACCACGAAAATGAAATAGCAATGTCTTCTTTGTTTTCTTTTTGATTATGGCATAAAATGTGCAGTCTTGAAGAAGTAAATGCAAATGCAAATAGGTTGATTGATTATTCATTTTATTTATGAGTGAAATAATGCAGCCACATTCTTAGAATGAAAAAGCATTTCTGCAAGTGCATTTTAATTTTCAAATTTTACATTTCAAATTGAATTTTGGTATCTATTTGCTGGGGCATATTTTGAAAATTAAATCTCAAATGACTTTTTCTTTTTCATTATAATTAAGTGAAAGAATGAGCAGTCTTGAAGAAGAAAATTAAAATGCAAATAGGATGACTGATGATTAATTTTATTTATGAGTCAAATAATGCAGCCACGGGGCGGCACGGTGGTGTGGTGGTTAGCACTGTCGCCTCACAGCAAGTGGGCTGCCGGCTTGATCCCGGGTGTGGGAGCCCCCCTGTGCGGAGCCTGCATGTTCTCCCCGTGTCAGCGTGGGTTCTCTCCGGGCACTCCGGCTTCTTCACACAGTCCAAAGACATGCAGATTGGGGATTACGTTAATTGATAACTCTAAATTGTCCGTAGGTGTGAATGTGAGCATGAATGGTTGTCTGTCTCTATGTGTCAGCCCTGCAATAGTCTGGCGACCTGTCCAGGGTGTACCCTGCCTCTCGCCCGATGTCAGCAGGGATAGGCTCCAGCCCCCCCGCGACCCTCAAGAGGATGAAGCGGTTAGATGAATGAATGAATGAATAATGCAGCCACATTCTTAAAATGAAAAAGCATTTCTGCAAATACATTTTAATTTAAATATTAGTCATGATTTGCTTCCATAGGTATGATTCAGTGTTGTTGTTTAAATCTTCAAGGGTTAATGGTCATATACGAGCTATTCTGTCATCCACTGGTAGGGGTGCTAATTTAGGAAATGCCTCCATGGGTCATATTCAGAAGTAGGGTTTGGGTTTTAGCACTTGTGGACTTAGTATGTATGTATATGTCAGTATGTTCATTACTTTATATCACACATCATTTAAACCTTAATTGCCATCAGTGTTTTTGATATTAAGAGAGAATTAAATGATTCTATACGTGTAAAAGGGATTGTTTGTCGTGCTGAAATCACAAAGAGAATAGCATCCCATTAGCTTTTCAGCTTTCAGTTTGTTTCAGCTCTTTTAGCCTCTTTTAGCTAATGTGTGTGTGTTTGTTTAATGGCACATTTCCTGCATGGCTCTGTGCACTCTTGTCAATCCCATAGGCAGCTGTGTTTAGCAAAAAAAAAAAAAAAAAAAGGATAATGATATGGAAGGATATGGAAATAAGATGGTGCATGATAGGTGGAGCAGGAACTGTAGGGACCAGGTAAGTTGGATACACAAAAATTAATACATGCATTGTGAATGTGCTTTTACAGTGCAGGGTATGTTGATATTAAAGCTTTAATTTTGCATGTTTTTTTTTCCTCAGTCCCAATAAGAAGGCAATTATGCACATGGTCGAAAGGATTTGATGATTCATCAGAGTCAGAGACACCCAAATATGAATGAGCAGGCTGGTCATAAGGGAAGGCTGCAGAATGAGGGGAGCCGGGTGTGGTCTCTCCAATGGGGGGGGGGCTGCTTGCATCTTCTGCTCGATTTTAATGTGTGCATGTGTGCAGTGTTACACGCTCTCCATAAACCTCCACTTCAGCTTAAACTTTACAGCCACTAATCCTTACTATCCCCTAAGTATTATTAGATGCCAACACAACTTCTTCATAGGTTAACATGGTAATCTGGCAGAATAAAGCTGCTGTGAATGTACTGTACAAAGAGCTTTTTGAACTAAAAACCTCAAGCCTCTCAGCACTCCCTCTAAGGCTGCAAGAACAGCAATAAAACCAGACTATTACACTCATAAAGCACTAGTTTTTCCCAGCATCGCAGAGAATTATGTTGTTGTTGGTCATTATATTCCACTGTAATATCCTTTAGATTCACCTCACAAAGGAAAAACACAAGCAGACAGCCGCAAAAGCTCAGAGCTCATATGAATTCATACTGCAGATGGACGTTTTCTTTTAAATGAACAGATATATTCTCTGTGGTTGCTGCACATTTACATAGAAACCCTTTTGCATGCATGCAGTGCTTCTTCAGAAACCCTTTATTTAATTCCAGTTTACCAATAAGTCAGCACATTATTAAAACTTATAAAACCACAAACCACATACATCGAAATGAGTGCGAGGCAAATTCTCTGTTTGCGCTTGCTTGAGTAATTGTGTTACAATGTTAATTTCACCATCAGCCCTAAAAAGCTCATTATGGCTGAGCATTAATGCAGCAATTACAGAGGGAGGGAGCCGACTAATGGACGGGCCACAGCAAGAAAGAGACTGTTTACCTCCGTTTCTCCCTCACTTTCTGCATATGAGTCAATGCATTTCTCTGAACCACTTCTGTCTTTCTGCTGCATCTAATATACAAATGTGCTGCTCAACAGTGCATTTGTGCTTTTGCATAGTCAATGTCCTGTGTGTATGGCAGAGCTGTAGACTTGTAGCCAGACCCAAAGTAAAGAGTTGACTGCCAGAAGATGTGACTTAATCTGAGACTTGAATCTTAGGAGGTTTGGTGACCTGTAAATTTAAATAAATAAATAAAAAATCTGTGCATAGTTTTGCCTTTGGGCGGCACGGTGGTGTGGTGGTTAGCACTGTCGCCTCACAGCAAGAGGGTTGCCGGTTCGATCCCGGGTGTGGGAGCCCTTCTGTGCAGAGTTTGCATGTAAACTCTGAGTTTGCATGTTTGCATGCATGGTTCTCTCCGGGCACTCCGGCTTCCTCCCACAGTCCAAAGACATGCAGACATGCACATGCAAATTGATAACTCTAAACTGTCCGTACGCGTGAATGGTTGTTGTTGATGCTGTCCAGGGTGTACCCTGCCTCTCGCCCGATGTCAGCTGGGATAGGCTCTAGCCCCCCCGCGACCCTCAAGAGGATGAAGCGGTTAGAAGATGAATGAATGAATGAATGAGTTTTGCCTTTTGGAGCTCTCCCAAGCTATTGCACCTCTCCAAAGTGAATTTGCTTTATAAGAGCACCCTTATTTACATATTCAGCAGGCACACATGCACATGCGATATATTTGCACATCAGCACAATGGAAGTATGGAAGTAATAAACTTATTCAATCACTCCAAAACAAGTCAACAATGATAGGCAACACAGGTGACTATAGGCAATTAATGCTGTGCACTTTGAAACCTCACAAGCTAAAAAGCTTATTTTGTTACTATGACAACCAGCTAATGTCAGCTGTTGTGGCATTAGCTGTGCTGTAACTGCTTATTTAACAGGGTTTTTATTCATCATTCTGATGTTAATTGCTATTTTTTTCTTTTTTTGATACATTTGTAATATGAATATACAGTTTAAGTAAACACTGCATTTTTTAATTATAGTGTATAATGTACAAAAAATACAGTAAGTGGACACTGTGTACCACAATACACCATAATATAGTCTATGTGTGTGTTCTAATTTTGAGTTTCTAGGGCTGTCGCAGTGATGGAATTTCCCCTGCGGTGATAAGGGCTGGCTCAACCCTGCCATGGGAAGAATTACCATTTTTTGTTATTTTTGCAAATGACTTCATTTATCTTATTTATAGTGCTTTGTCAGTAAGCCCCATTGTTAGGCTATTATTAGGTATATTTTTGCCTTTTAATTCAAAAAGATGAAATAGTTTAAGGCAAATTAAATACTTGTTCATTGTTAAATGCAGAACACAGAAGGGCAATGAGGGTCGCAGTGTTTTTTCAGCTCAGACACTTTGGTTGCATCTGGTTGCTATGATACAGAATATTTGCATAAGTATAAATGTAGAAGGTGGAGTACCTCCTTGCTCTGGGCCTTGCTCTGGATGAAGTGTGGGCTGAGGCAGTGATGTGACCGTTGGTCTTTGTGGTAGGCTATTTGTTCCACCCCTCTTCACTGAGATTGGATGGCTGGATAAAAAGTGACACTGACCAACAGCTGCAGTGTTTTACCCAAAATTAAATATTTTTCGACTCTCTGTGACCTGAAAAAAAGACGACTTTGTGCAGCACAGAACAAAGTGCCTCGTCACAGTGCTGATATTTGTATCAGAGTGCTTCTAAGAAAAAAGTAAAAAAGCATGAACGTAGCACTTGTAACGAATGCTTGCCATCCCCTATGGTTGGCTTGTCAGTAGCGCAATGTTGTGGTTGTCGCGACAGCCATACATGACTCTGCAAAAATATTTATAATATGAACTGATAATACTTAAAAAAATTAAAGCAAACAAACAAAATGTTTCAGCAATAAGAGTATGAGTGCTGAGGCTGGAGAAAAATGATAATCCAACTTAACTTAAAAGTTAGCCAGATATACGTTGTTTAGTTCAGTGAGCAGCTGCTAAGTTGTTAAGAGGCGATACAACCTAGTAGCAGCTAGTTAGATGCCAGTTAGAGTGATTTCCAGTAAAACTGTCCTGTAAAGCAGTCGCATGCCACACTGCCTGATCATTACAGTTTTTTGCTGAACTGATAGCAGCCTCATTCAAACCAGGATCAGCACTGGTCCTGATAAATATAGAACTGAAATTCTGTTGGGCAGTGGCTGAAGTGGATATCTGCACCATGTTTTGTATTGCTTCAACTTTAAACGGAGAAAATACCATATGACTTGTTTAATACACACGTATAAAACTGAACAACTGGTCATTCAATGCACTGTTTCTATTGAAAAGAAGTATTTGCACCCTTTTTACTGCAAATAACATTGCAAAGACTTGAGATTCAAATTGAACTTATAAAAAGCTCTTCTAGATAGTCCCTCCGTCTTGTATACATTATGTATATTTTTTTTCTGATATACAAGTTATCACTTATTAAAAGCAGATTTCCTGTTTAGTTTTACTCCTTTAGTTTCACAGTTACATTCTGTTGCGGTACAGAAATGGTCAGATGGTCTACCCACCATTTTTCTTGCAGATATCCATCACTACTTTTCTGCTGCTGAGAGCCAATTTCCCCCCACAGAGATCATTATGGTTTATATGATCTTATCTTTATCGGTAATGAACAGACAACAAAAGTACCCGCAGTGTAAAGGGCGTGCTCAGGGAGCAGCTGCACACAGGTTACTGCCTCCAACCCTCTAAATATTTAAAGGCGTTGTAGGCGGCTGGCAATTGTACCTCACTTCTGAAAATCACATTTCAGGTGACTGTGTTGTTTCTAATTTAATAAGCAGCCGTCATCTCTCCCCTGGAACAAGAGATACAGAGGAAAGTGTTCCTTAATAACATTATCTGCACACACAAGTCCATTAGCAAAACTCTGAGAAAGCCTGGAGGTGGAAGGAAGAGATGAGTCGCTGCAACATGTTGACATTTGTGCAGATACAGAGGACACTGTATGCTGTAAAGTCACATAATTGTTCTCTTTATACTCTTATTCTCAGCCCATTTGCACGTAAATTACACATTTCATACCGCACACATTGGCTGTCTACTAATTTGCAGATCTAAGACATCCAAACACTTGGTTTAGAGGAAGAAACAGTAGCTCAACGATGACTGGACAGATTGCCATGAAATTGTGTGTAGACATTTGTATTTTTTTTAAAAAAAAAGATGGATGTAGAATTTAATGGGCAGATGTCCATGAAATTTACAGAGCGTATTCATGCACGTTTGAGGATAAATCTTTTCCAATTTGGATATTTTTAAATCTTTTATTTAGTAGCACTTTCAAGCCAAAATATCAGCTTTGTACAAACAATGTTTTATGATCTAACAAGCAGGCTGAGCACATTCCAGTGCTGGATGTATTCTAGGTGACCTGCCAGGGAAGATCTGAAAGTACACCCCTCCCTTTTTAAGGTTCATGTGAAGTAAAAAACAAACAAACTGTACAAGTCGTCCTACTTGAATCTATGTGGAACAGTTCCTACAAAATAATAATATCATAATAACAATAAACTTCATTTCTACAGTGCTTTTCTAAGCCAGAGTTACAAAGTGCTTCACAATACAATACAATGCAATACCATTCAATATAAGAAAAACAAAAAACAAAAAAGTAAAAGAACATCATACATGCAAAAAATGCAATAAATACATATCTACAATGTTATATAAATGCCAGTCTGTACAGGGGGCTTTTCAAACTAAGGAACTGACTCAGCTGATTTGATGTTTAGGGGTAGTTTGTTCCACAGCTGTGGGGCTCACATCTTGAAAGCACGATCTCGTTTGTTTTAAGCCTGGACTGTGGATGTCACAGTTATGTATTCCTGGTCACTTGGTCTTTACTGCATAGCCAGTCACCAAGCCTCAGTCAGTAATTTTAAATTCACTATGTTGTCCCATGCCTCCCTGCCACTCCTACCTGCCAACCCATCACATATCGACACATTTCCTGCTCCTGCCTGTCCACCATGGCCACTTCATTAAGGCAACTCAGTTCACTTGTTCCTGATTACACACAGCCAGTTTATATACCCCAGCCTTACAGACACTCATTGCCAGATCGCTCTTTGTCACTCATGCAAAACTCTCCATTACTTTATTCCGGACTGATTTCCCATTGTCGACCCTGCCTGCCTCTGACCTGCCTGCTTCGTTTGATCCCCAGTAAATGCATCAGCCTTCTCTCCCTTACCATGAGACCTGCTTCCACGTCCCTGGTTCCTGTTTGCCTGTGGCTTGGCATTTCCATCTGACAACAGTGCTTCAGTATGGGTATTCCAGTCTACTTATCTGTGGTTTTTCTGCGGTCCAGAGACTTTCACCGTATTCCCACACTTGCCATTGTGTGTGCATCCTGTGTGTACTTATCTGCTGGCTTCTCAACCCTTGGCCTGGCCTCGACCTGCCTTCTTTCTGTCCCCCTGCTTAGACTGAGTACTTAGCAGGTTACAGATCTTCTGCCTCCGCAACTAAATCTCCAGCTCCTACACCATTGCCTATTGTTGAACTGAACTGTATGAGTTGTTGGGCTAAGGCCACCACTCACCTGCCTCTCGGCCTGGCTCAGCCTGCCAAACCAGAAGGGTTGCCAAGGACTTTGTGGAGAGACTTTGTTGGAGTGTTAAACTGTACTGTATGCTGTTTACTAGCCTTGTTCTGTACCTGCTGAATAATAACTGGAAACGTCATTACCAACGGTTCCTGGTCTCTGTTGTGCTACTAGTGGGTCCAATACCTCCTGTTACAAAATAGCTTTTAATAACAATTGATTTTCTGATCTGAGGGGTCTTGGAGCAAAATAAAGGGTTAAGAATTCTGTAATATAAAGCATGGTAGGTCAATTACCATGAGCTATTGTGTGTCAAAATCACTCCAACTGTGATACAGTGATACACAACTTAAAACAAATGTGGACAAGGGGTGTAAAGTAGGGTGACCAATGCCCTCCTTCCTATTTCCTTTCTCCTACTTATGAGGGTGACACCCATTTTCAAACTTAATAGTGATCTCAAAGACACCAACTTATTGTCGTAGAACGGTTCATATGATGTCTTACGTAAAATGCATGCACAATAGTTCGTATGATATCCTATGAATGTGTGTCCCACAAATGACATTAAGTCCTTAAGGTACAGTTAACATAATTAACATAAAGTAACTGAAGTTAGATTTAGGCAATACAAGTTACTGAGGTTAGGTTTAGGAAAAGAAACATGGCAAGGACACACCTTAAAATGACTCAAAGTTCACACGGATCCAAACATGCAACTTCAGGGAAAAGTCCAGGCAAATGTCCATTTTTTGTGAGCCATCCACCGCCTCATCCTGCCCCCTTCCAAGTGCTTGCGACTCCTTCCTTGTTTACTGCCGTCAGCACATTAGTCACGTGATTGCAGCCTACATGGGATATGAATTTGGGTGCATTGCTTTTTGTTGGAAAACATATCAAAAATGTGTGACAACAGCTTGAATACACACCTGTAAGATTTTGTGACAGCATCTTGCATGGTTGTGATCACGTTGACAAAATCTGTCTGCAGACAGCCATGTAAACAGCTGGCAAATACTCAAAACCACTTTTATGGTGGTCTCTGCTGCTATTGGTGTCACCAGGTCCACATTTAACCATTAAGACACACAGAGACTCACAAGGTGAACACAATACCAGCCATTGGGATGGTGTTGCAGCTGGTAATGAACATGGTACCCTCTGTGGGTCATGTGTCATATTACACACTGTACATCAAAAATTGCAGACAACAGATGAAATGCATGTATTCCTGTTGCTGATTGTTACATGTGTTCAATTGAAAAAGAGCAGCATACCTACTACAAGCAGTTGATGTTATTACTAAGAATCAGTCATAGACCTATCAAAGTGAAAGTGAAAAAGTGTGAATCTCCATTAACAAGCCATGAAAATTGCTTGACAGCCTGACAGAGGGGCAGCCTAAATAGTGTTGTAGCACTCGATTGGTCTTAAGACCACTTTTTGAAGGTCTCAGTCTCATTTTAACTCGACCACATTTTTAAGCTAATTAAAATCCTAAGATCTTTCCAATCAAGACCACGACTGCAGGAATATCACTAAAATGCCTGTGCAAAAAGGAGTTTTCAATAAGGATAGTCAAGTTGATTTCATCTCCATAGTGTTCCCACGCATAAAATTGACCGCTACAAGCTTTTTGATTATTTTATAAAGACATTTCTCATGGTACACTCATACTCATGGTATGGCAATAAAAGAGGTGAATGAAAAGGGAATCTTCATAAGTCAATTTCAGGAGTGCATGTGGTTTGTATGTTCCACATTTTATCACATGTCTGTCCTGCAGTGTGGGACTCGCATGGTCTGGTCTTGGTCTTGACTTGGTCTTGGTTTAGGTGGTCTTGGAACACTGGATGGAAGTGCAAGTAAACTTAAACTATTGATTTGCACACAGTTTGCATGATCTACACTCCAAAGAAGATAAACCTAGTTCTCAGGAAAGGCTTTGAGCTGTGAGGCCATTTTGGCTGAATGACCACACACAGTGTTGCAGGATCACATGACACACTCGCCGAAAAATACATTTTCCAATCACGATCACTGTTAGAGGAACTGCTTCATTACTTCGAGTCATTCAGCCGTGCAGGAAGTCAGTCAACCCCCATGAAGCAAGTTTCTAGGGCTGTAGTGCACATGCTCAATGGACCCCAAAATGCTTTTGCCTGCAAAGCCTGAGCTTTGTCTTGTTCTTTCTGATAAATTGAGGAAGTACTTCTACAAATCTATTTGCTTATGGGCTCAGTGAATGTTTCATACTAATGTATTTTAACCAGTTATTTCTATTGTCCTCCCTATTTTCATTTTGCTAATAATTTCTCATACCAGCTGCCTTCCTCATGTTAAAATTACTACTCCCATCTTTTGTCCTCTCTCTTCAGCTGCCATCGAGGCCTGCCTGGGTCACCTGCTGAAGAGACGGGCAGCCGGTTTTCTCCGCAGTGACAAGATCGCTGCCCTCTTCACCAAAGTCGGCAAAGTCTATGAAACAGCTGGCGAGGTTTGCCGTAAAGTGCAAGAGCAACTCCAGCAGCAATCAGAACTCACCAGGTTGGTCACAGAGTCACCCCCCCCCAACCCCCCCCCCCCCCCTCCTTTAATTGTAATTTCTTTGAATGAATTCATCCCAACCTGTCCCTGTGCAGCAGTGCGTAAGCGTTCAGTAAATGCTTTTTAAGAGACAGCTTTGATTTCACGTTAAACTTTCAATTCATCTGTTTCTGATTGGAGTGTTCCCAGCAGGGACCACACCTGACACCACAATCAGAATTTAATTTGCGCAAATTGAGTGAATCTGCTGCCTTAATTAGAGAGGAAGAGACACTCTTCTCCATTACAGCCCACTTTGTGATGAGGATAATAAGACTCAATTATGCACCAGAACATAAACTAATTAACATCAGCTACAATAAATTTACGATCAGGGGTAGTTTTATATGGGATGGACACAATAACAGGAACACCTGGGGTCCAATAATACATCTGTAATACATCCTGTCTTTGTGACTACTTGTAGCTTTTTCACAGCAGAGATTTTGACTTGCCATAGCAGGTAGGGAACAGGTGCAAAGAATAATATTAATGATGGCTCTGCTCATTTTGTTTTTATTGTCCAAAGAAGCCATGAAGCCACTGGGGCTGAATGCAACATAACCAGGACCTTGATACTTCTACACCGACACGTAATGTATAGAGTCATAGAAGTGCCATATAAAAAAGAATATGTAAAAGAACAAGAAAATGAATGTTGAAATATAAAGAGGAAACAAAACAAAACAAAAAACAAATTAAAAAGGATAGGTAAATAAGATAGCTGAAATATAATGAGAAATAAAAAATATATAAATGTGGAAATTTAGAGATAAATTAAAAAAAGATTAATTTTAAGCATTTCCATTTCTATTCACATGTATTTGTTGATTTATTTATGTATTTAATTATATTTTAAAAAATATATATTAATTTATTCATCTCACATAAATTACTTATTTTCTCACTATTCACTACATTTTCTATTTTTTAACCTATTTTTATATTTTATAAAAAAGACATAAATGAACAAATACATGAGAAAATAAATGAAAAAAGTGTAAAAACATTTTTTTTAAATTTTTTGTTATTTGTCTATATTCCACATTTTTTATTGACTTCCCTGATCTTTTATTTATTCCTTTTTATATTTTCACGTTTATTTCTATGATTTTACAGAATCTTTTATATGACGCTCCTGTGACTCTATAGTAATGCAGCCCTTATTAATATCATCAGCAACACCTCAGCTTTTCCTGCTATGACTACTTTGTGTGTCTGCTGTGAATGAATGAGAAATAATGTTCAGTTTTAGTTTTTGGTTATATGATAACTTAAATAGATTAAGATGTTCCTCTTTATTTTAATAAGAGTTAAATCAACACCTCTGACAGTCTGCACAAAGAGCTGCTGTACTGTATTCACATGCCCTTGTAATTCAGTACACAGTGTTAAAAATTATCATAAATTACATTGTAGAATTATGTTCATGTGTGCTGCTTCAGTGGAATGACAAGCTAACAGCTGACTTTACATTTGTTGTTGTGGTAACACTACTGCACAAAGGCAGCAAACAGCCTTACCTTTATTCGTGGTTTATGTATCTATGGTGTTGAATCCAAAATGTGTCGTCACATTACTTCCCTGATGGTTTTCTGTCATGATTATCTGTTCAATACAGCTTGCCAGTTTTCTCCATTTTAGAATAACAAAGAGGACATCACTTGCTTATCAACAGAGACATGCGAGAGAGTGCATTTTAAAGTAAAAGTTAACACTGTAATGTTTGGATTTAGACAGATGACAGCCCTGTACAGATACAACAACAGCACACATTCTGTATGTTGTGAAATATTTTAGAAATGCATTGAAAACATATTGAAGGTGTCAGATTTAGGGGGCTTTAGTGGCATCTAGCAGTGAGGACTGCAGACTGCAACCAGCTGAGACTTCTCCAGTTTAGAATTCCTTTAGTGTCCATTGTTCAGGAGGTTTTTACTGGGAGCTGAATTATCTGCAGAGGTCTTTTGCTCTCCAAAACAAAGGGACCAGGTGATTTAAACCAGTGAAAACACTGAATAAAACAGAGTATTACAAATCAGTATTTTTTTTCGAAGCTCTCATGAGGAGGGGCTGCGGACTATGGTGGCTGATGCGAAAACACAAATAGTCCTGCCTAGTTTGCCTGTTCTGGGCTACTGTAGAAACATGGCAGTGCAACATGGCGATCTCCGAAAATGAGGACCCGCTCCCTATGTAGATGTAAATGACTCATTCTAAGGTGACGAAAGCACAATTTTTATAATCAGATCAAGAAAAGATATTTGCTATATCATATCTCTGCCAATATATCCTCCTAAGTCCTTAAACAAAATTCAAAGTTTCAAAATGTGAGGACTTTTTCTGACATTATCTCCCAAATGAATGCCTAAGCAGAGTTTGTTCTTCATTGTATTTGTTGTTTTGTGTGTGTTTTTTTTTGTATTGGCCACATTATTATTTCATCCATGCAGCACCAGTGACATATATATTATCCACCTATTAAGTTACATTTTTGGTGCTGTTGCTCAATTTATATTTTTCAACATGCAATAAATAGAAAATAATTTGCTCAATTTTGGGATTTTTCAGGGGCTGAAACTCCCCGGTGACCACCTATACTTTGCACACTGCTTTTACAGCAACATTTATTTTCTGCCCGTTTTAATGCAAACACATATTTATTTAGACATCATCCACTTTCTGTCATTTCTTGTACACCAGGTCATTATCTCCATGTAAAACATACAGTTACACTCCATCACTGTAACACAATCACTGGTCAGCTGAGTGTTTACTAAAACTGAGCAATCTGTGTGCACACTGTGATAAGGCTCAGGCCTGTTTCCAGGTGTGTGTGTGTGCACACAAGGGACGTTGGTGTGTATACTTGCTTACATGTTTGCATATGTATTTCTGCGTGCATGTGTGTACACATAGTATGATAAAGTGCTGTATCTGCAGGCACTTAGGCACAAGCCTCGCTGTTTGCAAGCCCATTAATTGTCCATTAGCCTGAGCCACATGGCTACCACATGTCTCTTCAGGGCTGCAGAGTGAGGTTTCCAAATGGAGAAGTGAAAGCTTTGGGCAACAAGAACACACACCGCACACATACACACACCACCGATGCACAAACAATAAAGCACAGAGAGAATGTGTAGCGAGACGTCATTGCAACATGGCTGCGTGATGTGATGTATATCGGGAGTTAAACGTGTTTGGGTACGCTGGGCGCTCAGCTCTCCGTCTTCATATCAGCTGCCATCTCTCATGCATCTGTCACATCTCATTGGCCTTTATTTCCCCAGACACACAACGTTAAAGCCTGTTATTGTGTATGGATCTGCTTTTGCACAAGTCACACCCCTCCGCCACAACAATGCATACATGCATGAACACACACGCACGCGCGCGCACACACACACACACACACACACACACACACAAACACACATGTTCCCACCCTGCCCCCTCTCCCTGTCATCCCACCTCAGGGCTCCATCTCTCATTTACCCTGGTTGCCATGGCAACATGGGTTGTGCAACTGGCGGCGCAAGAAGCATAGAGCATGATGGGAAACAAGAGACAGAAAGATAGACTATGAGCAGATATCAACAGTGGAATCAAGAGTTACTGCGGTGAAGTGAATGGTAATTACAGCGGAGCAGGACTGGATCATGTGTGTGTCTGTGTGTGTGTGTGTGTGTGTGTGTGTGTGTGTGTGAGTGTGTGCATGTGTGGGTCTGTGTGTGTGTGTGTGTGTGTGTGTGTGTGTGTGCACGCATGTGTATGTGTGCCAGGGACAGGTTTGGTGAAGAGGCTGTGTTTGAGCATGTCTTTGCCAAAGGCTGTCAGTTGACACCTGCCATGGTTCCTTGTCTCCTTGTGATGTATTTCTGTACAAATGTCCTCCTCCAACTCCTCTTTTAATCTTTTTCTTACCGTGACAGCACGGTGATGAATTAGCAACAAACCATCCTCTTTTCCTGTCTTCCTCTCTTGCTGACACACTGAGTAAAGAGCAAAACTAGCATGTCATCTGCATTCATTTCCCATCCTGCAGTGCAAGCAGCAGATCTGCGGTGGCAACAGCTCTCAAAAACATTCAAGGATAATTCCACCGAGCTCTTGTTTTCATAGTTTTAGCTATTAGTTACATGCTATTAGGGATATACCAAATTTTGAAATTCTGCTTGGGTATTGTTTAAATTATCAATTTGGCCGAAGGCTGTTTCTCTTCTTGTTCTTTATTTTGTTTTTGTTGCTAATTATTTCCCCTTTTGTGCCAGGGAAGCTTATTTTACACACAGATCGCGCTACGGGGCTCTACGAAATCCCTTCTTTATGCCTCCTTTACATTTTTACACAGAACCAAACAACGGCGGCATCATGCTGCTACAGTGTGTGATTTTAAGACCAGTTCAGACCAAAGATTTGCAACGAAACCGTTGTAGAATGTTGCAAAGAAAATTTGCAGCAAGGTGAACTGGCTGGTCTGAACTCAACTCAAGCAGCTGGTTTTAGAGCATAAGGCTAGTCACCTTCTCTACAGTCAGTGAGCTTGTAGTGGAGTCTGTGGGTCACTGCAGATGGCATTTTAGCTTGCTGTGGCAGGTGCTCTGTCCCCACAGAGCCCTGTGTTTCGGTGGCGGTAAGTTGATTCGGCTGCTGGCTGTATGTGTGATTTAAGGTTACCTTTCCTATAGAACAGGTCTATACCTTGTCCTTAAACAAACTAAATAGCCTTATGTTATTTATCTTAATTACATGACGGCATGTCATTTCTGTCTCTACATGGTCGCGCATTTCCAATTCTCCTCACACACACACACACACACACACACAGGTGGATGCACACACAGGTGAGCACACTCCCACCACCAAAACTTTTTAAAACTGACAATGCACTTCACAAAGCCAGTATACAGGTGTGTGGAGATGTGAATGTAAACACAGCTGAGTTTCTCTCTCAGGCTTCCTTTTTTCATTCTTTTTACCCGAACACTTGGTATGAACTAGTTCTTTTCAAGCATCCTGGACTCTTTACAACTCACCCACACTGTCTCCCATACACCATCATCTATGTTGAAACACCTCCAGTATTTTTGTTTATAGCACTCAAACACACACACAAAACAGATATCGTTTCTTTCAAGAACTGTAGATCATGGCTGTTAAAACCTTGTTGGTCCCTCCATATGAAGAGATGTTAAATCAAATTCAGAGACCTAAAAAAAAATCACCCTTCCTTTTCACATTCATATTCATTTGTCAGCTCCAGATGCAGTCTGGTTGTAATCACTGTAATCAGTTCAGTTAGCTACATGTTGACATTTGTTGACATTTTACATTTTTGTAAAGAGCGATAACAGAGCACAGTGGGGAGAAGGAGAGACAAAACACTGCAGGAAGAAATGTTTCCATAGAGGAGATTTACACATTTGATCAAGCCTTCTGTTATTACAAAGAGATTATACACTCATGTGAACAGATCCTCAGAGGCAAAACATCATCATAGAATGCATAATTAATTTTATTGTGCTGGTTTCTTAATAATGTATCAATGGTGTAATGTGACATTGACATTTAACGTTAAAAAAATATACATCAAAGGTCCAAA
Organism: Epinephelus lanceolatus; assembly: GCF_041903045.1. Classification (NCBI taxonomy): domain Eukaryota; kingdom Metazoa; phylum Chordata; class Actinopteri; order Perciformes; family Serranidae; genus Epinephelus; species Epinephelus lanceolatus. The sequence goes on along the minus strand of NC_135737.1, from coordinate 7,837,073 downwards.
ATCAAAATACTCATTCAGAGAAACCTGACCATGAAAGTTGCTTCTTCCTTATTTCCTTATTTCCCAGCTTTATCCTTTATGTTGGAGTCATCAAAAATATAATATGTAACTCTTTTTTTGCATTAAAATATCTTTTAACAACTGGAGCAGTGTGATATGGATTGTTGAGTTGTATACTTACATTATCCAAAAGTTTTCAATACTGTTCAGACCCAGGGAAATCTGTAATTATAATTAAGGACATGGTCTATGTCATTTGCATGCATCACAATTGTGGTTTTCTGCAAGAAGCTGTCAAAAATGGACTTTTTATCCAGCTTTAAGCCACATTTTAACAATTCACTTTTTTGGTCTAGGTCATTTTTTAACAATATATTTTAACTGGATGAAGAATTTTAAGGCATGGGATGTCTGAAGCTAATGTTAGCGGCAGCTTGGCTCCAGCCCCTGCCATGCCGAACAGAGTCAAAGAAAAACCTATTTTCAACATGAAACAACTTTATTCAATGCTTTTAGTGGTTTAAATCACTGAGTCCATTTGTTTTGGAAAGGAAGAGACCTCTGAGGGTAATTCGGTTCCTGGTTAAAACCTCCCTAACGTCTGGATCTTAAGTTCTCAGAGAAAAAAGGTGAGCACACATTCGCAGGAGCAGGGCTAGTAGCCCCTCTGTGAAGAGCCAAACAGCATCTAAGAAACACTGATGTTTATATGAAATTGCTTTACTCAGGGTTGTTACCGCTTGAAATGACCTGGTCTGTTTATTCTGGAGAGGAAGAGACCTCTGTAGATAATTCGGTCCCAGTAAAAATTCCCTGAACAATGAACATTGAGATAGTATAACAGGGAGAAACTACTACGTACTATTGTACGTTTTATCTTTTCATTGAGCTCAGTGAGCTAAAAGTATTAGCAATTCTTTTGCATCTAATGGCAGGCAGTGATTTTACAATCTCACATTTATGAATATTGACAGGATTTGCTTGCTGTAGCATCATAGTTAAGGTGTGAGTATACTTTAGGGTATAATGATAATTAGTATGATGACTCATTTGTTGTAAAGGTTGAAATGGCACACTAAACTTTCCGTACTTCCTAGTGGTAGAAATCCCTGGTGCCCCTTTTCTTCAGAATGGTGGTTCTGCCCAAGTTAACTACTTCTGAGCCACAAAGGAAGAAAACAGACACAGGAATAAGGATAGACCGATATATCGGCCGGCCGATATATATCGGGCCGATATTTGAGTTTTTTACTTGTATCGGCATCGGCCGATACGCGCGTGGGTTCGCGGATTTATTTTTCCTAGCATGATTTACAGACAGGTATCCTCGGGCAGCTCTGTGTTGCCGGAAGACCCTGCAGCGCACATGCAGCGAATCCTACTGTGTACAGTAGTTGTTGTTTTATTTATGCTTCAGCTTAAATATTTGTTTATTTTATAAAGACATTACTGGAAGATTTAAGAGCACTGAACTCTTTTTTTTATTTGAATGTATGACAATAATAATAATAATAATAATAATAATAATAATATTCTACCTGTTCTACCTCAACTTTCCATCTTGTTTTAGTATTTTTTACTGCTCAATAAATGTTTCTTATTTTAAACTTGAGACCTGTGATATTTGTTATCATTGTGTCATTTTTTTTATGTAAATTGAGGGAGCAAAAGCAGTATCGGCCCCAAATATCGGCTCAAGAAAATCGGCAGTCCATAATCGGTCATCAGCTAAGGGTGATGGAAAAAAAATCGGTATCGGCATCGGCCCTAAAAAATCCATATCGGTCTATCCCTACACAGGAAGGAAAAAGTCTCCTTGATACCAATGCAATTATAGCAAAGTCAATGTGCACAAACAGGGCTGCTCTGCTCCAGAATGACCATATTGGCGTGTAGAAAAAGACCACCAACCCATTGTGTTCTATACCTATACCTATATTGGCTGCAGAATAGAAAGATTAATAAATGAACAAATACATGCACAAACAGTAACATTTTGAGTAATATAGTCTCAAGCGACATTTCTGGGTTCAAGCCCGTTTTTCAGCCAACAGAAGAAAGTAGCTAAATTGCCAAAAATCAAAGCCACAAGCAACAACGAGGGGTGTGGGGCTTAGCAAAACTGAGTCAGGTCACTTCAGTCACACACTTGTTTAATCATGACACTCACCATTTCTCCCCCCTTAAATGGATATGAATGAAGCTTGGTGAGTTTGTTTAGGACTTATTGCAGGATGCCTCCACTGAGTTTTATCAGGATTGCTCTCTCACTACTTGAGTTCTAGCCTTTTTCCTGCAAGCCCCGCCCTTTATGAAGACTTTTTGATTTATATTTTTTGACTGATGTTGCTACTTTATAATACAGTTGTGTAGCTCCATGCCGCAATAGTTTTTACCAAATTTGTTATTGATACAGTCAAAATTCAAAATGTACATGTCACATTACTGTTTTTCATATTATGCAGTTTAGCAATTAATCCATCATGGTGAACCTATATGGTTGAAAAGGGTTTTTTGTAGAGCACATTGAGCTGGATATGTGTCCCAAATCAACCCACTCCTAAGTCATCACATATGATTGTTTGGTCAGTGGACTTGTACGTACATCCACTCAGGACGCGCTAGGTATCCTGGGTGCATCTGCTGTTGAAATTCTGGGACGTCGTGTCAATTTATGTCTGTTATGTACATGCATTGTGTCTTTCCAAAATATACTTCCATTTTCACAGGAAATATAGTTTCTGCTCGTTACATGCGTACAGTGTTTTTCAAAATAAATGTACAACATTGTTAAACAGCTCGTATTTACATTTATTTCACTGTACAACAAAAGCACGTGATTAGGTTTAGCAAAAAACATGGTTTGGCTCAACATTCCTACAGGAAGTCAACAACAGCCTCCTCGGTGAAAGTCTGCTGTTGTGAGACCCCTCCTGCTCAGCCTATACGGACTTTCCCAGTCCTTAAATTACATTGTTATCTGGTGGTGTTTCAAACTGGCACTGTCCTGTAGCATTTGAACTGACACTGCTCGACAGAGTATCATACTGCCGCAAAAGGACATTTTTGTCAGTGTCTGATGTGGAAATTAATGACCAGGCCACCATATTTGACAACTCTGAAAAGAGAACAGGTTGCCCAGATTTTGAAGTCAGTTGGACTTAGGGTTTGAGGGGCGTGACCTTACCAAAATTGTATTTTTGGGTGTTAATTTCAGCACCACCTTGGGGCTAATTGAGGTCACATTTCTGAGGAAGCATTTGTGCATTTGTGTGGAATGAGCTAGATTCATGAAATTTTGCCCAATTTTTGGGCCATCCTCTAACCCTAACCCTTGGCCCAATTTTTGGGCAAAATTTCATGAATCTAGCTCATTCCAGCCTACAGCAATCGTGGTGGAAGACGACAAATGATAATTATAATATTCATCATAATCATTATCATAATCAGAATTATTATCGTCATTAAACCAGAAAATACTTTTTTTAGATGAGAAGTCAAGGGTCATTCAAATCAAACACTCACCAGGTCAACTAACAGACTGATAGTATCATCCTTTGGCCCTGTCAGTAGTGTGGAAAAGACTGTGTATAGAAATTAAATACAGTACCATTCACAACAAATGTAAGTTGTACCTCGTTGAAACTTTAATAGAATTTATACATAAATTATACAGGAGAGATGCTCGTGTCTCATGTCAATAGAACACTGCAAGACACTGCAGCTTTTAATAGGAAAAGGAAGAGCCTGTCTGTTTTGCATTCTGTCTTATCTCTGACATCATCCTGATGCCCCCCCATCCCCTGGAGTACTGTCTCTCTCTCACACACACACACACACACACACACACACACACGCTTTCTCAAAATGGTAGGGGACTGCAAAAATCGTGACTTAGCACACACACCCACACACACACACACACACACACACACACACACACACACACACACACACACATACACACACACACACAAATGCTGGGGGAATGCTAACATCGTGACTGTGGCAGCCGAGCCCCCCTCGGCAGACACACACATTCATTAGCTTGTTGAAGTGGGTGTGTGAATGGTTTTGTCTGATTGCTGTAGAAGTGCTAGGGATCAAACTCAGTCTGGGATGAAAGTGCTCCTCTCTTTAGGCTGGCATCAGGCATCTCTCTGCCTCCATATTCACGAAACACTTCAGCAGGCTGATTTCCAACTTAAATTGGCACCTTGTGTCGGACATGGTACAGCTTTATTGGAAACCAAACCAGTGTTCAGCTGTTAGAAGTAATGGTGAGCTGTAATGAACTGCAGTCTCTAACAACTCATTATGCTGCTTAATGCTGCTTCCTGATGGTCAAAGACTATTTATTAGTGTACATAAATTATTTTTGCATATATCTCTTGTTTGATTGTTATACTCTCAATTCCTGTCTTGTTTGCTTACATTAGACCACAATTAACATCTTACATTACACATTATCAGTTAATGAGGTCTTCATTAAGCTGATAGGACATTAGCAACATTAATCAATCATTTGTTTTCTACATAATATGGACCATAGACTGTATGTAATAATGGATATAGCCACTGTAACATCAAGCCCTGGTGCGTGGACTCTCATTTTAAAGCCTCGGCACTCCTTCCACACTGTGCTACTCACAGAGCAGGAACCTGCAGGACCTCCGCTAGCCAAGCTGGCTACTTCCAGTATAGCACTCTGTTAACTTGAATGAGGCAAAAGAATTCAGTCGTGTGGGTCTTCTAGACTTTCCAAATGTTATCAGACCAAATGGATGAAAACCTAATAGTGAAACAATTTCAAAACATTTCAAAAATGTACCCAGTAGTTTCTAGACTTCTCTTTTGCCATGTAAGGCAGTGGGAAAAAGTCTTTTTGGGCCGCGGGGCATTAAGTGACTGTTTTGCCACTATGAAAATTGTCTTCAGTGCCCAGCACACTTGAGTGCTGAGCTTGGTGTTTTGGTCGTCGCTCTCTTGGATTTTTGGAGCCAGCAGTGACCACATTTGGCAGAGGCGGTGTAGATAACTGTAAAGCTAGTTTCTAACTTGGTAAGCACTGTCATAATGCTAATTTTTTAGCGAAAAAATTCTTAAAACCATAAAAACAAAATATAATTATCAGAAAAAAGGAATATCTGACTCATCAGAGGGTCTTTTAGCAGCCAGACATTGAGCAAGACTTTTTTAGCTGACTTAACAACAAGCTAACATAACAATTAACAGCTTGCTTACAGCTACGGCTGTACTCTGAATCTAGGGTTACGCCTTGGTTATGTTACCTTACCAACATTGTTCACTTGGCAGCAACTTGTCAACGGATGGCACCCACCTGTCACTCAAAGTAGCCACGCCCTTAATTATGTGGAACTTTAAGCCTTAATAAAATTTAAATGGGTGAGTTATATAAACATTTACCCTGCAAACAGTTGTCATGAATGGGGAAATTTGCTATCAAGACCAAAACAATTTTTTTGTACCAGGCTGTAAACATGTTTATTTCTGCTGCTGCAAAGTTGGGCATTTCAACCTGGGGGACTATGGGGATTGATTTGCTTTAGAGTCAGCCTAGGTTGAACTGCAGTTTTTGGCTTCATTTCAACCCCAGAGGTGGCCACCTGATAGAGACATGACCCCCTCTCTGTAGATGTGCTTGTTTATTGACCTGTGCTTTGTGCCCTGCAGGAGAACCCAGAGTGTGGGCCATGAACCTCTGAGGAGACAGGGCTCGTCCACCACCAGCCGCCCCCCTCAGCCCCTCTCTGCCCAGGCCATTAAACACATCTGGGTCCGAACGGCGCTCTTCGAGAAAGTTCTGGACAAGATAGTTCAGTACATTGTGGACAACTCCAGGTGATATGTTTTATTCTTCACTCTCCAGCATTGCACAGCAGTGACTCACAGCACCCCACACCAGGCTTTGTTGTAGCTGAATGATGAACAGTCCCCTGCATTACCTATTTAGTGTTCCATTCTTCTCCGGTGCTCTCCCTCTGGGTGCTTTGTTCTGTGCTCTGTCTGGCTAACAACCACTGTGTGCTTCAACAAGCTGAGCACAGTCGGTGCGTCAGCCAGACCGAAATGATGCACCACCACTTCACTGATCAAAGCCTCGAACATGAAGTGCACTGATGGGGTTCACAGACATGACAACCTGAATCACACTTAATGGACAAAAACTCACCTTAAAACTCGGACAGCGTTGCTTGATTTAGGTTTGTTGTTTCTGTTGACAACTGGACATCATGTTCAGACAACTGCGGTGTGGGTCATCTAATGTAATGAAGCATCAGTGGTAAATGTCAAGTTCTTTGTCAGTCCCTCAAAAATAAAGAGCAAGTGTTCAACAGTCCCACAGCAGGAAATCTAACAGATACTCATTTCTCAACAAACAACCTCAGTAGACCTGTAGCCGGAACTGTGAGGCAAGTTTAACTAATGCCTAATCGCTAACTAATGCACTAAAACACTTTAAAAAGACTTTGAAAATACTTTTAAAAAAGTGTCTGACAGCCTCTCAAATCTAAAAACAAGTGAGTTTTTACTCTATACGTTCTTGCAGGGTCACCATTTGCAAGACTCTAATAAGATTCCGTTTGAGGTTATTTCCCATCCTGATTGAAAATATTACAATAAACTCTCTTTAGGAAATCTGATATATTAATGACATGTCCGCAAAAACTCACAACTCAAGAAACACAAAGTGTCATATGTCGACAGTAGTCTTGTCGATTCTGCATCTAATTAATATTTTAAAGATAGCAAGCTTTACATTTTGGATTCTGTTGCCTCAACTTGCCATCAGCCTCCGTCGGTTAGCTGTGCTATTTTAGTGGGAGGCGACTGTAGGAATGAGAGGCGGGCCGTTTCAAAAATTACGATTTCTAATTAGTGCTGGTTGGCTGATCAGATACATGCTGAATTTAACACAGATGCTTGTTCACAACTCCGCCAGTTTCGCCTCCTTTTCCGCAGTCCAAGAGAACTGGTTTTAAAACAGAGCTTCTAACAAACACAGAGATCATTTACAACACTAAACACATGATTTTAGCAGGATTTTAACTTATGCAAAGTTTATTTTAGTCTGCAGTGATAGTGTCACTATTTTACACTGATTTCATCACTGCAGCTCAAAACCCCCCCGAGACACCTGTGTGATGAGCACTAGGATAAAAAAATAAAATTTTATTAGAAAAATAATCCACACACTGTTAATTGTCTCAGGTTATTATAAATGCCACATTTCGGTCTTATAGAAGTCATTAGTCATTAACTGTATAATCATGTGTTATCTAAACGGTGAGGTCCAGTGTCCAGTCAAGTGTTGCTGTATGTGCTTTCCTCTGGTTTGACCAATGTTGTTTTTATACCCAAATTCAAAATTAATCAGTCAGTACTGAACATCTATTTTTGAGAGGTGAATTATACCAGTTTCAAGCTATAAAAAGAAGCAAATTCTGCCCCCTTTACTTTGGAGATTACTGAACAGCTTTCTTGGAAATGAAGTACGTATACATGTTGGGGGTAATTATTTTTTTTTCCCTCACACACACACACACACACACACACACACACGCATGCACATAGCACCACACAGATGGCAGTGATGGGCTGACACATGATGGGTGCCTTGCTCCAGGGTACCTCTGCAGCAACTAGTCCGCTGGAGTTGAACCAGCCGCCTTCCGGTTCCTAAAGCCAAGTTCTGACTGCTTCCCCACAACGCTTCTGATAATGTGCTCCTTTGATTCACTTTTTTCCTGTGTTTTTATCTCTGCAGTAAATACTATGAGAGGGAAGCTCTGATGCATGACTCAGTCTTCGGGCCCATCTTGGCAGCCCTACTGGGTGAGTATACACACTATGCTTTAACTGCCAAAATTACCAGAGGCCAGTAACAAAAAGTACGAAACCAGAACAAATGCTCCCATATTCATGCAAAATCTACTATTAGGTAAACAAATTATACAGTCGTTCCAGGAAATGGAATCATAAAAATGACCACAAATTCAGCCTCAGAGCTATTTTGTAAGAGCAGACGATTTAGTGCCACCTCCACTGACAGTGTGGCAGCAGGAGCTGAAGGCAAACAGCAGGCAGAGGAACCAGACACTGCGGTTAATAGGCAGAGAAACAGAGACACACATGCAGTGTGGCAGGACCAGAAAACTAAGAGCTTAGCTGACTAAACCAGAGAAGACAACATGAACAGTGAGACAAAATAAACACTGGATCTTCACTGACTGAAGAGGTAACGAGGCCAAATAGCAGCTAACAAGGTCTGATGAGGGAAACAGCAACAGGTGTGCAGAGCAGCACAACACACTGAGGACACCTGGTGGACAAGTGAGGAACAGCTGGGAGAGAAATGTACATTCCTGTGTCGAAATTTTACATTAGAAACATCTACTAATAAAGTATGTACTGTGCGCCAATGCTCAAAGCCTTTCTTTGGCTGATGAAGTATTTATGTACTCTTAAGATGTCAATCAATATGTGAGTCTGCAACCTTATACTTCCAATTTTAAAATAATGTATTTATATATGTAGTTAAATATTTGTTTTTGCACCACTTTCTACAGTCTTTTCTAACTGTGAGTAGCTCCATTTCTGTTGTTGCATCACTCTCATTGTGATACAACAACACACACAAAAATAAAACAATTTTAATCTGCAGTATACTTCATAAACTTAACTCCAAAAAACTATAGTTAAGTCATTGTTTTTCTGCTGTTAACATACACATATTCACATACACACAAGTATATTGTGTCCAGTCCGCAGGGAGGATGAAGAGGTGGAGGGAGCAGAGATAGCCAACACATGCACATGGTTAGGTTTAGGGAAAAACAACAAGGTTTGGCTTTACAATCATTTAGGAAGGGAACACCAGATTCCCAGGTGAAAGTCAGTGGTTGTTGGATCCATCCACCACCTGTCCTACCTGCCCAACTTAGACTTCTGCCACCATAACTTTTCTTGTTGTCCCACTGGTGCAGGCAACCAGCCACTGCCCAAGCGCCAGTATTCAATGACTTCGGAGTGAGACCGGGTTGGTGCATCCTATAAAGACGCTAAAGGGTGTCTTTGGTGTCAATCTCCCATGTGTCAGAATTTGATGACCTGGAAATGAGAATGAGTTGGGAATACTTTTGAATGTTGTCAGCCGGTCATTGTTGAAGTGATCTGCTGCTTTGAATCATGTAAATTCATTACATATTTGTCTGCAAATTATGATGGTCACTTAAGAACACTAGCTGTACTTAAACTAGAATTACAAAGCATTTTATTCCATCAGACTTGCAGTTTTTTTTCAAATGGTTCTGTAAACTAAAGGATACGCCTCACGATATTCTATATATATTTGTATCATCTCATGAAAAGATCCAAACCATTAATGAACTGGTCTATTAAACAAGTGTTATCTATGGATCAGAATCCTGATATATCTTATTACCCTGTGCAGCGGAGCTCCATTGTTGTCCATGAATTTTAAAACACGTCGACGAGCCACACAGCCGTTTATTTTGGTTTCATCCCACCTACACCGCCCTGCTGCCCCAAATACTCACTCTAGTGCACTTAACTAAATTAATCAGTGGGTGAAAATAGTCCCCAACAAATGCACTACTTCCTCCTGTTTGAGTAACATTTGTTAAAAACTGCCCAGATGTTTTTTGGAAATTGCTGAGCCTTTAAAAAACATAGCACTGTGTACTCATGAGCTGTTTGTAATGATTAAAGTCCTCAGTAAGAGCAAGTGGGCTCAAAGCTGAGTGCCACAGATGGTGTCAGGAAAGAAGAAGTTTTGAGTGTGTTGTTTTTTTGTCTTTTCATTGGATTTATCGACAACAAAAACAATAAAAAATAACACCAGACTTGCACTGTTTTTAAATAATGATTCATGGCCATAAGAAGCTATTTTCAGGTCTTGTACCAAGGCACAATTTTCATTACATTAAGCGTCTGAGGTCTTCTGGGAAATAAGTTTAAAGGGACAGTTCACCCCCAAATCAAAAATGCATATTTTTTCTCTTACCTGTAGTGCTGTTTATCAGTCTAGATTGTTGTGGTGTGAGTTGCCGAGTGCTGAAGATGTTGGCTGTAGAGATGTTTGTCTTTTCTCCAAAAAAAATTTTGAACTAGATGGCACTCAACTTGTGGTGCTCAAAGTGCTAAAAAATCCATTTGATAAACTCAACTCAAATTCTCTTCAGCTAAGTAGTAAACTTTCAAATGTTAGAACTGAGGAATTGCACTGATTTGAAGTGATGATGGAGTGTGTTGTTAATGGATCTGATAATGGATCTACATGTGTGTGTGCTTTGTTTTTAGTGGGGCCCTGTGCTCTGGAATACACCAAACTGAAGACATCTGATCATTTCTGGACAGACCCCTCAGCCAATGAGCTAGTTCAGCGCCACCGTATCCACGGGGCCCACCGGGGCCAAGACACAACGACTGGCCGGCGGCCTGCTCTTGGGGTGAGAGTGGAGGCTGCTAATAGATCAGTTGCTTCAGTTTTCAGGAGATGTAGGGTGCATGGTGTGTACACCTGATCTCTGAGGGGGCGTGGGATGGGAAAACTTATTAGTTGTAAAAGTTGGCTTTTCTTTTCTAGATCCGCAAGAGGCAGTCCAGTGGCAGCATGTCAGAGGACAGGTTTGCTGCATCCGCGAGGGAGTATGTGGAGTCTCTTCACCAAAACTCCAGAACACACCTTCTTTATGGCAAAAACAACGTCCTGGTGCAACCGGTACGAAGGCACATTCTCACTTTGTGACCGGCTTTTATAATCAGTTATGTTTCTATGTGACTATCTACTGGACCTAAACCAGAGGGGGCTCATACTATAAGGGACATAGGCAGTTGCCTGGGGGGAGGCTTCCCTGGGGCACTGAATTTGCTAGGTCTGGCATTGAACTTTAAGTTAGAAACCCCCCATAACTTCACAGAACCAGCACCCGATGCATTAACCTGGAATTATCTCAATTCAATTTCAATTTTATTTATAAAGCCCAATATCACAAATCACAATTTGCCTCACAGGGCTTTACAGCATACAACGTCCCTCTGTCCTTAAGACCCTCACAGCGGATAAGGAAAAACTCCCCAAAAAAAAACCCCTTTAACGGGGAAAAAAACGGTAGAAACCTCAGGAAGAGCAACTGAGGAGGGATCCCTCTTCCAGGACGGACAGACGTGCAATAGATGTCGTACAGAACAGATCAGCATAACAAATTAACAGTAATCCATATGACACAATGAGACAGAGAGAGAGAGAGAGAGAGAGAGAGACAGAGAGAGACAGAGAGAGAGAGATGCAGGTAATGACAGTAGCTTACAACAACATTAATGAAAGTAATAATATTATAGTTATAGTTCTGGCTACTGTGGTACAATATGTTGAAAGTATGTATTAATATCTGACAGTATACTTGTGTGACAATAGTCATATGTGTATAATAACAGTAGAAGTATGACTAATGACTAATGATGGCAGCAGCAGCAGGAGGCATCTGGCAGGACCACGGCAGCAGCACAACCACACACGTCACACTGTCCAGGCACCACTGCGGTATGAGTTATTCTGAGAGACAGTGGAGCACAAAGGCTCCGGAGAAGCCGCTGCATTTGACATTTGTGTTAAAAAGTTGGTTCAAAAATAGGCTCGTCCTTATCATCTTCTCTTTTACTCCTGAACCCGATGTGAATACTGCTTGATATTAGATGCGTGGTAAAACACAAGTCAGCTCTTTTGACAGCTGGCCTTAATTCCTGAAACCTGTCTCCATGAACTGAGTAGTCTCGCTCACCAGACCTTTCTCAAGAAAAGAAAGGTCTGGCTGCGCCGACTCTCACTGTGAGATTGGAGAAAAAAAATGCCCCGGCTGCTTGTACTTCTTTCAACCAATCACAATCGTTTTGGGCGGTGCCACAGCAACGGTGCGCTTGCAAAAATATTGCCGGGGGGAAACAGGTTTTGGTGTAACACACCCACAAAAATATCACCTACAGGACGCGAACCATGGCAGAAAAATGGCTACATCCCTGCAAGATCAAACACTGCAAAAGTTAGTAAAGGACGTGTTGAAAACGGTTGAAAACTGCTACACAACCGGAGGTGGTAGGGCGGGACTTCAGTGGGTGGCTCGTTCCGCCCAATGAGAGGCTGATCTCTGCAGCAAACTTCCGCCCACTCAGACTATGAACTAAGTAACTGAGTAACAGCAAAAATGTAGTCTGCTCATATATCTTGAATTACATCAGATATAGGCTGTCATCATTTTTATCTCTTACTTGTTATTAATCAGCACATTTTGTAGTTTTCAGTTGCAGTAGTTTCAAGTCCTGAAAACAGTTGACAGTGTGTTCTGTCATTCTGTTACCCAGACTGTCAGGGACACAGTCTCTAAATGTGGAAATGTTGCAGTTTTAAATGTAATTTTTCAAAGTGGTTAGCACCATAAACAAAACTCCATTAGCCCTCACCGCATTTTTTAGGAGGTAGATATTTGAGAGAAATATCTTTCAAAACTATCTGCATGGGTGAACATGGGTGAACTGACTCTTTAATGCATGTTTATGAGGATAGCCAAGAGGAAATATTGCACAAGAGAAAACTAAACTTAGAAATGAACAATTTTTTTATATTTTAAAATGTGTCATCATGTGTCCCCAAGACCTCAAAATAAGCACACGGGGGTTGTAAGAGTCAATACAGCATTGTGTACAAGTTCAGCCAGTAAAGAATTAGATTTATTTAGTTTATTCCAAGTTTCACATTATTTATTGTCAAATGAACAACAACTAGGGAGGGAGGGCAAGGATGATGGCATTGTCTGTTAACCTGTTTGGCCTGGGATCACATTGTAGTGGGTCCAGTGAATCAGTGAGGGAGGAGATGATGGAGGTTTGACTAAATGCATATGATCACAAAAAACATGTATTTACTGTCGCTCTGACATATTTTACACTGATTTTTAAGTTCATCTGAAGTGAACACTCTTCTAAATGTTACGGCTAAACGCTGTGCTTCTACATCCCAGCTGTCTTGACTTAAAGGTCCAGCGTGTAGGATTTAGTGGCATCTAGCTGTGAGGTTGTAGACCTGAAACTTCTTCTATGTGTCAAGTGTGAAGGAGAAATATGAACTACAAACTACAGGATGCAAAAACACCAATGGCCCTATCTAGAGCCAGTGTTTGGTTTGTTTGTTCAGGGCTACAACATGTGGACTCCCTGAAAAAGAGCTCACCTCATATGTACATACGGCAATACAAACGGCTCATTTTAATGTAACGGAAACACAATGATTCTTATTTAGAGGCAAATATAAACTAATGAAAACATAGTAATGAATGTTATATACCATTTCTGCAAATAGATGCCCCTAAATCCTACACACTGGACCTTTGATATAAACTATTTTGATGGAAACTTAGGATGAAGGCAGAAATCCAGCTTGGAAGCCTACATACATGTAGTACAGACAGACAGACAGGCAGGCAGACAGACAGACAGACAGCACTTTGCTCCCACTCAACTGGTCTATAGATACATTTCAAATGATGATTATTTTTGTAGCTTATTGTGCTGCACACACACAAACACACACAGAGTGTTCTGTATGTGTAATCTTTGAAATAAAGTCATCTTTGTCCAGCCTGTAGCCTATGTGCTTTGCACTACCAAGAAGCTTCAACATGTTTGGCCCTGGAATGTATAATGAGCACATATTTGCCTCCCACAATGCTCAGCCTTTGACAGAGCCATGCTAACACGTGGTTGAGTGCACATACAGATGACTCCACCACTCAGTGGAGTGCATGCTACACATACCAAATGGTAGCACATAATCTACTCTCTGCTTTTCATAGTATAGTTTCTGTCTATATTAGTAACATATACATGTGCAGTGTTGAGCAACATCGGAGCCTGTCCGGTTTGAATAGGAAAAAACCCTGAAAACCTGCTTTCAATAACGTGATCAGATCTGAGGGTTATTTGCTTGTAGGGTTAGGATGAACAATAGGTGCTGGATAAGAGATAATGCAAAACACGGAAAAAGTAGATTCTACATACTAGATTATGCTCCCATGGACATAGATTTACTTAAATGTAATCTCTGTGATAATTAAAGTCAGTATATGTTTATGGGAGCACAATCTAGTGTGTGGCTTTTTCCATTATTTGCTTGTGCTGCCATGGAGACACCATTGTTGCCTTTGTTGAATCTTATCAGAAATTCCTGATGAAGCAGATAGGCTGAGTGTTAAACTGTCATAAATGTATGAGTAAATATTTCTCTAATGTCTTTTTAAGAAGACATTAGAGACATTAGAGAAGTCTTTTTAACCTGTTTCAGTCACATTCTCTGTCATATTGTGCACCTATTTAACAGTTTATTAAAGAAGAAATCAATTTCTTAAAATTCTTTTATCAAATCCAATCATGTTTTCATCCGTAAAACAAATGTAAAGTATGCTTAGGTATAGTACTGTAGTACCAACCAATCATATCATGACATCCACCCATCAAACAATCTGCAACCTTTAACCATAAAGTTAAGATTTAAAGCCGTTTCACACCAAGCACAGATTTTCTTCCAAAAAATTTGCACAGAAATTTTATAAAAATCTGATTGTGTGGGGTTTTTATGAATACTGGCACACCCCTGCGGGTCATTACTGTGGAGGAAAACATATCTGGACAGACCTCGATTTCAGTATTTCAGTAGATTTCTACCTGAGGAAATATATGTTGGACTAATGAAATTGTTTGTTCCGACTGATGTCATACCTCCAGGTCTTAGCTAGCTTGCTGCCATAGTGGGGGAAATGATAATACTGAATATTAAACACAGTGACAACTACCACATAAAGGACAACATGTCACTTGTGATTACCCAGCACCAACAGTTAGTGTTAGCATCAAATTTCGGGTCTGATTAGTTTATGTAATGTGTAATTAGTATTAGCCCCTAACATTCTTTGTTTGGCAACATATCCTCATACAACTGTATGTATGATATCCTATGAAAATGCCCACACAGCAGTTCATAAGACATCCTATAAATTAGCACCCCACATATGACATTACATACTTAATGTAAAGTTACTGTGGCTTGGTTTAGGAAAAGTAACATGGTGATGACGTACCTGAAAATTACTCAAAGTTAACTTTAAGTTCCAAACACTGGTCTACTGGGGAAAGTCCTGTGTTTTTTAGGATAGTATAAATAGTGGATTACAATAAATACATGTCACAATTCTGAAGCTTGATACTCTCGAAATGCCATTTCATCTGGCCTTCAGACCCTGACTATTGTTTATTTAGCCACAAATATTAAATGTTAGAGAGAAATTCTTCAAGAAATAGTTAAGATTAAAAAAGTTTAAGGAACACGGCCTCAGTTTTCTGCTCTCTGTCTTGTGCTCCTTCACACCAGAAGTCTCACATTATATCCTGTCCTCTTCCTTTTCCTTCCCCCGCCCTAGAAGAAGGACATGGAAGTGTTGCGGGGCTACTTATCACTCCACCAGGCTGGTGATAACCTCACTCTAAAGTGGACACCCAACCAGCTCATCAACGGCACACTGGGAGACTGTGACCTGGAGAAGAGGTAGCCAAACACACTGATCATATGTTTATAGATAATATATAAATGATGTAACTCCTCATTGTGGAAAAAAGACATGCTTTTAATGACACTGACAGTGTCTGGAAATATGCAATTGCCTCTGAAGCTTTGTTTTGCATCTTGTCTTCCCCTCTCTGTCAGTATCTACTGGGACTATGCTCTGACTGTCCCTCTGCGCCAGATAGTCTGTATTCACTGTCACCAGCGCCGTGAGTACACTTTCCCACATTACCTCATCATTCATTCATCCCTGCACACACAGTCAGATCACACCACATCAGTCACCATATATTAAGAGTGTTTGGTCATGAAGGGTTTCATAAGCTGTTGTCATATCACAGTATTGATTACTTGTCTTGATAAAGTGTAAATCTACTGTTAATGGGCAGTGCAGATCATATGGATTCATTTATGCTGTTGACCGCTTCTTCACCTCTTATTATCTCTCTTATTTTTTTCTTCCTACCTCATCCTCGTCTAATGTTTTTCTATCATATTCCAGCTGATTGTGGTGGTACACTGGTTCTGGTTAGTCAGGATGGAATCCAGCGGCCGCCTCTCCACTTCCCCCCCGGTGGTCACCTCCTGGCCTTCCTCTCCTGTCTGGAAACAGGCCTTTTACCGCGGGGTCAGCTGGAGCCCCCCCTCTGGTCCCAGAAAGGCAAGGTCTGTCAACTTCTGAGCGTTGTATTCAAACCTCAGGTTTATCCGTCCAAACTAGCAACCCTTAACCTAAATGAAATCCCTTCTGTCTTTGATACAGATCCCACTGAGGAGCTGAATTCACACAAAGTAGTACAGATGTACAGTATGACTTGGATACTTGTAGACCAAGGTTATTATAGTTAAGTAAAACTAAACTAAAACTAAAACTAATTTTTTTCTGGATGATCAACAATGTTATAGATGAGCCGGAGAACCTTCCACTATTTTAGACTTATCCTTTGTGGGTTTTAGGGGCCCCCAACATCCAAAACATGGAATGCAGCTGCAGTGTTTTTCTGATACTATGTGGTATTATTTATATTATTGTTATTTATTCTAACTCATTTATTGTAAGTGTGAAAGAAATAATCAATATTAGCACCAGTTCTTCCTTAACTGTCCCATCAACTCAGGTACCAAACAGCGCATAAAAACAACATTTATCCAAAGGAGTTTTGCCTGTTTAGATTTATCCAAAATTATCTTTGAAACACAGTGGAAACCTTGTGGCCTTTTACACACTTTGATACATCTGTCTGTGCTCTGCAGGGAAAAGTGTTCCCTAAACTGAGGAAGAGGAGTAGTACTGCCAGACTCATCGACCAAGACAGGAACGGAGAGGAGCAGACAGCTGCTGACTACGTGTTTCGCATCGTCTACCCTGGATACCGCTACGACGCCAGTAAGTAACACTTTTACACTGTCATGCACACTGATACAAAGTATTCCTAAGGCAGTAGAGGCTGCACACAACACTAATGTAAACTCATCTATGGTTAACTCTCCAGTCTGATATTGCTTTTCCTTTTAAAACAAAAGTACTGAATATCTACTTGAATTTTGTCTTCCCATGATGTGTTTACAAAGTGCAGGTGTAGCGTTGTGTATCTCCCACAATGCTCTTCCCGAGGTCTGTAGGATGGCACTGTTCTAACTGTGTTCTCTGTTGTCCCACTGGTGCAAGCAGTCACTATAAACTACCACCACACCACGGGCAGCCGTGCTCCGTCGCTGGATGATGACGAGGAAGAGGAAGATAGGCTCCATGCTATGATCTCAATGATCTGCTCGCGGAACCTCACAGACCCTAATGTCATGAAAGGTTTTTATCACCTTAACACACCCACCCAACCCCACCACCCCCCTCCCCACTCCTGAGACCTGTCCCTGGCTTCAGATGTCCCTTCCCGCATCCCACCCATCATGGCCCTCCTCTCTTCCCCTTCCTGACTCCACCCCCCAGCTCCGTCTGCCTGTGTGTGTGCTTCCTGAGGCCGAGCCCAACAGTGTGGAGTAGGCAGGTTGCCTGTGTTAAGGACATGGAGACGTTCAGGTTGATCAACACAAAATTGAAAAGTTGCTGTAATATTTTAACAATGGCAATAAAATAAGCATTAATAAATGATTAACGCAATAACTCTGAGACAACAGATACAAAAGAGTCCAACATTAGCTGAGACAAGCAGCCTCTAACTTTGTACCACCAGGTTTCATTCAGTTTTATTTAGTAAATCTGCATTTTTTTCCCCCTGGTGGCTCCTCTGTAAAGCTGTAGTTGGTAACTTTTAGAAAAATACCTTTTTGTCATACTTACTGAAACGGTCACCATATCCTGACAGTAGTACATCAGACAGATAATATGTGAAAAATACATATTCTTCCTCCTCCATCTACTGCTGCTAATAGCATTTGCAAGAATCCACCGCAGCTGAAGGAAAACAACCAATCAGAGCAGAGTCTCTAACACAGCTGTCAGTCATGTCGATCACTGCTTCTGAACTGTCAAACTGGGTAGCGCTGGTCAAATAAGAATAGATTCTGTTACTTCATTGCCGACATCTCATCTCAAATGTTTTCAGAAACATATGTAGCAAACTGTAAAGCAAGCTGTAAAATGACCCAGCCGAGTCAAAACCAAGCCCTGCCCACCAGCTGGAGCTCTTCGGTTTTAATTAGATGGTTTCCTTCAGTCACGATGGATTCTTGCAAATGCCATTGGAAGTACCATAGTCCCATTTCCACCTAGCAGTCTGGTATGGTTCAGTTCGGTATAGATTTTTTCTGTCTCCATTGTGAATGTTGTGGATGGTTCCAATGGCACTGTTCCTTATCATCCCGATTTTTTGGTCACCCATCTGTTGGGGTACCCAGCACACAGAACTTGTACTAAAAGTTGGAGCTGTGAACACTGTAGTCCATTGATTGGTCAATTGTTGTGGCTGGTTTTGAGGCTTATGTAACCGCTGTTCATAACGTGGCCAGTCTTACATACATTAGCAAACTATAACTATAAAATCAAAGGATATTTTGCTGTTCCCTTTAGTCTGAGAAAAAAATAATTTAATTCACAGGGCTGACTGCCGGCAACTTTTAAGGTGGAATGTTTACTTATAATGTTAATGCATGAGTTAATGTGAATCCATCAGCACACCTTAAATTTCAATATGACAACTCTGACCACTCCATTACTTTTTATTTTCTCTCTTTAATGACACAAACTTAAATATATATTAACTTCGACCAGACTATGTGAACTGCACATATTCCAATCCTCACCTGGAGAAAAAAAAGCATTGCAGAGCATCATTCCTGTGGGCTACAGCAACACTCAACACCTGCGCTTGCTTGAGAAGGACTAAATGCACCAACCCACTATTTTTGAACATCCCATTGAGTGAGACGCTCACTCTTACTGTTCTAATTTGTTCTGAGAATGTCAGCGGGCAACCTCATTCTGTGGATGTTAAATGAGGTACAGACTTCCATCTGTGTCACCAGTGATGAGGAAATACAGTGAGTGCTGAACGGAACAGTGAGTGACAACAACCCCGCTCACATTGCAGTGGAAATGCTAAACAGACCGAATGTCTAGGTACCATGTCTGAAGGATTACATTTGGTTCCAAAGGAACCATACTGAAAGTGTTTAGTGGAAATGGGGCTTATGAGGACAATTTCACCAATTATCTATCTCATAAACTGCTGTTTGTATATAGTGACCATTTCAGCAAATATGACAAAAGTTATTTTTTACAAATGTTGCCAGCTGTAGCTTTAAAGAAGTATTTCACTGCTGGAAAGATGGTCACTTCATAAAAACTGGGCTGTCTATGCAGCAGAAAGACACAAATACTTTTGAAATTAGTGCTACATGACCAGAGAAAACAAAGAAAAAGGACTGTGGCATTTACTTTTGCTCAAGAGGTAGAAAACCTGCAACTACCAGAATGCACTGCGCCACACCGGACCAGTAAACGCTACCACTAGTGGGTTACAGGAAGCAATATGGCAGCTTGCTGGTGTCAAACAATCTCAAATTACAGTTAAACAGTAAGCTTAAATATCTGATTTCTTTTCAGCTTACATTGTTACAATACAGGAAACGGTAAGGCGCACGCCTCCTGTTCACAAATCCTCATATTACAGTGAAAAAGTGCACTAACATATGTTTCTAAAAAGTAACAAAATCTTGGTTTATATTTGATCAGTACTGCTGAGTTTTATTGTTTGATTGGAATGTGGTCAGGGTTTAATAAAGAGAGCGAGAGGGGCGGAGCTCTCTCTGAATCCACTTCTATATTCTTTGTGACCGTGGTTGGAATTAATAAATGAGGAAATACAATCTGTAGTTTTAGCAACAGCCTGAGAGCCAGTGAAAATCCACAAGATGAAGAGTTTTGCAGATTTTAGCTGAGAGATGAGCAGGGAGATGTGGATGCTGCTAATATGGAGGAAAGTTGACCACGGTTCATTCACACATACGACCCACATTGTTAAGATACAAATCCAGCTGAAAATCTGCAAAGTATTCCTTAAAGTGAAAAAAGACATTTTCTGGCAAGTATTTGACAGAATAAAAGATGAGAGAAGTTACCTCCTATTTGTTTGTCCTCTGCCATAATGAAAGTGATTTGTAAGGGCCAGGAAGCCTTAGGGTTTGAGTTGGAAATGTGGTCTTAATTTAGCCATGAAATTCTCTGGCATGAGACAAATGTCATCCATTGTCTCCATCATGGTCTCAGTAATTGCTCCACTAATCAATATGTAATGATTCAAAGGACTATGTGGAGTGAAAATGGCCGCTCTTATTGACCAGACCACAGAGAATTAGCACAGAATTAGCAATTAGCAACTCTACAAAGTCTTTTAGACTATTATGGCTAATTGTTTAGTTAGGAACACTTCATTCTGCTCTCACCAGCTCTGCTTCCAGCCACAGCAGGTTTTGTCAGAAAAGTTCTGAGAGGTTAAACTCACTGTGTGCTACTTGCTCAGCACTAAACAGCAGACAGCCACTAATGAGTCGGATATTTTTCTCAGGAGTTGGTGGAGACCAAAACAGAGCATATAGGAAAGGGAACAATTCATCAGGTGAACACAGACACCAAATGAATGCTAATATTGCTCTCTGTATGCTAGAAACTGAAAGGAGGTTGTATTTTCACCTGGTTCCTTTGGCTCAAGGCGTCAAAAAGAGTCCTTTCAGGCTTGAAGGTATGATACCAACGTTACAGCAATACATTTGTTAATGCCACTGATGTTTAAAATGCTACATGTAGCACTTTTTATATACAACATGCAGAATTTCTGCTTGCTATGGTACTTTGTAGCCATATACCATTTCATTTGTATTGTGCTGTGTCAGGAGTAAAGTAGACTTTAAAGATCACACCTTGTGTCCCTTTACTTCGGTATTTTTCATGGTGGCCCCTATTTCCCCATGTGTTTCTGTGACTAATGGAACCAACCATTATTGAAATTGGTCCAGTATTTCGTGAGCTCACTGCAGCTGTCAGCAGCAAAATAGGCTGCAATGTAATGTTAATGGGAAGTTGCACAGCGTCAATTTATATTTTAAAAAAAATGCTTGTTTTTGCCACTGAAAGACTCAGATTGCCATTCTAAGTGTCTGACAACATTATGGAAAGGGCCCTATGTAGATAGATGTGTTTTGTTTAAGAGTTACATGCCTCCGAGTCAGCAATAGCCATGGCTGAAGGCAATAAGCTCATAGAGATGAACTGCTAGGGCAGTGACAAAAAGCTGTGGAAGGAAATACAAGTTAGCTTTCATAAAGGATTACTCAGGGTTTCAAAACTGTAAGACTGCAGATGTTGTTTTACGAATCCCCACATCCCACTTACCAAAATTCACCTGTACAGCGCTTTGATGTAAAGTGCTCTATAAATAAATTTCTTCTTCTTCTTATTATTATTATTAGTATTATAAAAGAGTCTATCTCTCTAGGGATCCTTTCCAGAATGTTGCCAGACACTTAGAATAACAATCTGAGCCTACCAGTGATAATCACATGCACTTTTAGTGGATGTCTAAACACGCCTGTTTCACCGCTTGATACTTTCTCTCAATACAGGACCAATTTTAAAAAAAATGTCACATTTGTCACCTAGAATTAAAAACATGAGAAAAAAAGTGTCCAATCTGAAAATACCAAAGTTACCCTTCAAGGTTTTCTGTAGTACTGTCAGTTGCACAACAGCCATAGTCAAAGGCTCATATAATATAATAATATATATAATCTGTGTATCAAATATAATCAAATTTATACATTAATGTCAACTTTAAAGTGTAGCAGTGAGCACAGTCAGTACAGTCTCCAGTGCTGCACATGATACTCCAGTAACATAAACTATAATGTAGATCTTGTGCAATGCTTACATGGTAAATCAGAGGCGAAGCTGCAGGTGTCAGATGGAGAAGAGGCAGAGGAGCAGCATGAGCAGTGATACATCATCACAATGTTAGTTACTAAGTCAGCAGTTCCTAAGTCTTAAAGTAAGCAGCTTGATGATTTAGGATCATCTGTAGCACCAATAAAACACAGTCTCAGCCGAATCCAACCATTCCATAGCATTTACTCAACCAGGGTGTCTGCAGGTCCTTTAAAAGTCTTGGAGGTCCCTGTTGCTACAAACATTTTATCTAATTTAATTTATCAATCTTTTTTTTTTTTTTTTTTGTGAAAATGAGTTGAGCTCTTCTGCGTGTCAGTCCACTTTTCTGATGTTACAAATGTTTAAACCTACCATTGAACCTAATACCTTTTATTTGCACTTACCCTTTACAGTAAAGGAAATTAATTTAACTTACTTATTTCTACATAAAATCTTCCTCTGTATGGGACCGCCTACTGTATACTACTTACCATTTTACTTACCTTCACTACTTAAATAAGAAAGAGATGATTTGTCCAAACAAAAAAAAGGTCTTAAAAAGCATTGAATTTAGGGGGCTTATACCTGTAGACTCCCTTCCAACAATAAATTACATTTTCAGCATTTTGTTGGCTGAATTTGCTGTAAATGACAGCCAGGAGGATCGGAGTCCCTAGACATTGTAATCCGGCACAATAACATTGTGTCTTCAGAAAATGGTGCCTTTGTCACAGATACTGTCAGACATCCAGTTAATGCCACAGCAGCCACTACACCCTTCCTGCTGAATGTTACTCCCTCTCTGTCTCTCCTCCTTCTTCCCACCGCTCAGTGACACAGTTTAATCCACTGACTTGGCAGGGATCCTGTGGAACACACACTGGAAACAAACTGTCAAATGAACAGACTTGTTTTATAGAGTGCTGCCAAACACAGTGACTGTACATGGCTGTCACCTGGTTTCATCACTGTCACACAGATTTAAACTAACCCCAGGTCTCCTCGTCTAGGTCAAGGCCTTTCTGGCTGCTTTGCATTCTGGGATTTGTAGTGCTGATTGCAGAGTTATGAGAGGGTATAGCTCTGGAAGCATGCCTCAACACTCTTGGGTTTACGCTGACGTGGCCAAGAATCACTTTGATAATTTGCTTCGTTTTTTTTGCACTCCTTTACTTTGACTAAATTCTGTTTCCTTCTTTTTGTCCTTTCATTTCTCACTTGCAACATGCCTGACAATTTTTGCATGGGAGATATGCACCCATTTCATTGTTTTTTAAAGAACGACTATGTGTTTCTACGTACTTGTGATGGAAAATCCTCTCACGGTCTCCTCCTCTGTTTGTTTTGATTTCTCTCTCTCGCTCTCTCTCTCCTCTGACTTCCTCAGTTGTTTCTCCTCTGTTTGTGCAGTCGTTTGCTGCGATGCTGTTCACTGTAATTCTTCACTAACCCCCGCCACTCCTCCCCTTGCCCCCCCTTGCCCCCCCCTCGCCCCCTCCTCCACCCCTCTCATTACGGTCCTGTGGGGTTCCGCAGTAGTAGAGACGTGGAGTCCTTGTGTGAGCAGGGTTGCAATACTGAGCCCAAAAACAGTCGTTGATCACGTCTAGTCCTAAAGTAAAGAGGGGGGAGGCCAAATGTCGGTCTCGCTCCAGCATTTTTTCTGTTCGCTTTTTTTTTTCGTTCTTAATATTATTTGTTTTTTGGGGTTATTGAACAACCAAAGCGCAGCTTCATATTTATGACAGGTCATCAGCTCCAACCTGAAGAATTAAGGTGAAGAGCATTTATTTAATGTTGAAGTTTTTATGTTTTTTTTTCCTCCCTTTTGTGTGCCCTTTTACTGGAGTCCATTTGTTTTTTGTTGTTTATGAAATAATTTCTATTGGTGTCTCTTGTCTTGTTCTGGCTTTATGCATCCTGCATGGCCTGAGCGTCAGCCTCGTCCCTGTCTTCTCCTCTTCTGTCGGCTCCTTCACTTCCTCTCCTCTTCCTCTGCTACTTCCTCCTCTGTCTTGTTTGTCTGGAGCGTCCCTGAGCTCTGCTGTCTCCTCTGCCTCCCCTCTGAATGAACTGAACCAGCATGGCCTCCCTGCATCCTCTCTGCCTGTCTCTCCCACAGCACCGTTCCTGCTTCCTGAACTGTCCCCCTCCACTTTTGGTTTCCTCTCTATGCTTGCTTTTCCAGCTCTCACATGTAACATGAGTGTAAAACTTTCACCCATCTACCCATCTCTTGATGTCATGAATAACAATACATGGAAAGATGTATTTATGGTTGAGCTGAGAGGCCTATGTCATAATATGTAAGACATAAAACAGCCAGTGTGAAGTGGATTTAAATGCACTGGAGACTGTTAAATAACTAAAGAGAGTAGTACATGTAAACAGCAGTATCTATTTTGTCTCAGAACACTGAGAGCTCTCTGCCTTCTCACTGTCATTCTCTGTGCTTTAGACCACGGGGAGATGATGGAGATGCAGGGTTTTGGAGGCAGCCCATCGTCGTGGCAACAAGCAGAAGTAACCACTCATGAATCACTGTGCCAGTCCTGCTCCACAGCTGGCAGCAGCGTGTCCTTCGACTACCCGGCTGGCTGCACCTGCATGCACGAGCCATCAGATATTCACACGTATGTTCTTACTAACATCCCAAAAACCTTCCTGTTAAACCTTTACTGGTAACAGTGTGCTGCAGTGAGCCTGTTTTGATCTATAATATGTTTTGAGCAACAAATTGAGGTTAGTAGAGTCTAGTTTGGGAAACAGAGGTTATCAATACAGTAAAGAAAAAGGTGTTATGAATAACACTGAGAGTACATGAGGATGTTTTGGAAAACCAGCTTCATTGATTTAAAACTCAGTACTGCGATTTTGTTGACTCTAAACTGATTTAGTGAAATTTTATGAATCTTTGCAGAGGACATTTTAAAATGTTTGCTGCTGTCTTGGCAGCAGCATGGAGCCAGAAGATCAAATGTTGGCATTCTATGTTTGTGCAAACTATGGATATATTATATTTGCACATTATGTGGCAGATACTTTGAAGCTTTACATTTCAACAATCTGTGGTTAATTTGTTTTAGGTACAAAAACCACTTGGTTACAGTCAGGAAAAGGTCATGTTATGGCTTATATTACCTGGTTCTGGGGGCACAGTCTTCGCTAAAAAGCACTGATGTCTCCGTTATATTCTGATGTTAGAAAACATCGTTTTTCGTGGCACTATCCCAGTGGGGGGAAAAAGCAGTTTTAGGTCTTAGTTTAATTGTTTTAAAAAATATGATACCAGCACCAATACCAGTACCCTTCAAGTGATACTGTGCCATTACAGTACTTAATTCGATAACCATAATGTGAATGTAGCGTATTATAGCCATGCTTTTAAATATTGTGGTGACATGTCAGCAAGCTGAACTGTCAACTCTGTTAAATACACTGCCCTCACCTTCCACACACCACAGAGTATATGGATTGTAGCTGCTGCAGGAGTGTGAGCTTTTGGCCAAGGACAGTTGTGAGAGTCTGCCTGGCTGTACAAACACAGTGACAGGGCTAACTGTTAACATCACACCAGTAACATTTCCTAACAGTAGTTAACGGGTTTAATGACAGTTGCGCCATTATGATGTCAGTGTGTTGGTACCGTTTAATAGCTTGAGGTTGGATGTTAGCTGCTGCTGCTGCTGTGTTAGCTTGTGCTAAATGGGCAGTTGTTGAACTAACCATTTGCTGGGAGGAGAGCTGTTTGGGAGAGGGCAGCAACAGAAAGTTTGTTGATCCTGCAGGGAGTCAGGCTGGTCCTGGATCAGACTCAGGTGCAAAAAGGATCAAATGCAGGTATCTTTTGGCTGGAGACGTTTCACTGCTACTTGGTACTGGGCTATTTCAGTCTATACCTCAAAGGTATTGGGTACCAATCTTCAGCCCTATCATGTTTGGTGCCAATAAAGCAGCTAGAAAAACAGCTACTGGTCACTAAAACACAACTGGTTTTGTTGTGTGTTGGTCTTGTACAGTGATCTGCAGCTTGGCGGGTGTCTCGCAAAAGTGTCACACCATCATTTGCAGAAATGTACAATGCCAACATTTTCCTCGGGTGACTTGACTGGCGTTTGGACGTGAAGATGGAAGAGTAGGCAACATTTAAAACAGCTGACTGTGATAGGCTGTTAATTTGTACCTTAACAGGATGCCACCAAGACACACATTAGAAGAAGTGAGATCACCGTAGCTGTGGGGGCTATTGTGTGTGTCTGCACTGTGGTAATAATAACCGACTTTGTGAAATGGAATTCTAAGGAGTCAGACTTATTGTGGAGGCAGCATCTAGTTCATCTATCCCATAGAAAGCCCCACATAAAGTCTCTCCATTATTTTTGCCTCAGCTTTCAGCCAGGTCTGACGTTTCTTCATTAAAAGCAAATATTTGAAGAATAAGCCTTTACAGATCAGACAGACAGTGGCTTGACAGTTATGGTGGATTTCTTTTCTTTACACCAGAATTCCTCTAAAGATGCTCTGCCAAAACATGAAGCGGCAGATAGTCTCCAGAGCCTTTTATGGATGTAAGTACATCATATTACCCCTGCATTTCATATATTTTTGCTGCTTTGTGAATATTATGACTGTGGCATGAATTGTGTGAATTAATTATTTACCAGAGACACGTAAATCCCTCGCGTACACACAAGTAAGATTTTTTTATTTTCAGTTTTAGTCAATATAGTGTAGGATGACAACTTTAAGCAGATACATAAAATGCGAGTAAAAATTGACTGCAGTCAATATCTTATATTTTCTTTTTTATACACTGTACATATATCATATTCTTATAGACAGTGTGTTTGCTGTAGGTTAATGTTTCACTTGCAGCCTGCAGAACACAGTAGCAACACTGGGCTGCTTACCTCCAGCTGAGAACACAATTGATTTTAAAATCAATTAAAGTCATTTGGATGTATGGCTTGATGCAGCAGCCACTGCTGCTTCATAAAACAGCAGGTTTATAAGCTGTAATGAATTATACCTATAAATATGACAGACATGTAATAAATACATTGTAATGAACTGCTGGTGCATTCATAGTTTTATTAACACATTGATTTTAAAAGAAGACTTGTTTTTAATTACAGCATCAGTCTGAAGGCTTTATTGTATTACCAACAGTTGGTGAGTTATTTGACCTCAATACAAAAAATGTAATACAAAAAAAGCAGGTCAGCACGTAACTAAATGTAGCAAACAGCATAGTATAGTTTCAACATTTTTAGGCCAACATGCAACATAATTCAAAATGTCTTATGCCTGTAAATAGTGATCAGAGATCATTTAAGTTGCTCTTAAATTTTACATGAATCTCATGAGATGGAAGACATATTAGTCATTCTGTATGTCACATGACCAAGTTCAGGTGATGTAGGACTTCTTCCTAGTTCAATATGCAGCCTGTGTGACAGGCCAAATTAATTCTTATTCAAGTGGGTCTAGTGTCTGTATACAGTGGATGGATAATTAATACAGGGTTTTTACATGGTTGATTAAACTTCCAACTGACAATAAATCAATCCTGTTCAGCTCTGGTATGTGTAGATGGGTGCTGAATCCTGAAATCAAAAGTCACAAGCAGTACAGCACTCCAATTGAATAGTTCATTCATGAATGGACCTTTCTGGCATCCCCCCTTTTTAGCATGCTAACTGGCAACAGTGTTACAACCAAGCACAGGTGAGCTGTGTAACATAATGCATCAGTGCAGCCAATGGGATGTGTCTTATAATAAACAGATACTAAAGTTTTTTGTATTATTTTGACTATCTGGGGCATTTGTGTCAACCTTACTTAAAAATTTTATGTCATGGGTGGTTTGGGGTTTACCGTGCACTTGCCCCGAGTGGTTACATTTCAGCTTGTTTCACTTCTGCTGGCTGCAGCAGTCTCTCTCAATACTGAACCAGTTTCAAAAATTGTTGTTACGAGTCACTTGACCACTAAAACAAGAGAAACTAGGGTCCAGGTTGAAAAATACTGGAGATTTCTTTTAACAGGTGGTCCTAGCGTTGGTTCTCATTTTCATCCATCAGGGAAACATGCATCCACATTTTTGCTCTACCTACTGTACTTAGGCCAAGTATATTTGTTTGTACTTGATTGGCCTATTAGTGTATTTTTTGTATCTCCATATTCACTTTACGCATTCTTAGGCCTCTAGTTTCCCGGCGCGGCGCAGGGTGGCAAACCCCGCACAGAGCTAGTTTCGAGCAGCGCAACCCGAGGCGCGCTCAGTTTGGTAGTTTGGCAGACCGAGGTGCTCTGAGATGGGTGTGGCGGCGCAGCAGGGGAAGGTGTCGACAGATCCAGCTTGGTGCAGTGACAGTTTCGTGCCAAAAGGCTTCACCGAAGGTGTGCTAAAAGCTCGCCAGCTGAAACCAGGTCTACTGTCAGCGCAGGCGGAGCGCAGCCGGGGTGTAAGTAGAAGTTTGGCTGACCGGCGGACAGTGCGCACACGTCACCAAAACCTCACAGGCAGGTTTCCAGAATATCAGGCACATTAACAATGCAATAAATACCCAAAAAAACACTATTCAATGCAACTATCTGCAATCAGCACATAAATGTATCTCTATATCGACTGTCCCGTCACATCTGATGTCAGATCAAAGGGGATTGGCACCGTTTGGCATGTTTGGCACGCGTAATGGAAACCCAACCTGATTTGATTAACACAGCTGCAAACTAATGAGTTCACATCCCTCTCAGCCAACCACAAACAGCCACAGCATCAGATAGGGAGTATATATTCAGCATCTGTCATCTTAGAAAAGTCAAAAGAAAAGAAACAGAGTGAGACTGCGAGAGAGAAAGAGAGAGAGAGCGCGTGCGCACGAGAGAAACACAACATTGATTTACAATTGTGGTGACCTCCTCCCAGGCTACCTTTGCATCATCAGCCCGTGGAGGTCTGCTCGCAGTTCCGTATATTTGGACACTGAGAGCTTGGACCTCCTGGACCAAAACATCAGTTTCCTCCTGGGAGAAGTTTGGCCGTCTGACGCTGCTGCTCTCTTCTGCCATGGCAAATTGAGTAAACTCTCATTACGCCTTCATTCGGCGCATTTAACGGCGAGGAGAGGGGCTCATTTGATTGGTGTGATGTGAATTGGCTGTGTAAAACTCCACGCCTTCTCTCCTCCCTCTTTCCGACTTGCGCAGGTAGGAGGGACGGAGGTGGGAAAGAGGAGTAGCTGCACTAGCGCGCACAGTGTGCCAAGCTTGCAAAATCCGCCTGCCCACACCCAGTTGGCGAAGCGCCTTGCCCAGTCTGCGAAACTAGAGGCCTTAGTCTCAGCTGTGTGTGTCTGTTCATGTCTCACCTGTCCATCAGGGCTGGCCTACTGCCGACACCTCTCCACTGTACGGACTCATCTGTCAGCTCTGGTCAACCACAACATCGTCCCTCCAGACAGACCCTGTGAGGCGTCCGGGGGCCTCAACAAGGAGGTGTGGAGCAAGTACCAGAAAGACTGCAAGGTGGGTACAAAGCAGAGACTGTTCTACAGCAGCAAACAGGGAGGCTGAAAGATAAATTAAATATAACAGCATGATCGACCTCTGCCAGCAAGTAGCAGGAATTACAAGATAAAAAGAATCTTAATCTTCTTCCTGCACCATCTTACGCCCCTCTATGCGTCCACCCCTTCACCTGCAGGACGGGGAGTTTAAAAGCCAGAAATCACAGCAGATTGCCAAACCATCATTGAGTCATTGGTATCGATTAAGCTCCATAGATAAATCATGGTCATTTTGTGCTGTGTGGGGACTGTGTTAGTCTTATTTATGGTGAAATTTTATAAATGTGATAAGATGAGGCAACCTGTGAGGAATAGTCCTTGAGAGACTTATGAAGAGCAAAGCTGCAGAGCACTGCAGACCACAATTCGAGACCAACAAACAGCAAAACTGGTTGTGTTTTAGTTAGTCATTGCTGCAGATTATGCCACCAAAAGCAGATGCTAGCTGCTGAAACTCCCTCTTTTTGTTCGCTCCATTTTATTTTGTCTGTGCAGCAAAACCATCAGACCAAAAGTCACTAAAATTGGGAGGTGGGTTGGAAATTCCACCCACAGCTCAGCTGCAAAATGACACTCATTGACCTCAAGTTGTCACTGTAACAATCAAGTTTAAATTTGTGCAATAACCTCAAAAACATCTTGGTTTGAAATCTAAATTCTTTCAACATTTAAATCCTCAGCTCATCTGCATATTTGTATCAATGGTCTATTGCTCTAAATCAGTTTTCCCTCACAAAATCTTATTTTCAAGAACTCGTCAGAAACCATTCGCTCTGAAACTTTGACAGGATAATCTGCGGACTTTGCTGATCTGAAGTTACCAAGGAAATTTTAAGACATTAATATTCAGAGTGTTGCTAGCAGTCTTGGGATTTCTGCCACTAGAGGGCATCACAGATGCAAAAAGTTTATATCTTGTAATCAGCTACAGGAATTCGTATGAAATTAGAGTTGCACAATCTAGGGTTAGAGATAGGGTGAGGAGCTTGGACATCCCGAGGGAGCTTGGAGTAGAGCCGCTGCTCCTTTGTGTCAAAAGGGGTCAGTTGAGGTGGTTTGGGCATCTGACTAGGATGCCTCCTGGGCGCCTCCCACTTGAGGTGTCTCGGGCACATCTCACTGGTAGGAGGCCAGACCCAGAACACGCTGGAGGGATTACATATCTCATCTGGCCTGGGAACACCTTGGGGTCCCCTAGGACGAACTGGAAAGCATTGCCAGGGAGAGGGATGTCTGGGGTGCTTTGCTCGGCCTGCTGCCTCCACGACCCAGCCCCGGATAAGCCGAAGAAAATGGACGGATGGATGGAATCTAGGGTTATGATGCAGTCCATGCATAGAATTTGGTAACTGCTTGAATTGGGCATGGCTTATTATCATCATCTAAATTTCACATTCCATACTTCGAAACATCAAAATAAATCACCGGTACGTCCTATAGCTCTTTTTTTTTTTTTTTTTTTTTTTTTTTTCAGCGCATCTGCTGAATTGTGCCAAAAACTTTGCCTCACTGCAGGCTATGGCTGATTAAGGAGTCAGTCACTTTATAGTTTTAAAATTATGCAAAATTAATCAAAATCTACATCTCCACAAG
Organism: Epinephelus lanceolatus; assembly: GCF_041903045.1. NCBI lineage: Eukaryota > Metazoa > Chordata > Actinopteri > Perciformes > Serranidae > Epinephelus > Epinephelus lanceolatus. The sequence goes on along the minus strand of NC_135737.1, from coordinate 7,805,878 downwards.
TCTTTATTCAAATGCGACCAAAATTGACACAAACTTTCTTTGGATACTTGATATCAAGCTTTTCAAATAGTGTTAAGATCTGCTAAGTGGTGAGTCCACAGTGATATTCAGTGTCTTCCTGTAATTAGTACTATACACGTTTTCTATTTAACCAAATGTTTGATCAAACTTCATAAAGCTATTTGACAATACACCCAAAACCATTATTCAGAATTTAATCACCAGCTTTTTACTGCTGTAAGTGTTTGAGGCATAAATTGACAAAAAACTAACAAACAAACAAACAAACAAACAAAAAAACTGTTGTTCATGATGTCATTGCCTCAACTTGTTGGAAGGTGTGTTAAAAAACGTTTCTTCCACGTTAATCAAAACACAGTCAGTAAGTCACTTTCACTTTCACACAAGTGGTGTGTCTAAGACAAAGATTGGATTCTTTAAAGCAATGGATCTCAGTCATTGCTGCTTGCAGCTTTATTTTATAAATCTGTACCTCCAGCAATACATGGTCTTTTTTAAATTTGGCACAAACGTCCACTTTGAGTCAATGAAGAACCTTTGTACATTTGATTTTGGTGGTCAAAGGTCAAGGTCACTGTGACGTTGCATCCATCTCAATCAATCAATCAATCAATCAATTTTATTTATAAAGCCCAATATCACAAATCACAATTTGCCTCACAGGGCTTTACAGCATACGACATCCCTCTGTCCTTATGACCCTCGCAGCGGATAAGGAAAAACTCCCCAAAAAAACCCTTTAACGGGGAAAATCTCATTCCTAGGAACACAATATCTCAAGAATGTCTCGAGAAAATGTTCTTAAAATTTGGCACAAACGTCGAGTTTGAGGCAAGGATGAAGTAATTCAGTGGTCAAAGGTCAAGGTCACTGTGACCTCACAGTGCTAATTACTGTGCATGTGCTAATTACGGAAAATTGTACCCAAATGTCAAACAGGATAAAATGCTGAAGTGAATGATGATTTATATTCAAAAGGTCAAAGATCAACTTCAGTGTGTGTGAATCATTTATGTTCTCACAGACATTGATGTAAACTGTAACTGCAACTTGACTGGTTCACGGAGGCATACAACCGCAAAGTGGTAAATTTAGTTTTTATTGTATCAGTGTGGCTGATGACAATAACTATGCTGTACATATGCTTGGGCTATATTAAATGTGTAGTCATTCCTCATATTTAAATGTTAGATAGAAGATAAATATAATATAAAATATACATTATTCCTCTTTGAAATGCAGTGTAATAGAAATTGTTGGACTAAGAGTCTCATCCTACTCTCCAATGTGCTATGTGTGAGCTCAGTCCTGCGTGTTCTTTAATGAAGCAATAGGAGAAGATATTCGGTCTCAGTTAATGTAGTTTATTAAGCAGTAAAGGAATAAAATTACAGAGCTCTGGGTCTCAACTTCACGTCCCTGACGAACAACAAAGGTGTGTCAGTTCACGAAGTCTGACCTCCTGTCCTTTCCCTGACCCAGTATATTTGAGCGTAACAGAGTGTCATTGTGCACGCAAGGCGTTGTCCTCTTCTCATTGGCAGTTCCACTTCCTCCTTCACCACACCACGCCCCTGCCTCGTGTTAATCTGACTCCTTCCCGCTGGCGGTGGGGGCGTGGTTCCTGTTTTGAAAGACAAGAGAACAACACAACTCCCTACACGTGCTGTACCTTACTATCTGTATATCACTTTCTATTCTTTTTACCATATATGAAACTAATTATCTAAGCATTGCAGTATGTGCTCCTCAGACTTCATGTCTCTTCCTCTCCTGTACTTCTCCACTTCTGCAAAGCAAACACATTCAGATCAGCTGAAATCATCTCAGTATTCTCATTGTTCACACATCTAAAACTTATATAGTGAAACACAACTTATAGTAAAACACATAAAATCATTCTATTCCCAACAAAATCAAATGTAATGCAAATACCCAACCACCCATACTTTCCTCTTCGAGCACTGGGAGGCCTCACAATGCTGTGAAAGCTCACTTCTATACATATGAATTCTTCACTAATTCACGAATTGTGTTTAAAGTTAATGTCACGTTTTTTCAACTTTAGAATTGAGCTTCAGTTGCTTTGTAGTTAAATGTTATTCTGTCCTCCTCTCATATATACTGTGTCATTCTTTACTGTAGGTGTGTAATAAGTCAGGGATCATGCACTGTCCCTGCAGTCTCCACCCTTCTCCACTCTCCCTCACTCTAATGGAAATTTAATGAGTTTCAGTGAAATGAAGTCTCATTACAGAGTGCGGTATGACACCGTGGTAGCTATTAAAGTAGCTACTGTATTCATTAATCACCTCCAACAAAGTAATCACTACTAATTTACACTCTATTCATATCTGAGTCCTTTATCTTCTGCGCTCGTCTGTCTTCCTCTGTATGGGTCGTAGTCTCTTTTACTCTCCTTCCATTATTAATGCACTTCCTGTTCCTTTATTTCATCTCACTGCTCACACCAGGATCCTGCGTCCTGTCGTCTTCCTTCTTTCAGTTTGAAATCCCATCATCCTTTTTCTCTCTCTCTATGTGTATGTATGTGTGGTGTGGGTGCGTGTGTGTGGTTGTGTGTGTGTGTGTGTGTGTGTGTGTGTGTAGAACTATAAGGAGCTGGAGCTGCTGAGGCTGGTTTATTATGGTGGAGTGCAGCATGATATTAGAAAGGAGGTCTGGCCTTTCCTGCTGGGACACTACAAGTTTGGTATGGGCAAAAAAGACATGGGCCAGGTACAGGAAACACACACACACACACACACACACACACACACACACAGAATTATAATAATTTGTCTCTTCATTTAAAGAGCAATGTGTATTTGCCTTGTTTTTCCCGTGAAGATTGATGCAAAGATCAGCGAGCGCTACCAGCAGGTGATGCGGGAGTGGAAGGCCTGTGAAGTGATTGTAAAGCAGAGGGAGAAGGAGATGCAGTCAGCCATCTTTGCCAAGCTCTCCTCGGGCAGCAGCATTGACAGTCACGTCCTGAGACTCGTTCACAGAGACTCCACACTGAGCAATGAGGTGAAGAAGCCCAACATAATATGACAGCCATCCAACAAACATCCTACTCCTTTTTAGACTTTGACATAATAATATAGAGAGGATTTGCTGCAGTATAGTGTCCTGTATCGTTATTCAGGTATACATGATATTAATTGTATTATATAAAAAGATAAAACATATCGTCTTGACAACCACAGACTGGAGCAGTATATAAACACATGATCCCACACTGTCCTCTATCATTTCTACATTTTATTCTTCTTCAGGTGTTTATGTCGGTGGATGAGCCGGATGGTGGGAGCCAGGAGACCCCCAGTGGAGAGGACAGTACCCCCACTATGACCACCCTGGTTCCCCCTGCGGCCCTCCCCCCAGAGGAGCGACCCCTGGTGGAGTTTGACTCCCCCGACTCGGGTCTCCCCTCCTCCAGAAATTATTCAGTGACCTCTGCTCATTCTCAGATCCTGTCCAGCATAGACGATGGTCAGAGCACGGAGGAGGAAGGAGGGGGCGGGGAGGAGGGCGGGACTACGGGTGTGCTGGGGGGGCGTCAGGACTCTCTCACTGAGGACAGGCTGTGCAGTCAGCTGGACAAACTGGTGACCAATGGAGCAGCTGCAGAAGCGATATCACCTTCACTCTCCTCATATACAGTGTGTACAGTATATGGATGAGTCTGCTTGTTGGCTCTGATTAAAGGGCCAGTGTGTAATATTTGGCATGGTTTATTGTCAATCTGAATCTGAATCTGAATATTCTACCCATTAATATGTTTATACAAGTGTATAATCGCTATAAAATAAAATTCGTTTGGTTTTCGTAGCCTTATAATTATGCTTTTATATATATATATATATCTCAAGGGCCTTGCTTTAGAGAGGTCGCCATCTTGTGCCGCCATGTATGTACGGCAGACCGAGCGGACAATCCAGCCAGCCAGAGAACGCGTTTCGCGTGTATAAATGAACCAGCGAAGACAGCGGAAGGAAGGAAGAAGGAGGAGGAAACAGCAGAGAGTGTTAGTAGTTTGTCGATAGAGAGTAGTGAAAAGTTTTTTAGTTATAAAGTTTGCGAATGGACCACACTTACCACGCAGTAGGAGAGAATGAACCCGAACTGTCATCTGCGAGGAAAAGAAGACGCAACTTCACTCCTTGTGATGCACTCTCTGCGGCGCTTTTCCTCCTGATGATATATCTCCCCAACAATGGCAGCAGTAGCACCGAATCCCATTCTGTGCATTCAGCCTCTCTTCTCTCCCGCTCAGCATCAAACACATGGAGTTCCTCATCTGTATGCTCCGGGTCAAACAGGTATGGTTCTGGGTCTGTGTCCGCTACAAGAAACTCTTCAAAATCGCGTTCAAAGTCGTCCATTGCAGCTACTATAGTCCGGAGATATTGCTAGGCTAAATAAACAGCTGAGCTCTGTTTACTGGCTACACTGTCAGTCAGTGTGCGGGCTGGAGATTGGCGGAGCAGAGAGGGGAGGGGGTCCCCACTTAGTATGGCAAATGAGTATGTGTGTAAAGTTATGGAGTGTGTGTGTTACGCCAGAAGAGTCAGAGTTTGGGACGGAGTGGAGTGTTACCGGAGTTTCTGGAGTGCTCAAATAAACAGGCCTTTTTCCCGAACGCTCCTCTGGTCTCCTGCTCGTGAGGGATTCATTACAATATCGTAACATGGTTTAGATTTCTAAATAAACATTCAGCTCCTCGCTAGATAGACCTACTCCTGAAAAACTCGTGCGCAAGGCTTTTTGTCCCTACAAGGCCACCGTCATTTACCCGACGGGAGGGGTGAGTGAGTGAGCCCTGCAATCTAGAATTTGACCACTGATGTCACTGTTTCCAACGGGTTTCAACCCATTTTACACACTGGCCCTTTAAGCAAGTCTGCAACAATGATTTAGAAGCTTAAAGTGGAGATGAGACACTGTGTGTGTGTTTGCTAGCTGATAGGTTGTTGACCTTTTAGCTGCAACTCTGCCGCTATTTCTTTCCATGCTTTGTCCATCTTTTGGGCGATCATGGTAAGAGTTGGAGGACACATCATACAGGCAAGGCTTCTGCTGCCACAGCTCCACAAAGTTTTCCTCTTTGCTCTAATTCCACACATTTCTTTTAATGTGTTTTGCCTCCATGGCAAGCTGCTATCTGTCTGTTTGTTTGGGTCTAGTCCCAGTGCATCATTTTAAGCTGCATTTCTATTGGTTGGTTACCAGACGTAGGTCGTAACAGCAGTCACACTGTGAGATGGGCACCCCAAATTTCTGATACTGTCAGAATCTTAGCCCAGGCTGTGTTTGATCACAAGACCGTGACAATTGCCATCCTTGAACCTCTTGCTGTGTGACATAGGGCCACCTTTTTAGAGCCATGACCAAAGATATAGCCACGTTTCTTCCACGTTAATCATCTTTCCTCTGGGACAACCCAAATTATTAGTATGGTGTATTCCAGGCTTTAGGCAAGATATGGCACTAAAATGAAATTTGATATCCACTTGATAGATTGTATTTGATGTTTTGACATCAGGGCGCTACCATCTTCCAACAAGCTAGTTAGTGATATCAGAGGAATGGTTGTTTTCTGGGAGTACTAAGTACACCACTGTACTTAAGATTAGTTAGTGCTGATACAGTAGAGTTTTGATGAGATAGAAAGGACTATTGTTAAAAAACAACTGCCAGTATTTTTTGAACCAATAAGACCAAATATAGACATGTTCCTATGGAGTCAGATGACAGCGGTGAATCTGAAGGGATGCCTGAACTTGAAAGTTAGTGCATTGGGTGGTTCATGGCTACATTCCATAGAGGGTTGCAGCAGCTAACAAACCAAAAAAAACCTTCTCCACACAAAAAACCTGCTCTACCACTGTCTCCATCAAGCTGTCGGACCACAACAACGTAAGTTGTCACAGCTAACATAGCTAACGTTAGCCTAACCCTGTGGTCATGTCCACAAGCTGCCCTATATCATAATTAACATCATTCCCACTGAGAAGCTGAGTCAAATGTAGGCATGTTCTGCATCATGAAGCACCCTTAAAATAAACAAACATTATGACTCTGTCGGGGTAGAGCACCACCTGAATTTGTCCTGATTCCCTTTGTGGTCGATAGCTGGTGGTGCCAGTTTGGTTTAGCATCCATACTCTTTTTTTGTGTACATATTGTCCTCAACATCAAGACACCACTAAGATCTGGCTCTTCAGTAAAATTTGGAAACAAAGATTTTATGTCTGAGAAGCTGAGGACACTATCAGCAGACAGCCTGTCACTCAAAAAGGCCTGGGCTTGATTATGCACAACTTTAAGTCTTATAAAAGTTCACCCTCCGTACAGTTGTCATGAATGTTAAAAATAGCTATCGAGACCAAAACTGTTTTTTGTACCAGGCTGTTAACATTTTTATTTCTGTTGCTAAGTTGGACAGTTTAACATGGGGTTCTATTGGGATGGACTGGCTTCTGGAGCCAGCCTCAAGTGGCCATTCTAAGAACTGCACTTTTTTGGCACTTATGCTGTGGCTTCATATTTCAGCCCTGGAAGTTGCCGCTTGAAAATATCTCATACACTGGCGGTAAAAACCATATTGCCTGAGAACAGAGCAGTCATTAAAGGACAGAACATGTTCCACAGTACCAAGTTTATCAAGCCTATTTTAAGTCCTACTGGCAAATAACAGAGACAAACCATTCTCAGGACATCACCAACTAGCTTGTTAAAAGATGGCTTTGTCCTGCTTGTGAAATAGTAAAATACTATCTGTTTTTCTAGCAAATCTAGGTGATTAAGAATTTGATTGCAATGTCATATCTTGCCTTTAAGGTAAAAATCAAATGAACCACAAGTACATTGTTCAATGCTTCATCTCCACTTTAAAAGACTGAGATCACTCATAGTAAAACACGTACAAATGCCAAAGAAAGACCAAAATCCCCCCGGTGTTGACTCAGTGTTTCCTTTGTGCAGATTGAGCTGTTGGACACAGTCGCTCTCAATCTACACAGGATAGACAAAGATGTGCAGCGCTGCGACCGCAACTATTATTACTTCACCACAGCCAACCTGGAGAAACTACGCAACATCATGTGCAGGTATGTACAAGAAGCAGTGATGTTGAGAGATTTTCAGTGTAGTGAGTCCCCGGGACCCGTGTGTAGTCTGAATCTTGTGTTTAATGTTATATTGTTCTGATTATGGTTATATAGTAATGTTGAAAATGGATCTTAGAACTCAAGAAATAACATCCAAATCTGAAAACACTGGGCCAGATCCTCAAAAGGATTGCACTGCTTTTGCGACCGCTAAACCTGTGCAAATGAGAGAAAAAAATAGCGTGCAATCCACAAAGCACACGCAAAGGGTGAAATGCACGCAAACTGAACACAAACTGCACTGCCACTCCTAGCTGCGCCGGTCCAATTTGCATGCATGTAAATTAGGGAATATTCATAAATTCTGCGCAAAATTGCCCCCTTCTTATGAAAATAAGCCTCATTGCAAATACCACCTAATCCACAAAGACCAGCGCTAATTGCCACAGGCAGTAAAGCGGTGCTATTTAACGCCAGTGAGACCCCTGTATTAAATCCGCGCAATTTCTCTTTCTCCCTCTCTCACTCTCTCTCTCACGCAAAATGATTGCAAATTTCACTCAGTTGGTGGTAACTGTGGAGCATAGCCTATATAAGGGCTGTCATGCCAGGACTCCGGTAATCATGGCAGCAGTGATTGTAGCCAGGCGAAGGCACCGTAATGGCAGGCGCGCACCAGAAAGGATTTATCGGAAGAGAGTATCACTTTTTGATTTAAGTGACGATGAAATCATTTGCAGATACCGGTTGCCAGGCCGCATGATCCTTGCGCTACTAGATGACATCAAGGATGACATTGAGCCTGCCACCCAGAGATCCCATGCTTTACCTGGCATTGTCAAATTAGTGTCTACTAGTGATGCGCGGATGGGCTCTGACGGCACCCGAATCCGCATCTATCCATCAATCATCCATCCACCACCCATCCGAGCAAATTAATTTTCTGTAATTAGAGACCCGCATCCACCCGCACCCGCATGTTTATATTATCAGGAAAGATTAGATCCTGACCGATCCCGTCAGCTGACTGACATTAAAATAATCAATAAAATGGCGCCGTTACTCCGTGCGTAAAGGCGCACATTGGCACTCTTAATGAGGAGACACTCATTTCTGCTGCTGCGGGGATCACTATGTTAAATAAACCCTTCCACATGACACATTTAAAGAGTATGCTTGCCCAGCCAATCATACATTATTTATCAGCGGGATATAAGCATGATGATATAGAGGGCCTATTGTATTGCACACGACACAAGTAGGCTCATTTCACATTTTAGAGCATGCAATACATTTTCCCCTCATTAATGTTTGTCAAAGCAATTTGTAAACTTTGTTTTTAAAGGGTGCGATTTAAATAAAAGTTATTATTAGGCTATTATTTTCACCCGCCCATAACCCGTCCGCCATTAATCAGATTGTTCATGTTTATCACCCGATCGACCTGGCGGTTATAACTGCCATCCGCGCATCTCTAGTGTCTACACTACAGGTTCTTGCATCTGGCTCTTTCCAGAACCCCATTGCAGGCGTCTCAGGGCTCTCACAGTCATCCAACAGCAGGGCCATGTGCCGCAAATTGCGCTCAGCTGCCAAACTTTGTGGGCGTGTTAGCGCCGGCATATGATTAGAGCAAATTCTTTTGAGGATAAGGCGCTAAAACAGGGCAGATTGCGTGAGCTAATTCTGCGCAAATAATGGCGCTATTAGCAGGAGCAATCCATTCTTTGTGGATCTGGCCCACTGTCTTTTACAAAACCACAGACTGAATATGTATCTTTATATACAGTCTGTCTACAAAACATTACGCAGTATCAATGTCACATCTTATGCTGAGTTGATTATGAAGAGCCCCAAAATCATCTACCCACGATCAAGCGAATCAAATGTGAGATTGTGATTATCCATACAGATTTAAATAAGATACTGTGTAAATGTAATAGCTGAACATTTTGAAAAATATGCTTAATCTTTTTCTTTCTTAGAATTATGTTTTCCTTTCACTCATTGAGCCTGAAGATAAAGAGCATCACATCCCCTGTACAGTAAAGCACCATAAACACAATATTGATCAGTGTCAAAATCACATTATCACAGTGACGGATTATCCGGGGGAAAAAATCACAATGTGCCCCCTGAACAATAAAGCACCATCATTATCATCATCATCATGAGTTAATATAGCATCTGCCGTCACAGCACATGTTGCGATGTAAGATTACAAGAATGTCTGTAGTAACATTCTACATATTTGTGAATTTGGGTACATTTGAGGTTACATGAACCTAAAAATAAGGTTATCATCTCCTGGGGATCCCTGTGCTATGCCAGTGACACCGCCACCTTGGCACAGAGCTTCAGAGAACCTGGGGATGAGAGAGAGGTGGGCGGGCATGCAGGTGTCAGATCTGTGCAGCAGAGCACACGAACTAAACCACCCACACATCACTGTATTATCATAATAAGTATAATAATAACATCCAAAACAGAGTTTCACTCTCAGTGGTTTCTGTCACATGAGAAATACTATAAAATCAAGTTCTGTGATGCCACTGTTTCTGTGATTTCAACATAGCTTTGTTGTTCACAATGTAGAATTGTTGAAGAAAATAATAGGGTGCGTCTGACCATATATCTTGATAGTGAGTTTACTGTGTCCTTTTTTAGATTTTTCCATCGGTTTCCTGTTACAGATGTAACCCGTAGACAACTTGGGCTTGTGTCAATTGGGATGAACCTCGCTACTAAGCCGGCGAGGGTGAAGCAACTGCGCGTATGTCAGGCTCACTTCAGCTGCCCACAGATCCCGACGGACAGAGAAAACGCAATTTCCGCACTGCTGTGCCCAAAGAGAGATATATTACCTAATACCAGTCTATATAACGATGACTGTAACTGATTGTCTGTAAAACAAAGTGTTTGATTGAACTAATAGCCTGTTGTGTTGTGGAGAGTACATTATACACGGCCTCGTTTTACTGTCGTCATTTAGTTTATTATATTAGGCTAACTGCTAAATCCGTGACATGAGTAATCAATCACATAGAAATGTGAATTCATATGTGATTATGACCAGTCTCTGCTTTGTTCTGGTGGTGGGTTAGCCAAAGTTGCCTACGGGTTACATCTGTAACAGGAAACCGATGGAATTGGGAGCCGGCGATGTTTTTATTCCCACAGCTGTTGGCACCATTTTGGGATTAATAATAATAATAATAATAATAATAATAATAATATTAATAATAATAATACATTTTATTTCCTAGGCGCCTTTCTGTCACTCAAGGACACCTTACAATGGATAAAAGACAATGCACAGTACACAATAAAATCAATTAAAATAATTTAAAATAAAATTACAAAAGAGAATCACAAAAAGTACACACGAGTAAAAACAGTTAGATGTGGACAGGAAATGGGGTTAGTGAAGGGAAAAGGCGATCTTAAACAGGTGTGTTTTGAGTCGGGACTTGAATTGTGATAGTGTACTGATGTTCCTTATTTCGGGTGGAAGAGAGTTCCAGAGCCGGGAAACAGCCGATGAAGTTTTCGTTAGCCGTTGCTATCCTGCGCACCTGCACGGCGTGGTGATGAACTGTCTTATTGATTTCTGTTGCCGTGCTGTCTTGCGGGCCTGCACGGCGGAGTGATACTGGCCAGAAAATAGTCCCAATTGATAGCAAGGTCTGACGTAATGCGGGGATGTTTTAAAATTATTGAAATAGTCTAACAAAACACATGCATACTTTTTTGTAGCTTAAAACCTTTTGGTTCGTGTCCCCCGTACATCTTCAGAACTACTTTTTCTCCGGTAAGCTACGGGCGATTTCTCAGAGCAGGAGGCTCGTTGACAGTAGTGACACCGTCACATCAGAGCTACAGATGGTCAGCGTTTCACACAACTTCATGTCCAAAAACCTGAACTATCACTTAAATTCTCATGCATTAATATGTAAGTAGCTGGTCAAGGTGGGGTTAAGTTCATCTACTTTAGCAAGAGGTAATAGTCTAATCTCTAATAATTATTAGAGTGTTTAGTATTTTATTAGTGCACCCAGTGTTTTATATGTGAAAAAATCACCAGAGTAACTAATAACTACAGCTGTGAGGAAAGTATGGTGTAGTATAATGTGCAACATTTGTCTTTGAAATGCAGCGGAGTACAAGTATTAAGTAGAAGAAAATAGACACCATCACATAAAAGTATTTTGAAATTTGCACTTTAATACAGTACTGAAGTAAATATACTGAGTTCCATTCAATTGCTGGAAGACAAACACACATGCATGTGATGTCTACTGAGTTGACTGTGATTTGTTTGTCCTTGGTGTCTCCCTCTTGTCTGCAGCTATGTGTGGGAGCATTTAGAGATGGGCTATGTTCAGGGCATGTGTGACCTGCTCGCTCCGCTCATGGTCATCCTGGATGATGGTGAGAGAAAAGAATCATCATATGATTTATATCTCCAAAGTGTAATTATTGTACACAGTGCAGATGAAAAATAGCCCCAGTAGCTGTTACAGAATTGAAGCTAATAATGCCTCATTTACAGTTTCTCTTGATTGCTTTGGAACAATTTTCTATTCACAGATAACTTTTTTAAAATAGCCTAAACAGAAAAACAGTTCAAGTTCTTTTCAAAATGACACCAACTTTTCCGAACGTATTTTTGGTGGTTCTCACTAAAACAGCTTGCAGGTGCTGGGAAGGGTTCTTATCAACATGTAAATATCAACACTTGTATTCTCTGGTGGACCTTAGTGCTACACTGAAGGCCTTTCCTTCACACTGGTGACTCTCTGTACAGTCATCTGAAGGCAGCAGGAATGTGTTCCATCTGCTGGATAGAAGCCAAAACGGAAAGTGCCCCCCATTCACCACCACCACCACCACCCCTGTGCTTTTGGGCACACCAAATGTGTCATTTTGATGAATTATCCTACACAGCTACACAGTTTCTCATTATCCTTAATCAAGCACTGCAGTTAGCTGCGCCCCGTAAAGTGTGTCAGGAGCCTGCCAAAAGCAATTTTGGTAATTTTGTGGCCGGGCTCCCTTGGTACACCTGTGGCGCACTTTGGCACGGGGTGGAATCAGAAAGATCAGTCCTTACCACATTATGTTGCTCATCACAGTCACACATCTACCTGCATTATGATTAATAATGTGCAGCTCCACACAACATTTTGGCCAGTCCTGTTTAGAAAAAGATAATGCTTGCAGCTGTTACCCTGGCTACATGGTATTTAGGATGGACACACCGAGTGAAAGAGAAAGTATTAAGCTGAGGGAGAAATTTAAAGTGATTCATATTTTTTTACGGCGCTGAAAATTGTAGGGTTCTATGCATAAACATGAAGTTCAGTTATGCAACAGCAAACATTGTCAGTGAACTGTCAGGTGAGGTAGATTTCTTTTTCTTTACTATGACATTATACTATCTGTTTTATAAGGTTGTGTCACCTTAGACCCTGCATATACAGAGACTGTCACAAAATAAAAAAACATTTACAATTTCATCAGTGCTTGAAATGCAATTGTGAAATATTATTTTCGTAGAGTGTAAATGCTGTCCTGACTACATGACCTATGTTCTTCCTCTGTGTGTGTGTGTGTGTGTGTGTGTGTGTGTGTCAGAGTGCCTGGCGTACAGCTGTTTCACTCAGCTAATGAAAAGGATGAGTCAGAACTTTCCTAATGGCGGAGCCATGGACACACACTTTGCCAACATGAGGTCACTGATCCAGGTGACGGATAACTCTTACTGTGGTTGTGTGTGTGTGTGTGTGTGTGTGTGTGTGTGAAAGAGAGAGAGAGAGATAGAGACATTGTGTGTCACCTCGATGGAAACTCATTGACGTCCTCTCTGCTCTCACTGTGATGTCAGATCCTGGACTCGGAGCTGTTTGAACTGATGCAGCAGAATGGAGATTACACTCACTTCTACTTCTGTTACCGCTGGTTCCTGCTCGACTTCAAGAGAGGTGAATGAAATACATCCTCAACACTCACACAGTTGTACTCACTAGTTGTACTGCAGTGTAAAGGTGGAAAAATAAGTGAAATAATAAATGAAGTCGTTCTACCATTTCAAGAAGTGATTAAATAGAAACATATGTACATCCTCGTGAGTCAACAAAGGTGAAACCATGATAACATGATGTCCTAATGCCTTAAAGGGATAGTGCACCCAAAAATGAAAATTCAGCCATCATCTACTCACCCATATACCGATGGAGGCCCTGGTGAAGTTTTAGAGTCCTCACATCCCTTGCAGAGATCGACGGGGGGAACGGGCAGCACACCTAATGGCAGATGGCGCCCCAGACTAACGTCCAAGAACACAAAATTGAATCCAGAAAGTATCTCCATACTGTTCATCCGTAGTGATCCAAGTGTGCTGCAGCCGCGACATAAAAAGTTGTTTCGAAAAACGTCATATGAACTCTGTTTTTAGCCTCACTGTAGCCTGTAGCTCTGACTGCTTCTCTGTGCTCCGCGCTCACGTGTGCGTGCCTGCACAAAACCAGCGAAAGCATGAGCTTTGCTTACTGTACCCGTGTTTACATCACGTGACACGTGCACTGCAGGGAGAGACAACGGTAGCCACAGTTGCTAAAAGATAATTTGCACTACGGTCTTTTAGCAAAGGACAGCCTAACATGTCTGAAGACTTTGAAATTGAGGAGGAACAGCATTTCTTTGTTGAGCCGTATTTGTTTGAGCCCGAGTATATGGATGGAACTCAGGCTACTGGACGAAGCAGCCGCCGCAGCTCATGAGCCTAACCCTCAGCCAGCCGCTGAATACCGGAGTCGAGCACTGGAAACCTGGTGGTGTAGTTGTTTCAAATGCAAAGCAATGCCAACGGATGAGGAAAGTCTTTGCTGCTCAGACTGGGAATTGGCGATGCCTGCACTTGAGAATCTGGACATCAGTACTGACGAGACTGCTGCTCTTCAGAGACCGTGCATCACCGACCACCCTGAGCGTGCACACGTGAGCGCGGAGCACAGAGAAGCAGTCAGAGCTACAGGCTACAGTGAGGCTAAAAACAGAGTTCATATGACGTTTTTCAAAACAACTTTTTTTGTCGGGGCTGCAGCACACTTGGATCACTATGGATGAACAGTATGGAGATACTTTGTGGATTCAGTTTTGTGTTCTTGGACGTTAGTCTGGGGCGCCATCTGCCATTAGGTGTGCTAGCCGTTCCCCCCGTCGATCTCCGCAAGGGATGTGAGGACTCTAAAACTTCACCAGGGCCTCCATCGGCATATGGGTGAGTAGATAATGGCTGAATTTTCATTTTTGGGTGCACTATCCCTTTAAAGCATAGCAGTACAGTACATGCCTTATGAAGTGCTCATGGTGTTAGGTGCAACACTTTTGTGACATGCCTCCACCTCTCTAATGGCATTTCTCTTTGTCTTAGCTGCACCACTTGTACTTTTTCTGATGACTGAATAATCTCTGTGTGCAGAGCTCCTATATGAGGATGTGTTTGCAGTGTGGGAGGTGATCTGGGTCGCTCCCAGGATTTCCTCGCAGCACTTCGTCCTCTTCCTGGCCTTGGCCCTGGTCACAGTTTACCGTGAGATCATCATGGACAACAACATGGACTTCACTGACATTATTAAGTTCTTCAATGGTAAGAATCATAAACATTCAGTACTGTGTACTATATTTAATTTTTTTGTATTTCTTACTCCTTACTATCCTGTCATGGCTGCCATCAGTTCACAAAAGACATTTACAGATTGTTGTGACCAGTACTAAAATGCGTGTGATGATGTCACAAAACAGTGTTTGTGTAGTGTAGCAAAATTTGTGTATACTGTATTTTCAGAAAAGGATCCAGGATGGGCAATATGGATAAAATCTTCTATCACAGTATGCTGAGATATTAGAGATTCAATTAAAAAAATAAGTTTTAGATGTATACATAAAATTATCTGTTTTTTCTAATCTTGTCAACACAGTGTAAAATCATGTCAATAAAAAACAATACTGTAAATAATAATGATAATAATAATAATAGTAATAAAACATACTAATACCCTGCACCTTTTACACCTAGAGATATTTAATGGGTAGGTAACAATCTCATTAATGCTATATAAACAGTTCAGCAATTTTTTTTAACAAATCTCAAATCATATCTATATATGTCTTCATATACTTCCAACACTAGAAAGGATGACTTTGTGCTTCCTCACTAAAACTGATTGTTAATATATTGATTTAATTTCAATTTATTTTTCTTTATTATTATTGTTTTTATAAATAGTTAGCTAAAAGTAACATGGATAAATTATTTAAATAGTTTACTGAAAAAAAATAAATATACTTAAAATACTTTACTAAATGTAATGCATAAATGGTTGAAATAGTTATTAATGAAAGCTAATGGATAAATGATAAAGAAAAGTAATAAATAAATGAAATTTAACATAAATGGTTGAAATTGTTAACCAAAAGTAATTGATAAATGGTAGAAAATTGTTCACTAAAATGAATGAATAAATGGTTAAAAGTAATGTATATATGGTTAAGTAATGGATAAATGATGGAAATGGTTAAGTAGAAGTAATAAATACATTATTCAAATAGATAAATAGTTGAAATAGCTAAAAGCAATGGATAAACGGTTGAAATGTGGTTGTGGTATAAATGCAAACTCATATATACACAAGTGTTCCCTAATGAAAAATAAGCAGCAAAAAGTACATTGACTTGAAAAAGAGGCAGAACAACTTAAGGAATGAGGGCTATAGAGTATAGACTCCATGCCCACAACTGCGCTGCATATCCATTATCTGAAGGCACTTGTATGCTTGGAACAAACTAGTTCATCTAAAGGGAAAATAGTTTCTACCTGTTCCAAACAACGACAGTCAAAAGTGGGATAAGGAGCCCATGGCCTTGTAAGAAGTGGTTGTTCATGATCTCTAAACTGTATGGTGTGCATACTTCTGTAGCTGCCTCTCCAACAGTGTGTTTGATCCACAGAGATGGCTGAGCGTCACGATGTCCAACATATCCTGAAAATTGCGCGTGAGCTGGTGCACAAAGTCCAGTCTCTGATGGACAACAAGTGACTATAGAGGAAGAGGAGGAGGAGGAATGGGAGGATGCAGAGGAAGAGTGTCCGACCCTACAAGACACTCAGCTCTTCCTCTCATCCCTTAGAGAGACAGAGTGTTTCCAGGCCTTCATCTATCCAGAGCAGGTCCAGGGAGTCCAGGTCTCCTCCCTGCCCAGATAAAGGCCCTGGTAGTGGCGCAGGAGCGCTGCCGGACTGGCCTGGCTCTGGAGCTTGGCCTCGATCTGTTTACATTTTCCTTAACATGGAATGCCCATGGTGTCCGTTCAGACATGTGGATTTGTCTGCATGCTTGTGAGTTTGATCGCACTGTGAACACATTCTTGAGTCTCCCCAGTCCTACAGAGCTTGTGTGGGTGCATGAAAACATACATACACACACACACACACACACACACACACACACACACACTCCAAAGGAACATCAGCTCTATCAATACTCCAGTTTTCTTAAGTGTCACCCTTTTCCTGACTCTGAACCAGAACATTTTGGATGCTTGTCAGGAAGGCTTAAGCGTTCTCACGTGTTCCTCCATGTAATGCCAGTGGAGGCCACAAGAGAGCAGGATTTGCATACAACATTGTCAGAGGAGCAGAAGACTTAGCCACGAAGAAGTTTTCATTAGCGACCAAATGGACTGTGCCAACTACCTTTTCATGAGTGTTTTCTACAATAAGCATGTGTGTTTTTACCCCCACCTCCCACCCTCCCTTGACCTTTTTTCTTTTCGTCCAAGAGTTCATTATCACACAAATGTTGCCTTTATCAGTAACAGCCCAAGGTACTGAGATGCACTTTTTGTGAGGGTTTCCTTCATGGTGCCTGTGAAGGCCTCATCAGAGTTGGTGGGGGCTGGAGGCGCCATAAGAGGCCAAAATGTCGAAGAACTCGGGATGAATTGCAGCTAACTTTCCTGAGCATGTTCGTCAGCAGTTAATTCATGTTTAATCCTTGTTCCAAGATGGAAGAAACATAGCAGCAGAGCACAACAGTGAAGACATAAGCACACAGGCCTTCCTCCATGCTGTGGTATAAAACTTCTGCATTTCTCTTTTGTAGTACTGTGGTTTTGTTCAGGGTCGTAGCACCCATTGGGGATTCTGAGGACATGGCGTTGGTGACATTTCTGGGAATTTGGGGCATGAAATGACCAGAGGAGGAATTAACATTCTATGATCATACACATATAACACGGCTGGTTTTTGAGGTTGATAATAAATAATCTCAAGCGAAACATTTAATCAACATTTTGAAATCTCAAAAGAGATTTAGTATTAGCTAATACCTTGTGGACTATTACCTTGGGAAATACTAATTTACAACTGTAAGACTTAATTTAACTCCAGAAAGTTTTATATTTTAGGATTTGGTTTGTTTTTTGTGGCTAGTCAGAGATTTCTTAGATGGGTTGAGTTGCACTGGAGGGGAATTTGGACTTCTGACCTCAGTATTTCTAAAAGCCCGGCTATGGCCCTATTCCAGTCAGCTTCTGCAAGGTTAGCTGAATTTTCAAATGACAGTGAGCTGAGAGAAACACTGACACACTGTTCAATAAACCAAAAACTAGAGTACTGTGGCTGATATGAAAAAGTAGACAAAACTGGCTGAGAGACAGAAGGTGTAAGGAAATGAAAAAATGAAGCATGATTAAGAAACACCTTTAGGAGTGGAGCAAAAGTAACAGATTTATTAAATTTACCTGTGCCTGAGGGTGGATATTCATTTTAGAATAATGCTGGCATTATTTTACATTTTTTGTTATTGTCAAAAAATTCCATGAAAAAAACCAAACCATTTTAACTCTGTGTAGCACTCAGCCTTATGTAAATAGTAAATAGTACACACCTACAGTAAAGAGTGAATTTGTTGGGGACTATTTTAAGTGGTGGTTTGTTATGCATTTGATACTGTACTCAAAATTACTGTGGTAGGTTTTCATTTGATTCTTCTCTGGGAATATGCCACCTTTCTGTCTGGATTTCTTATATATTAAAACGGCATTAAGTATTATTTTCTGTTATTATTCTTCTATATTTGGTAAATAATGTGGTGACACTGGAACAGTTCCTTAAAAGTACATCTTAAAGGTAGGAAATACCAGTCAGACAGAGTGGTTTGACTCTGTCTTTGACCAGAGATTATTACAGCTTCAGTGGCAGGGGAGGCATGCAGCCATGTCAGTATGTTGTTGCAGTGATTTGAGGAATGGGATTATTCTCGGACATTTAGTTCAAATATAGCTTTAGCATGAAAGGTTATTGTAAGAAACCATTACAGGTGAAAATCTGATCCAGTTAAATTATTGTAAAAATGCCAATTCTATGCTTAACCATACTGTATCCACAAGAGCTGTATGAAGGCATTAATGATTCAAATCAGCCACACAGTGGCGCTGTAATTAATGCCCAAAAAATGCAATTTTGGAAATGCCACACCCCTCACACTGTAGGTTGGAATGACTCGAAATTTGGCACACTTATCTGGCTTAATGTGCTCTACAAAAAGACCCTTGTACCACAAAGGTCCACCATGATGGAGTTTTTTGCTAGTTTGCATAATGTGAATAAACAGTAATATTAATAGACTTTTTTGGATTTTGACTACCAACACCACTGACTGAGTTACACAATCCTACTATATAAATGAGCAAGGTTGGTCAAAAAACATGGCCGCCATCAATCAAAAAGTCTTAGAAGGAAATAGGCCATAACTCAAGTTGTCTCGGAGTAATCCTGATTAATCTCAGTGATTAAACTCATATTGGTCTCATCTAACACCCTGGGTTCCTGCAGGTATATTCCCCAGGAAAAGGAGAGCAGACTTTGTTCCAGTAATAACCCTAAGCAGGACTGTGTATGTGGGGTGGTGTGATAATGAAGGAACATGCCACTCACTGCAGCAGTGTGGATCACAAATTTGATGAGTGTGTTTCATTGGTGAGTTTTTGGACAGCAGTGGAGCTCTATGGCACACAGGAATAACATATACATGACTACACACACAATACTTATTAGGATAAATTCATCGTTGGTTTGGGTGTTTTCAAGGGATTTGTTGACCATATAAATATATGAAAATATAAATATTACCAGTTTTTTCCTTTACATAAATCCATGTTTCGCCTTGGAACAAGAGTCAAACATGCCCACTGTTCTGAAGGACACATGAAGACTTTTATTGCGTTTAGCAGTTCAGGAAAAGTGGTTGCAATTGTCCATGTGGAACCTGATTCTCCTGCCTAAAGTCCAGCCTCTGAAGATAGAATGTGCTTGGAAGGGGTTGGTCTAAATTGCATCTGTGGTCTGAGAGGAAGCTGCTTCTCTAGTGTTCAGTGAATCAGTATTAAGATGCCTTTGGCTTCACAGTAACAGCACAGAGTACATTTGTGTTTGTATCTGAAGGGAATCTGGGAAATTTTTTGATACTGTTTCCAATCCCCCTTGTCAGTGTGACCCTTTATCTCCAATCTCCTTGTCTCCTTAAAATGTCCAGCACGGCTGCATATGATTGGTCATCCAGCACGGACCTGCACCTGTGATTCAAGTGCCAAGAGTCTTCCCCAATCCTGAAGTGTACTGTAGTCATCCGGCTCTCTGATTTGCTAGTTTGATCCCAGGAGCGGGCGTGGTGTGGATGTACCTCGCTACGGCCTCTCCCCCTCCACCACCTTGCCGCCACGGCGACGGAGGAGGGTTGCTGGGGGAAACCGGGCCTGTAGCAGAGCTTATTCTTCCAATCAGGACATTGTGTACCAAAGCCTTGAAACAGCCCCCTCTGTGGCATGATGACAATGTGCAATTTCATACTGCATTTTGAAGACTGACTGTTTACTATGTGTGTAAAATATTTTTGAAAATGGTGATCTTGGAATCTTTAACTACTGTGCAATTTGTTGTTTGAGAAAATCCATCAAAGTCTATATTGCTGTAAATACAAACCAAAAGCCCAATATTTCTATGAAGACAGTCAGAACATATATTACTTATTTTGAGATCTATTTTTTATGTTGGTTTTAGCAGCACTAGTTGGAGGTGTATACTGTGCAGAAATGCAGAATGTGTGCAGACTATGTTACACGTTGACTGTTAAGTGTTCTTTCTCAATGTTGTGCACTGACTTTAAGATTTCAAATTTCTATTTATTTAGAGAGCCAATGATTGCATTGCTGAATATGTATTGGTAAGGATGTATCATTTGCCTTGAATGTAATGTATTAATAAACAAGAGGTTGTTCATTTGCGGGCTGCTCTCTTTCCTCTAAGCTACGAAGAAGAACTTCTGTGACTGTACATGTTGCTTTTTGTTCATAATTGTTTTTCTTAAAGACATGAACAAACCAGTTTAAAGCTACTCTTTTTTTTATCACTCTGCGCGGACGATTGCCACAGCAGGAGGCATTATGTTTTGGGGTTGTCCATCCCATTCTTGTCAGTATGATTTCTCAGAAACACCTTGAGGAAATTCTTCAAATTTGGCACAAACATCCACTTGGACTTAACAATAAACTGGTTAGATTTTGGTGGTCAAAGGTCAAGATCACTTTGACCATGTGTCTATCTTATCCTCATGCACACAATATCTGAAGAGGGCCTTGGGGGAATTTCCTCAAATGCCACACAAACCTCACACAAGCTGAGTCAACCATTTTTTGGTGGTCAAAGGTCACTGTAATCTTACAAAACATTTCTTTGGCCATAACTCAACAATCCATATGCTACTTATGACAACCTTTCCCGCAAATGTCTAATAGGATAAAATAAAAAACTAGCCATTTTTCAGTTCCATAACCCAGGAACAGAAGGGGAAACATTTGGTCAGATACTGAATTATGCCCTGTTTCCACCAAACACTTTCAGTATAGTACCTCTGGAACTAAAAGTAACCCTTCAGACATGGCACCTAGACCCTAGGTCTGTTAAGCGTTTCCACCGCAAACAGTACTCTTAAATGTGGGCGGGGTTGTTGTTACTCACTGCCACGTCCAGCTCTCACTGTATTTCCTGTATTTTCACTGATGACACAGATTGAAGTGTGCACCTCATGTCGGCATGCAACCTGTTGACAGGATTATCAACAGGTTGCACGCTGACATTTTCAGAACAAAACAGAAAAGTAAGAGTGAGCATTTCTCTTGATGGGAAATTTGAAAATAGCGGGTTTAACGTTGCTGTAACCCACAGGAATGATGCTCCACAACACTTTTTTTTCCCTCCAAGAGCGGATTAGAATATATGCAGTTCACATAATCCAGTCGAAATCAATATATATTTTTAAACGATTGAAGGTCCACTCATTACTAAAAGTGTTTGACATTAGTTTTAATTGTCTCTCTTGGATGACAAAGTTGTCATATTGAAATTTAAGGTGTGCTGACGGGTTCACATTGTCAACTCGTGCATTGAGTAACATTACAAGTAAATGTTCCACCTTAAAAGACAGTCAGCCAAATTATTTTTTTCTCAGTTTACAGCTGCTGCTAGAGGCAGCAAAACATCCTTTCATTTCATAGTTATAGTTCAATATATGTAAGACTGGCCATGGTATGAACAGGGGTTACTTAAGCCTTAAAACCAGCCACAACTCAGCACTAAGCAAGAGTGAAAGTCATTCATTGGACTGCAGCATCTCTAGCTCCACCTTTTAGTACTGGATTTGTGCGCTAGCTACCCCAACAGACTATACAACCAACAATGGGAATGGTAAGGAACGGTTCCATTAGTACCATCCACAATTTTCCACAATGGAAACTGAAAATATGCATACTGAACTAAACTGAACCAGACCAGACTGCTTGGTGGAAACAGCTTTATTGACACTAATCTTGGGTGTCCTTGTGTGTGAAGCATCTACGTTTTAGAATATGTTGCATCTTTGCAGCAACATTCATATTTGAGGCTGACAGACATGGATCTAAACTGCATCTTGACTAGTTCGCAGAGGCATGAAACGGCAAAGCAGTAACTCTTTTCTGTATAAAGCCTATTATCTCTTCAACACCTTTCCCCAGCAGACAAATTAACATTAATTACTAGCTGGTGAACATAGGGGAGCAATGAACAACTTAAGAGGCAGTAGACTAATTCATTTTAGACTTTGTAAAAGAAATGTTGCACTGCCCCCAAGTGGCAAAAAAAAATCAATTTATCTAGGATTAAGATCAAAATAATCTAAATTATTGTGCAAATAGAGTTGCAACAATTAATTGATTAGCTGTAAATTATTAAATTAATCACCAACTTATCTGTTAATTGATTAATTGGTTTGAGTTATTTTTTAAGGAAAAAAATCTTTGATTCCAGCTTTTTATATATGAATATTTTCTGGTTTCTTTACTCTATAACAGTGAACTTTGGGTTGTGGACAAAATATGACATTAGAAGACGTCGTCTTGGACTTTGAGAAACACTGACTGACATTTTTCACCATTTTCTGACATTTCATAGACCAAACAACTAACCCAATAATCAAGAAAATAACCTGACAATGAAAATTATCATTAGTTGTAGCCCTCATTTCATTTTCCTTAACTGCTTGTGCTGATACAGGGTTGCGGGTGTGCTGAGCTTATCCCAGCTGTCATTTGGCGAGGCGGGGTACACCCAGGACAGGTCACACACATAGAAACACACAACCATTCATGTTCACATTCACACCTACGGGCAATTCAGAGTCACCAACTAACCTGCATGTCTTTGGACTGTGGAAGGAAGCCGGAGTACCCAGAAAAAGCCCATGCTGACACGGGGAGACCATGCAAAATCCACGCACAAGGGCCCTGGCTGACGAGTGGATTTGAACCTGAAATTCTCCTTCTGTACAGCCCTTTGCTGCAACCTCGTATAGCAAATACATTTTGATAAAATCATGTAAATTGATATTTACATGATATTCCACTAAAATTATAACATTTTCTTTACGTTCCCTGTCTGGACAATGTAGGTTAAGTCCACACAGCAGACTATACTGTATATAGCAGCGTTTGCCCAGACACCCAAAAATCAGCTAGTACGGTACAACCATACTGCTATGCTAGAAATACTCTATCTGGCTCCAGGTTTTATCTGTTGCTTTTACTTTGATTAAACACAGCTTAATAAGGAATATGCACCACAGTATAAAATCTAGGTCTTGAAAACAATTCCATAGAACCTCTTGACCCACTGTGAACATGGGGCTTTTGGGGGCTCCTGGGGGTCTGAGGCCCTGGGGCAGTTTCTTCCTTTGCCAGGCTGGTAATCCAGCCTTATTTGTGTAAAAACAGTTTCCACTTAACAATATTCCAATGTATCAACTACTGTCCAGGATCATGAAGCGTTCTGGACTTGAACTGCAATAATCAGGACCTTGTGCTTACTGAAACATTTTCACTTAAATGTTTCACATTAAGTTTCAATGTTCTGTTATTTTCACTCTCCATCTGTGTTTTTCACTCACCACTCAACCAAATATAACCACACTTACAACAGGTTTAAAAAAAAAACAATGTTTATCACGTTGATACTGATCAGTACCCATGACATTGCACAATACAAAGGCATGAAAAAAAATTAACATTAAAATAGGTATTGCATCTTTCAAAAGCTAATTCTCCATTCATAAATGCTTCTTGCGATTTCAGTCCACTGCAG
Source organism: Epinephelus lanceolatus (assembly GCF_041903045.1). NCBI lineage: Eukaryota > Metazoa > Chordata > Actinopteri > Perciformes > Serranidae > Epinephelus > Epinephelus lanceolatus. Next base: position 7,782,004 of record NC_135737.1, on the reverse strand, counting down.
TTTCTTACAACAGAATCACAGAGTTTTTTTTCTAAATAGCCAGAAATCATTTCTAAAAATCGATGAGCGTGATGTGACACGAAAAATAACAATCAGCAGACATTCTGTGGTTGTGAGAAGTATTAGTATTATTTTTTGTACAGTACATCGAAGGCCAAAAGTTCTCCTTACACGAGGCGCAGTAGCCCGCAGGAGGGGCTGACTCTGGTGAGGAGACGGTCCTTCTGTGGTCATATGACCTTTGAAATGTGCCGACGCCCAATACAGATGGTGAGATGGGTGAGATGATGTCCATGATTTCCTATTCCACTGCACCTCCTGTTCCTATTCAGAGACATGAGAATTTCTTGTCATGGTAAAATCAAAGCAGAGTTTCCACTGTGACTCTGACCAAACATTCAATGACTGTTTGATGATGTTCTATGACTCAGTCAGAGATATAAACACATGAGCTGGAAAGGGTAATATACTGTCCCTGATATAATTGCAATAAACTACATTATTGTCATTTGACATGACACTGACATAATGGTAATATAATTGCATAAAAATGCAAGTACATCCTTTCAAAGAGCAATGGATTTGTAATTCTTAAGATTATACACTGGAATTTGAATATGAAAAAAATACATATTTTTAAAAAAGTAACACCTATCACTTTATATAATGTCAATACTTTTTATGTGTAAAAGAAACATTATAAATAAAATTATATTACCTTTATGGATGTAGCACAAAACTAATCAGTTTGAGACTTAAAAGATAATTTGGCCAAAATGAAACGGTGTTACGCCTCTTGGGACTAGTACAATGAACTTAGCGAAGCTCCGGGAACACCACAGTTACCTCCATAATCTGGCCCACGTGCTGCAGTCGCCTCCAAGGCATGGATGGCCTGGGAGCTCATGGTTTGCTGATGGATTTATGGAGTGGAGGATGAAGCTGTTGGAGGGTAAAACTAGATAAAGATGATTTTATGGTATGTTTTTTCAAAGTGGTTTTTCAAGCTAACAACCATCAGGACTGTGATTCTGTCACTCCAAAGGTGCAGCTGCAGGCTACCGCTACGCTACACTCTGAGTTTTTTCACTTTTTTTTTTACAGAAAAGTCAAAAATATACTGTGCACACCAGAGGGCACACATTTATTTTCTCACTGTAAAATGGGCTGTTCAGTACACTGAAAGGGTCTTTATAAAAATATGTTTTTAAACTATATATAGTTGAGTATAGTTGTATAGTTGAGTAAAAACTAGATAAGAGCCTTACTGATAATAATAGCACATTGTTTTATTTTTTTGTGAACGCTGCAACAGTGACCATGACGTCAGTAATATTGTAGGGACTCAGAATAATTACTTCAACATGCGAAAAAAAGTGCATGGTCAGGTGGTCTTTATCACTAAATTAAGAAAAGTTTGATACATTTACTCAACTACTGTATTTTTGACATTTGAGCTACTTGGTTTGATAATGTCGTTTTATGTCACTTTTTACTCACATTCATTCATCTATATCTGACATCTTAAGATGCAAGTTAAAATGTGAAGATTACAATCTAGACTGTAGATTATAATGTGTAGATTATAATACCCATCTGTATATTAACTCCACCCTCACCAACATAAAGATTCTTCTCTATGTCAAGACATCAATAATGCTAATCAAATACCAATAAAATATAGAACGCTGACACTGTCTCTCTTTTGACACTTAAAGTTAATTTTGGGGATAATAGTTGTGTAATTAAGAGCCACTGTATGCTGATTTAAGTGGGATGTTTTAAATGCTGAACTTGCTGGTATATGCGCTGTTAGTCAAGTCAATGATCACAATGCTTCTCCCATTACTGTAAGACAGTTATTCACCAGTTGCCACGAAAAAATACATCCAATACATCTTGAAACTTTTGCCACCAGGGAATGTGATTTAGAGTCCAAAAAATTATATCAAGCTATTTGCTTTTAAGGAAATATTAGATCAAGTGTTACACATTCATTTACTGAAATAACCGAGCCCCTCACAATACACTTAGACTGTAAGAAAAAGGCAAACCAGGACATGAAGCGTTGGGGGATGACAAGTGCAGCAGTGTTTAGGGGAGCAGCAGATGGGATGTATTATATAATGCAATACCAATAAATCTGCTGCACACCTCATACACATGTTCTCAGGTTACTGGCTGATCAGATCTCTGCTCGGGTTGAAGTTGGGGATTACCTGAACACCATCTCCTACACATTCGTAGGCGTTTTTTTTTTTTTACCTGAAAAGGTGCAAATAAGCTTACTAACAGGATAGTGTAAGAATGACACCAACATTTTAGCCAACAGGTGACAGAATAAACAGCAGAGTTTTCCCAACCACTATAAGACTTGGGCGCAGCAATTCTCCTTTTATTCTCTCTCTACCCCCGCCCACTTGTGCAAGTCCGACAAAGTGTAGCTTAGCGGTAGCCTGCAGCTGCGCTTTTGGAGGTGAACAGGCACAGTCCTGACAGTCGTTAGCTTGCTAACCTGGTAACGAGCCATAAAGTCTGTTGTTTGTAGTTATACCCTCCAGCAACATCATCCTCCACACAGTAAATCCACCAGCACAGCGCCAGCTCCCAGGCCGTCCATCCCCAGGAGCCGACTGCAGCACACCGACCAGATTATGGAGGTAAGTGTGGGGATCCCAGATTTGTTAAGATTGCCTGTTTTTAACAAGGGACATCACTTGGTTTTGTTGACATAATTATTAGTGAATCTCAAACTATGTAATCTTGGGTTACTCCATGATGGTACTTTATTTCATGTATATATTGACAGGCGTCAATTACTTTTTAAAAAATATGTTAAATATTTTTTTCATATTCCAGTCCAGAGGCGCTTCTAGCCTAAATGACGCCCTGGGCGACACCCCCCTATGGATTCGCTGCTGTTCCAGTCACAATGTCTGAATATGCTTAAGAATAAAAATTCCATTGCTCTTTGAATAGGTGTATTTGCATTATTACGCTGTATAATTATCATATTAGTGGTTAAAAAAAAAAAAACTGTCTCAAAATGACAATCATATCACATATCAAAATACTTTCTGCCACAGTATGTAGTCCAACAAAAGTAGTTGTTGAGACAGGGCTAGGAAGATGTCTGACCAGGCACGATAAATGATATCTATTAGTAAAGTATTCAGAACCTTACAGGTAAAAATACCATATTATACTCCATTACAAGTAAAAGTCCTGGTTTTAAAAATTCACTGAATGTTTATATCATTATATCATAATTTTCACTGATGGAAAATCATTTTACTGTAGCTGGTTGAGGTGGAGCATGTTCTTAACAAGTGGTATCACTTTAAATAGTTCAGGTTATTATGAGGTAATTATGTGATTCTTTATATGAAATGTTAATCTGTAAAGGAACTACTAACTGAGGCTCTCAGATGAATGCAGTTGAGTACAAAGTACTATACTTGTGTCCATCTGTACCTGTGTGTTGTGGTGATGGCACTCCTGCTGCTCCTAACTGGGGTTGGGTTTCTCTGCAGACTTCTGAATCTGTACGGAGGAACAAAAGGCAGAAAACACACAGACAGAAGTTACACTATCTGCTCTCAGGATGACAGGAAGCTCTGTGACAAATTAAGAAAATACCAGAATATGCAACTTGAGCCACCAAGGAGAAGCTCACAGTCAGCTGAATCATTGACTTTAACATATTTCTTTTCCTCCCCCCTCAATCACTGAACAAAGAGGCTAATTGTGCTGATAAAAAGGCATTATTAGCAAATCAAAAGCAGACAGACTCTTCTGACGTGTGTTCCTAAAACATGTAGAAAACAGATGTAGGTTTGTCTGACTACCAGAGGAGGGCAGAAGTGATCTTCTCCCAACATCAGGCTTTTAAATCAAGAAACAACAAAGCAACACAAACAGACTATCAAACAAAATAACAACTAAAGACCAAAAACATGAAGACAATTATGAAGCTGAGGCCAGAAAACAGTAACAGGCTGCGTTATATGGCAAGAAACTCAAGTCAAAAACAAGAGAAGATGGGTAAATGTGAGCAGATGGAAATCTGTAACAAGATCTTCCTCTGAGTTGCAGATGGTTTAACTCAAATCAGACACTAAAAGAGGCTGAAAAAAAGAAAAAGCTCAATGACAGGCAGAAATGTTACTGTACCTGTGATTGTTCTTTTAGGAAATCAGGTAGCTGAAATTCACCTTTAAAGACCTGGAAAAACAAAGGAGCAACTTTAGAGGTTTAGAGCTCCACAAATTCATTGAATTTGCATGAATTCATTATCTGGATTACCATGGTGAAGGTCAATTAAGGCATCATTCTACATGTACAAAAGCATAACTTGCTGCTTCAAATCCAAGCTGAGCTGACACAGCCTGACAGATGAATCCATCTCAGCATGTATCTGACTCAGAGCGCTCTGTTGTGACACCGTGTCGTGCAAGGTGAACATTTGCAACCTAAAAAGATGGAGGCTGCTGGACACATGCCAGGAATTTCATGCTCTGCTCCTGGTGACATATAGTCTCCCCCCCGGGGGGATGACATGGGACCAGACTGAGAGCTGAAAAGAGGCACAGAGCAGAGAAATGGATGGACCGGAGGAGGGGTGGCTGGGGGGAGTTGAGGATCAATATCCTATTGGACATAGTAGGGTGTCCACTGTCTATGAAGGGAATGTTTTTTGTGTGTCTGTTCCAGGAAAAGAAACTCTGGCTTCTCCTCTCTTGTTGGCCTCAGCCACGCAGTCAACACATAAGTTGACTACTCCCGGATCCTTCAGGATTATCACTAACATGTGTCTTGTTGTTTCCACAGAAACTCACAATATCTATACAGGAAGTCACCTTCATGTTGAATGAAAACAACACTGCAGCATGAGGTCGTTCTGTCAGCCAGAGATAGTGAAGAATGTGGAAAAGAGGTTGGGCCGTGAGGAACAACAGTATGCTGACGGATAGAAGCTGAATATCAGAGGAATTTAACAGATAAAGACATGAAACAGGAGACAACAGCAGCAGTAATGTGTTGAGTTACCACAGTCCATCAGGGGTCAGCAATGAGACAGAGACTGCTAACTGTACTGAGCAACTACAAAATTTGCCAAAGTTGTTTGCAACAACTGATTTACTTTTTTATCATACCATACGACAGTTACCTCTGACCAAGGAATCTAACTGGACAGGAGGCAGTGGTGACAGAAACAACAACAGCACTGGTTAACACATTATAGGTGATCTCCCCTGTTAATTACATTTAACGTTAATTAGCCAACATTAACAGTTGTCAACTAAACTGACATACATAACCAACATATTTCCACAAATAACATTTGAGTTAACTTATGAATCCTGAATAAAATCAAAGAATCCTGAAAACATCACTGCAAACCTCCAGGTTTGCTTGTATGACATCAGTCGATGCTGTAACGTCCTGTCTGATCAAGCTATTAACTCAGCCAAATGTGACTGCTGATCTTGAACAGGGCCTGAAGGCAGAAACATCATCTAAATAAAAGAGAAATGCATATGGAGCCAGAGTCTATGACACTTGTTACTCATATGAATAACACATACCACTAGCGACGGTCAGAAGGATCTTATTTCACTATCTGCACAATAAATGTAAAAGATTACAGCCAGCCTGCTGTAACATGTAGACCTACACAAAGTAGCAAGCTAATATGCAGGAACGTATGTGCTTGGCATTAGTCCAGTTGCTGTTTAGTTTCAGAACTGTTTGTATTGGCAGAGCCAAATAAGTGAATAAATAAACAAACAAATCATGATCTGTTGTCACCTTTTACAGTTAACTAATACATGGCATTTGTGGAGCTGCTGTATAAAAGCAATATCACTGGATTGTGTGCTTTTGTACTGACTATCAACAGGACTGTGATTCAGTTGTAGGCACGAGGCCACAGCACTCTCAGCACTCCGTCTTGCGTGGTTACAGCTTCATTATAGTAAAAATTTGGTAAAAGTAAGGCTGCTGTCGAATGATATTTTTTTTAAATCACCAAATTTCAAAAGTTAATGACGATTTCTCACATTTTTTGTTGCATATTTAAAACCGTATTATTCCAGAGTGTCTTGATCTGGAATCAAATTAATGCAAGGTTTGATGCCTTTTGAATGAAGTGGGTGCCAGTCAGAGTCATGTCTGACTGATTATAATAAAACTGGAAGAAAATAGCTCTGTCAAACTATAGGCCACAAAACAACAAAGCATGCAGCAAATGATTAAGTATATAACCAAAAGCCAGCACTGCAGAAACAAATAGACCGCAGCTCAGTTCAGTTCAAAAGGTGTCTTCAATCAGCAAACAAACAAAGCAATCTCAGTGTGTGTGAGTGTGTGCGAGTAAGTGTGAAAAATCGGACCTTAACAGCGTCAACATGTTAACACTGATGGCCCTAATTAAAAGCCTTCAAAATCTAAAACTAACAGTACATACTGATAACACCAGTGTAAAAAATGTAGTTACAATCATCTTTGTTAAAATATATTTTTGTTATGAAAATCTTGGTCCTTTAAAGATGTGTCCCAGGTATTTGTCAGTCAGATTTCTACAAAAACATAATTTAATCAGGCATAAAAGGGGTCAGCTGTATCCCAAGGACTGTCTCACTTCTTGGTTTCCAAAAATGCATAGATGCTGCTCACGTACTGATAAGCTTTCTATTTTTTAGTAAATTCATTCAGTAATATTGGGTGTGTCTTAACCTGAACAAGTCAATTCTGTAGCCCTTCTAAATCTAAACTACATGAGACTTATGGTTTAAAAATAAGTATTTAGATTAGCATCAAGAGATCTCTTAGCAACTTTGAAAAACAAAATGGCTACTCACTACGACTCCTGTGAAATTAATACATATTCCATCAGATTTTACCTCTGACATCCGTTATGTATGCTATTAAAAAAATGTAGTCACTGGGAGGTTGGCATATTACAAGGTTTAATAGACAAGACTACGATCTTTTATATTTCCAAAGCCTAATTGAAAAGTAACAATCAAAAACCCAAAAGTAAGGTTGTGTCCCAATTCTCACACAGAAAAACACTGGTTTGCTGTATGTTAAGTTTCGTGGTTTCTCAATGTTGTTGCACTGATTCTGTTGCTTAGACTTCCCCTTTGTGTCACCACCACTAACCTCAACTGCACCCAAAACATCCCAAACATCAAAGATAACCACAGGCAAACAGAGGATTTAGCCAGAACACTCAGGCAAAGATCAACTGAACTATTAAAATTAAGAATTTGTGTGTAAGTACTCATTATTTTAATATCAAAAAGTTGAACAATCCAGTTTGGAATGTTTCATTTTCATCATTTTAATGAATGATGGGTTTCCATAGGAGAGTCACTAGACAATACACATTGAATGTTCAGTTTAATTTATTAAGATAATCAATCTTTCACTTCATTTAAATTCCTTTAAATGTAAGCTGGAGGAGTGGGTCAAAAGTCCTGTGCCCCCCTCCTGGGCTCAAGAGATTAAAACTTCCCCAAAACACAAAACTCATTCCTTAATTCCCCTGCGTGCCTTCATGCATGCTTGCGTGTTTGCCTGAAGTCGACGCAGGGCCAGAAACTGAACGTAATCTGAAATTATTTCCAACACCAGAGACAGAGAGGCGAGCGCATGTTTCTGATTTCCTCCTGGGTGCCATTTTGCAGCTTTCCTCCTCAGTGTGCAGAGGCTCTGGGCCAGACTGCTCTGAGCCTGTCCAAACCCTTTGCTTGGACAGAAAAAGAGGAGCACACAAAGGAAGAGTGGAGCAGAATGCCCTCTGGTAGTGCACGAGGTCACACACTCAGGGTAAAAAAAGCAGCGTATGATAAGGAAATGTAAAGAAGAGGCTGAGCAGTCTGCTTTGCATGCTCTGAATCAATCTGTCCTTCGGAGAGAGGACAGAGACGAAGGGCTGCCTCTGGGAAAGACCAGACTTGATGTCTGAGTGATGGGATCACTGCAGTAACAGGAAGTCAGCTTGCTCTTGTCCAGCTGACTCTGACCTCAATGTTTATTACCTCTGAGGGATCTGTTCAAATGCTCATGAAAGGAGCGATACTCATACGGTGGAAGATTTACAGCCTCTTCTATTGACTCTGATAAACCAGTTGAAATACTGCTCAGCGTGATCAAAGGGACTTCTGGCTGCCAATACAGGGCTCAGTCCCCAGTCAGCTGACTGACTGCCTTCCTGTCATTATCCCAGAGCTGGGATACCACAAAATGTAGAATTCAAGATAATTTCCATTATCTTTTAATTGAGATACTTACTGACTTTAGCAATAGCAGTTTAGAAAATGCTATTGAGTGGATCTTGCATTATTTTACCAGAGCTTTTGACCACATCTCAGTCTTCATCAACAGAAGAGTTATAATTTCTTGGCACTATATTTTCTGCTAGAAAGAAATAAACATTTTTAAACTGGCTTATTAGAGATAATATGTTTTTTTGGAAGATAAAAAATGAGGAGTTTTAAGGAGAGCTTATAGTTTTACACGAGTTGTAGAGAATGAGCTGACTTTATCAGTAGTCTGACTACTGCTAAAATGAATGCATTACAGACAGAAAGTTTAGAAATTTATCATAATTCAACATTACTATTACCATTACCACCAAGTTATTACCATTTGTGATCAAATACCCTCTGGGAGGAAGTTACTGAAATCTTTAAAAGGTAAACTGTTGGAACTTTCCCCAACATTATATTTTTAGATTATTGTTTTTGTATTGTTTATTAATGGTAATTTGTGCATTTTATGTTTGTGTTTGCCATGTTTACATCTACCCAAGTCCCTAAAAACTTAAAGTTGACTCAACTCTACTAAACTTAAGGTGTTTGCTGATCAAACTCCCTCCACTGATCAACACCAAGTGTTGGAGTGATTCTGTATCTGTAGCTACATAAAAAGCTAGTAAGTACACCTTGTGTTAAGTTGTGTTGTCAAATTGATTTTTGTTTTTGTTTTTGATAATTCAATCATTCTATGAAATGTTCAAAACAAAAATCCCTTGATAAAATAAGCCAATTTGCCTGAAATATTCCAACTCCCAACCCTAGCCACTGAAGTGTAAGGATTCAAATTCCCAAGACATCTCTGTAGGTGAGCAGAAACCCTGAAAACCTGCCACAGCATGCCTCAGCAGAGCCCAGCCTGGGAGGGACCAGCACAGTTGGGTCAGCCAAGGTGCCTGCTGGTACAAGCAGCAGGTCAGTCCAACTTGGAAGTGCCAAACTAAATCCTGCGGTGGTTCAGCCTCAGTATTATGGCTGGAGCTCCCTGTGACTAAGCCCCAGTCCCGGGGGGTTAAATGTGCAAACAGCCCAGTGCGTCTGAAAAGCTGCCAGTGCCGCGCCACGATCGGCAGGGGAGAATGTCTCAGCTGCACAGCGGTCTAGGCTGGAAGGTTTCAAGGGATATTGTTTCCTCAAACAAAATGCTTCTATTTGAAGTGCACATTGATACTCCTCAGGAGACTGGCCATGACTAAGGCTGTGACTTGACTGAGATTTTGATGATACAGTCAGGTCCATAATTATTTGGACAATGATACAGTTGTCATCATTTTGGCTCTGTACACCACCACAATGGGTTTTAAATGAAACAATGAATACGTGCTTAAAGTGCAGACTCTCAGCTTTCATTTAAGGCTTTTTTCAAAAATGTACTATGAACCGTGTAGGAATGACAACCATTTCTTCACACAGTCCCCCGACTTTAAGGGCTCATAAGTATTTGGACAAACTAACATAATCATCAATTAAACAGTCAGTTTTAATACTTGGTTGCAAATCCTTTACAGTCAATGACTGCCTGAAGTGTTGGACACATAGGCATCACCAGATGCTGGGTTTCTTCCCTGGTGATGCTCTGCCAGCCCTTTACTGCAGCCGTCTGCACTTCCTGCTTGTGTTTTGGGTGTTTTGCCCTCAGTTTTGGCTTCAGCAAGAGAAATGCATGCTCAATTGGATTCAGGTCAGATGATATGACTTGGCCATTGCAGAACATTCCACTTCTTTGCCTTAAAAATGTCTTTGGTTGCTTTTGCAATATGCTTCAGGTCAATGTCCAACTGCACTGTAAAGCATCGTCCAATGAGTTTTGAAACATTTAGTTGAATCTGAGCAGATAATGTAGCCCCAAACACTTCAGCTTTCATCCTGCTGCTCGTCAGCAAGACAAGACTTCACTAGAATAAATACAGAGGGTTTATCACAAGATGCAAACCATTGGTTAGCCTTAAAAATGGAATGCCAGATTAGAGTTTGTCAAAAACCATCTAAAAAGCCTGTACAGTTGTGGAAGAGCATACTATGGACAGATAAAACAAAGATCAACTACCAGAATGATGGGAAGACAAGAGAAGGAAGAAGGGAAGGAACTGCTCATGATCCAAAGCACACCACCTCATCAGTGAAGCATGGTGGAGGTACTGTTATGTCATGGCCATGTATGGCTGCCAGTGGAACTGGTTCTCTTGTATTTATTGATGATGTGACTGCTGACAAGAGCATCAGGATGAAAGCTGAAGTGTTTGGGGCACCATTATCTGCTCAGATTCAACCAAATGCTTCAAAACTCATTGGACGATGCTTCACAGTGCAGATGGACATTGACCTGAAGCATACTGCAAAAGCAACCAAAGACATTTTTAAGGCAAAGAAGTGGAATGTTCTGCAATGGCCAAGTCATATCATCTGACCTGAGTCCAACTGAGCATGCGTTTCTCTTGCTGAAGCCAAAACTGAGGGCAAAACACCCAAAACACAAGCAGGAAGTGCAGACGGCTGCAGTAAAGGGCTGGCAGAGCATCACCAGGGAAGAAACCCAGCATCTGATGATGCCTATGTGTCCAACACTTCAGGCAGTCATTGACTGTAAAGGATTTGCAGCCAAGTATTAAAACTGACTGTTTAATTGATGATTATGTTAGTTTGTCCAAATACTTATGAGCCTTTAAAGTCGGGGGACTGTGTGAAGAAATGGTTGTCATTCCTACACAGTTCATACTACATTTTTGAAAAAAGCCTTAAATGAAAGCTGAGAGTCTGCACTTTAAGCACGTATTCATTGTTTCATTTAAAACCCATTGTGGTGGTGTACAGAGCCAAAATGATGACAACTGTATCATTGTCCAAATAATTATGGACCTGACTGTACAAAGTCATATTGCACTGTTTTCAAATGTCAGTCTGTGTGGATTTTTTTGGGGGGGAAAACCTCATAGGACGCTTTATGATTTTCATTTCCTTTTGCCAGGGGGCGTTAATACGCTTCAACTGTTTAAACTCCTTGGACTGACCCTACATCAGGTCTAATGTGTCAGGTTTTGTGGCATATAGGATAGAGGTTGCAGATATTGCAACCAACTAAAACTGCTCCTGTGTGCCTAGTATGTAGAATTATGGTGACCGATGCGAGAACCCAGGCAACAAAAGCACAACAATTCTTTGTTTCAGTTCATTATTAACTACTGAAAACATAGTATGAATATTATATACAATTTCTGCCAATAGATGCCCCTAAATCCTTCATACTGGACCTTTATATCAGGTCTAGAATATAAAATCTAAGTTGATATTTTTTTTTAACAGAGATGTATATGTAGCTAAAAAGTAACGAAAATCATCGAGCACTAAAAGCCAGGACTGAATGTCATTCGGAGACTCCTCAGTTGACTGAGATTGCTTCAAGTTGAGCAGTTGTTTTCTGTCACACTGAACGTCCTGCTGAGCCCTATCCAAACTCTCAAATTCTATATGGGAAAAAAAGGACCAAATAGTTGAATATTCATATTGAACAGCCAAATCTGATTTGACTGGCATAATTTAGGTACAGCCCTAATGTTACCTTAACCTTTGATCATATGGTTCTTTGTTTAAAATCAAAATTCTTATTTTGGCAAAGTTCGTTTACGGCTACTTTTTGCTTTTGGTCAACAATCAACATTTGTGAGAAACAATCAAATGGAATTGCTATTCAAATGATTCAGAAATGTATATTGGCTACAACTTCAAACTTGATTGAGACAACCCCATCAAGTACTATTAGAATGAATCTTACAGTAACTTCCACAAAGACAAGCCTTTTTTTTTGAGAGAGCTTCTTTCGCTAAATGACATATGAAAAAGGTTTTGTGAGAAAACATAGTTATACTTTTCAAAGTAAGGTTTCAAAGTATCCTTCTTGTGTGTACGAAAGCTATTGGCACTAGTAGGCTATTAGCATAAAACAGGTATTGATAACTAGACTGACGATACAAGACCTTTTGGTGAGCTAAAGGCAAAGAGCAGTTCACAGCACCATACCGTTCGCTCTCTGTATGTTGTATCTGTGGGGTATGAAAGATGTATGGAAGCGTGAAGAAAATTTTCCTAATAGGACAAATAAACTAATGTAATCTAATGTACTCTAATGTAATCTATTTTTTAAAACATGTCATCCTGTGTGTCCAAAGGCAAAGGTGTCCTTTGTACCTCTCAACAAAATTAACTGTGCAAAGGGGTCATCCCTACAGTCCCTGGGTTCTATGATCCCCGATCGGGGAGGGAACATAGGACCCTTTAAAAAAAAAAAGGGTCCTATGTTCCCCGCTTTCCCCAAAAGGAAATATGTTCCCCGCTTTGTATGGGACCGGGGAACATAGAACCCTTTTTAAGAGTTCTATGTTCCCCGCTGTTGCCAGGGAACATAGGACCCTTTTGAGAAAAAGGGGTTAGGGTTAGGGGTTAGGACCCTTTTTTTTAAAAAAAAAAAAGGGCCTATGTTCCCTGGGTCCTTTTGGGGAAAAGCGGGGAACATAGAACCCTTATTATTAAAAAGGGTTCTATGTTCCCCGGTCCCATACAAAGCGGGGAACATAGGACCCTTTTGGGGTCCCATACAAAGTGGGGAACATAGGACCCGGGGAACATAGAACCCGGGGAACATAGGTACGCTCCCCTGTGCAAATGAGGATAGCAGTACACCGTGTAGAAGAGCTTCTCGTTATTCATGGTGTTGCACCCTGTTAGCAATACAAAATGTAATGGAAGTAGCTGTGTGAAGAACAAAAAAAGGGTTCCTTGATAAAGAGGTTCAATCATTGCCTTACTTTAAAAGGTTCTGTATGCAACATTCAGAGCATTAATATAGTAGCAAACTACTATTTGCTGAGTAAAGATATAGTGAAGTGATGGCGTCCTGAGCCGAGTGAGTTTCCACCTGGTTCTACCAGGTTTCAGACACTGTTAGATGATCCAAAACGATCCGAAAAGCACTTTGTTTAGGCATTTGTAGGACTTAAGCTTTATCTGTGCAGCTACAGAAAACTATTTGAGCACACTCATATGTGACTGACTGTACAAAAGGGCAGGGTAAGTTCAGCAAGACCCTGCGAACACAAATCAAAACCAAAGTCTTGAATAAGATATCTGGCCACAATAAGAGAGGATGTTTGTACTTTTACAATGAGTAGATCTGACAAACACGGGGCGTTGGTGGCTTAGTGGTAGAGCAGGCGCCCCATGTACAAGGCTGTTGCCGCAGCGGCCCAGGTTTGAGTCCAGCCTGTGGCCCTTTGCTACATGTCACTCCCCCTCTCTCTCCCCACTCACACTTAACTGTCCTGTCCATTAAAGGCAAAAAATGCCCCAAAAAATATCTTAAAAAAAAAAAAAAAGGTCTGACAAACACAAACTCATTTCAACTTTTGATCTAGTTTGAAGAGTAAGACACATCGATCAATACACACTTCATGCAAGGTCCTCATTAATAAATCTTTCAGCCACCTTCTTTTTGCCTCTGTCGAAGTCTAAGAGCCAAAGAGCTCCACGATGGCCAAGAGCTGACAATGGCCCGGGATCAATGGGATATGATAAACCTGCACATCATTAACTGTCCTTGCATCAATATGAAGGAAAAGGTCCAGCCGCAGACCTGAAGCCCAACACACTTGACAAGACACTCTACAGACATTCATTTCTCATCCCTCCACTAACTCATATTATTATTGTTGCTGTAGAGAAACTGAGAACTTATTGATCCCAATATCCATTTCTCACCAGGGATCAGAACAACTGCAAAGCCACTTAAAAGCTATCGATTGTGGCTTCAAGAGCCAGGCCCAACAAGCCTCATTTACAGCAAGCTGGAACAACCTCCACTGACCAGCATTCAGAGATGAAGCCTCAACAAACAGCACAAGACCAGGCATTGACATTTTAAGTCATTTATGAATGCAATTTGTTCTTTTAGAATTTTCTTAGCTACATATTCTGTTATAGTGATCTAAAACTGAGGCTGGTACCTGAATCTATTAGACCCGACCCCATTTAACTTAACTGGTACTGACATATTTGAAGCCTGAAGCCCACCCAAGATGAGACACTATATTACCGTGTTACAGGCACAATAGACTCAACTCCTTGAACACTGATAGCTATCAATACCCTTCATATGTAAGCAACATAAGAAGTGCATTAAACTACAATGAACAAAAACACAAACAAACCTTTTTGTCTGATTTTTCTGCGGTCTAGGCCCTGTTCTTTACCTTTGCATGTCTATAAACGAATCTGGGACCTTTTTGGGTTCAATCAATATAAACACAGGGGGTTTAGGTAGATATGCATTGACTCTGTTAGCTGCTTTAGCCACAGGGCCCAAACTGCTTAGAAGGATTACGTTTGGGACCGGTCTTCACTCACAGTAAAAATCAACAAAGCATCATCAAGATAAGGCTGCTCTCAACATGTCAAGCTTCCTTAACCATCCAGATCCCCCCCATCTCCACAATACAAATAGTCTTTTCAATGGCTGCTTCCAAACTATTCCTCTGCTCAGGCTGCACATTCTGTGGTGAAATCAGGGCTGAAGAAAAGATGAGACAGACGGTAAATATTTGGATGGGGCTGGGTGAGAGAGAGCATTTCCACATGTGGCTTCATCATACACAGTGGTTTAGTTCAGGGCTGGTTGCCAGATGTCTTATGCAATGCAGCACAGAATTTTATTTGGGGGGGGGGGGGGCTACCATACTAATGGAGTGTGGTCTTGAATTTAGTAAGATCCCCTGTGTGCAGAGAAAAATCCTGTTCTACACCCTGTTTTGTTCATTTGACAAAAGCTACATTTTGCAACATAAAAACACAAAACATTCATCCATTTTCTAACCGCTTATCCTCTTGGGGGTCGCGGGGGTGGGTGGGAGGTGGGGGGATGGGCTGGAGCCTATCCCAGCTGACATTGGGCGAGAGGCAGGGTACACCCTGGACAGGTCGCCAGACTATCGCAGGGCTGACATGTAGAGACAGACAACCATTCACACTCACATTCACATCTATGGACAATTTAGAGTCACCAATTAACCTAGTCCCCAATCTGCATGTCTTTGGACTGTGGGAGGAAGCTGCAGTGCCTGGAGAAAACTCACACTGACACGGGGAGAACATGCAAACTCTGCACAGAAGGGGTCCCACACCCGGGATCAAACCAGGAACCCTCTTGCTGTGAGGCGACAGTGCTAACCACCACACCACCGTGCCGCCCCAACACAAAACATACTGATCCAAAATATTTTTAAAAGCAGAAACATAAAGAAAATACTTCTTACACACCATATGCTCTTTGTACTATGTACATTATTTAAATTTTGAGATATAGAGTAAAAAGAGGTTCATTGTTCTTCTGGTGCCACTGGGAGCTTTTGTGTGGCATGATATGACATTAAATTTTCTGCAGCAAGAAATGAATATTCTTGCTTTTATAGTTTTTATTTCAGATTGATATACAGGATTATGCAAACGACCATCTCCTGCATAATTACTACGAAAGACTACGTTTGCACCACACATATGGTAAGATAACATTGGATGATGGGGACAACAGAAACCTTACCCTTCTGCTGCAAAAAAATGAATGCTTTATCTATTATGGTTTTCAGTTTAGATCAATATACATCCAGGATTATGGAAACGGAGATCTCCCTCGGCCATTAGAGGGAAATACAGACATAAGTATGGTGAAATACCATGTTTGAATGCACACAAGGTAAGGTATGACCATGTCATCATCATGACATGATGACTCTGAAGACAGAGGCTTTAACTTTCTGCTGCTAAAAAATGAATGCTCTATCTAGCTGTTATTGTTCTTATTTTAGATATAAAAAAAATCATGCAAACAACGATCGCCAGCGGCCATATGTGGGAGAGCCATTTTTAAAGGGTTGACACAGGCAGCCATAAAAAAAGAAAACTTAACCTATTACATTAACTTATTACTTGTTTTTTACATTGACAATGGATCAAATGAGTATGTGTTACGTAAGGGTAGTTACTTGTAGTGATGGGCTCACAGAGAATCACAAACCAGTAAAACTTTTTAGACTATTTGGATCATTGTTTCGATTTTCTAGCCCTCAACTCTGCTCTCAGCCTTGTCTCAGCAGCAGGCAGCTGTTTTAACCAACAGAAATCTGATAAACCAACTTAAAGCTACCTGCCAAACACCAAATGCATGCCAGATAGAGTTACTAGCAAGTAAAGCTACTAGCGAGTGAACATGGAGGAGCATTTAGCCACGAAAGAAAAAAAACTGACTCCATGACTCCAAATGAATGCTAATGTTGCTCTGCATCTGCTGGGTGTGTAAATAATGTAGGCAACATGTTGAACTTGAATACATGACAGTATGTCATTGTTGTGTTTCAGTTTATTCTGCTGCCCCCAAATGGACAAAAAACAAACAAACAAAACAATACAATCAACTTAAGCAGCTTTAAATTCTGACATACCTCAACAGAGTAAAATGTGCCAACTTCTGATAACTGAAAGTTTGTAATACTTGATGCTACATTTTGGCCAGTTCTCAAAAACTATGGAGGTAAATGACCCCATGAGGCTCAAGATAAACAACAGGCCAAAATGCAGATGAGCTGATGAGTTAAACCAGATTATAAAGCTCTGTGAATGTTGTATTCTAACATGTATAAGCAGACTGACCACAGAGCCCTGTGAGAAACTTTGTTCACTTGGCCCTGGCTGGTAGGAGATCCCCCTCTGTATGCAGGAACTCCTGCCCAGAAGGGGGGGGCAAACAATAATATAAACCCTGCAGCTGGGTTTGATGCAGGGGAGTCACATTAATAACCTGCAGATGTACACAGCATGAATCAGAGCTTCAGCACACACATGTTGTCATCAGGACGCGTACGTCTGATGCGTAGTGTTAACTATTTCAAAAAGCAGAGGCGGAAGAAGAAGCAGCACACACAGACATGGATCTTTACTGCATCCAAAGTATGTAAACAGGACCACAGGCACATTTGAAATGCATTAACATGCACAACATGGTGATAACACAGATGGAACAGCATGAGGATTTGATATCTGACCGGCACACTGACAGATGGAAGCCTTGAAAGGAAATTGGTAACATACAGTGTGTAGGCTCACCTTTAAAGTAACTTTTTGGAAAATGTGCTTCTTTGTACTCCTCTTACAATGACACATTGTGGGTTTTTTTTTACTTCAACACAATGGAGCTATTGATCAACAACAGCTGTTTGCAATGTCTCTACAATCTCAAAAGTCATGGGGCTAGATGCGTAAAGCTCTATGTAGATCCACAACTAAATCTATGTGCACACAGACAAATATACGTACACATTTTCAAAGTTGTGCCTTCACATGGTTCAGTTCTAAACTCAATCACTACTTTGTGACACTGGGTAAACTGCCTTTAGGTCCTAATAACCTTTTCTGCACACCAATACTTCCATCTGCTTCAACAGTCTTTAGACTGTTAGCACAGTTTTACCAAGGTGGCAAGGTTTTCCACCGGATCATAACTTTATGTGTGGGAAATGTTTATACACCTGGCCTTGTCATTACTCTTCTGTAAACACTGCATGGGTGCATGATTTGGTGACAAGCATGCTGGCTTGCATGTTAAGGTAATTTTTTTGTGTTGCTAGAAAAAAGTGTTTTTGACAGGGTTTCCATTCAGTCTTAGTGCTAAGCTAGGTTTAACATGCCCATGACTCATCTCTGTGCTGAATACACTGAGATGAAACAGATATATTTCTTAATGGATTCTGGAACTGATGGAAAACAAGCCAACAAATACTTCATTCTTATTTATTATTCTTATATATTTCATCTAGCCAGTATGAAAACCTGTCTTCCCAGAATCAAGTCTGGCAGTTTCTCTGACACTTGAGCAGAGGTTTTAACCTTGTCACCACTCAGGCAATTCTACTGAGGACTTTAATTGAGAATAAAATCTCCATTGAATGCTCCAATTTTAGTAAAAACAACTGTAGACATACAAAAAAAATCAACAGCAAATATTAGGCAGGGTCTGACAACGGTTGCCCGAATGCCCGGGGCAAGTAAAAATAGCCGGCGGGCCAGCAGACACTGCGCAGACATGCCCGATCGGGCAAGCAGCACCGACTCGGACACACACACATACCGGACAGCCTCTCAGTCCTTACCCGCTAACGTTAGCTCATGTACAACACAGGTACCACACAGAAACTTTGACAAAGGGTCATAATGTGCTTCTAGTGACTGTCAAATCACCAACGAAAGTTGTTTTAAATGCGGACACGGAGAACAGCTGCCTGCTCTCATGGGACAAAGATCCTCTGAGAAGAAAGACGCTTCACTCTGCTCTGTCGCCAGGAACAAACTGGGAGGCAAAGATCCTCTCTGAAGAAGAGGGTTCACTTTGCTGCAGGGTTCACCAAAACGTTTGTTTTTTTTTTGTTTTTTTCTTTTAATAAATTGAACACACATTAAAGAACATACAAGATCCTGTAGAGAATTAATACATATAATACAATACAATAAACACTGTCAAATTAAATGAAGGAAGAGGATTTTTTTAAAGGCAAATTAAATATTGGGGATTTATATAAAAATATCCATAGAGACATATAAATAATTATATAATTACAGATATGTAGGCTATGTTAGGTGAATACTCCTGTCAGTGACCCTGACCACTGGCATTGGCAAAAGAACTGGAGTTGGTCCCCGGACGCTGCACTGCGGCTGCCCACTGCTCCTAGTGTATATAGTAGGATGGGTCAAATGAAGAGGTCAAATTTCGTTTCAATGTATGTAATGTGCTGAGAAAGGACAATAAAGAATAACTAGGAGATAACAAAAGAATAAAGAGATTTCAAAGACTTAAAAAATAAGGGACATGAATCAAAACAAGAAACGAGATATATCCCCAGTCATGCACACCCAGTTTTAATAAACTCAGTATTATTTTTCATCACATATATTATTTTGTCTTCATTCAATGTAGTTATCACATATTGTTATTGCGCCATTGGTTTTGGCCTTGGTGCCCCACATTTTGGCCGTGATGCCCCAATAAATTTGTATTTATCAAAGGCCAAAGTGGCCTTGCCCTAAAAATGACTTAACTCCAGGCCTGTAATTGTGTATTTCCTCTCCTGTTTCTGTCCTCGGAGGGGCCAGTTGCAGTGTGCTGCTTTTTTATGTGCTGCTGCCTCCATTGGCTGAGCGTCTCTGCTGACGTAAGATATAAGTCATGAGCGAAAATATGCACCACACAGCCAGAAAAAGAACCTCTTAGGCAGGGCAAGTAAGAATTTAGATGGGGCAAGTAGATTTGAGAAGTACTTGCCCGGCAGGGCAAGTAGGAAAAAACCTTAATGTCGGACCCTGTTAGGTTTTCACATTTGTGCCTCAGAATGACAGAATGAGCACCATTTTCACTATTCATAGTTCAACAATCCAACTTTTACCAGAAGGAACAAGTTCACAACCATTTTTTAAATGAGTCATTCAGTATTCAGAAAGCTGCAAGTCATAAACTGATATACTTTTTTGAGGAAATTTCTCACAAGTTGTCTTCATGCCTATATCATGCTTGGCAGCTCCTGGGACGCATTGGCTATGGGATGCATCAATATTAATTTTATCAATACTGTACAGCAATGAATATTTAGCAATGCATTCAATATAACTGATGATGAATGTTGTGTAATTTAGTCATGTTGTTAAAAAGAAGTTATGATGACACTGGTAGCTTCGAATTAGAAGGCCAACATATTCGCATGAGTATGAACAGTAAACTCACCTACATAGATAGCTTATTTGTCCTCAAGGAGGAAATTCTTTTTCACAGTAGGTGCATACATGGCACAAACACGAGACATATATAATTTTACCACCAAAATTGGTGCATATGCAGGTTTTTTAAACACAGGTGATATAATCTTTTTTTATGCTCAAGGGCACCTTGGCAGTGCCCAGGAGGTGAACTGGCACCTCTCCAGCCACCAGTCCACGCTCCATATTTGGTCCGGACGGGGACACAAACAGGCGACCCTCCGGTTCCCAAACCAAGAGCTACTGCCGCCTCAATGTAAACTGCTCTGTGGAAGATGAGTATGCCCTTCTGTTTCTTTTCTACTGGTATGTCATGTTTGGTTTCAGGAATGCGCTGGAAAACAGGTTAGTAAACAACAGAAAGCAGTAAGGCGGCCAGTGAAAATGTAATGGTGTTTGCTTCCTTTTTATATCACTTACTTATTCAGTCTCTTTCAAACTTGTTGCCAAATAATTTTGAATGATGTTTGAGCACTGCTTGAATGGAGACGAACAGTATTTTTTGGCAGTGCCTCACTGCCTTGCATTGGAAAAGAGGTGAAAATTTGTGCGCCAAACCGTGTCATATATCCATCATTTCCGACTTGAAGCGATCGGAGCTGGAGCTGACAAAAACATGTGCTTGCAGAGTCATTTGTCTCAGGAATGAGTTTTGATTGTCACCTTTCCCATTAAACACAAAAGCCAGATGTTAGCTGGTGTTAGTGGGTTTTTTGTCCAGTGCGAAAGGGGCTACATAGAGTGCATAACACAAACAGGTGTGTCATACAGAATACTGCAGAATTTATACAAAAGAGACAAAGATATGGATTAGCATTCTGCACACCACAGACTGCATTTCTTGTGAAATGAATAGGAGGTTACTTATTTAGAGCTTGTGTGGCTGTAGGAACAAAAGTCTTGCTAAAACAATTCTTTCAGCACATGGGTAGTCTATACCAGCGTCCTGAAGGAAAGGGGCGAGGAGGTTGTACTGGTCGAGTGGATGATTTGGGTCAAGCGTCACATCAGTTAGTTTAAGAAGAAAATTACTTTCCCCTTTAACCCATTTAGACCGGAATACACATCTATGTGTATATCTCTTTAAGGACGGGATACCCATGAATGAAAGGGATTAAAGACGGAATACACATGTATGTGTATTTCCACGTTATCGTCTTTTTGGAGGCATGTGACTGATGATATGCGCCACAATTGGCTGAAACCCCACGTGGGTGAGTGCCGCAGCGCAGCTGGTGTGGATGACACAATCGGTTAACATGGGCGCCGAGAGGCGAAGCCAGTTTCCTGTTTCCTTTCAGTATCAACATACCGCTACTTACTGTAAAACAAGTAAGTACAAATAAACGCTACACTTGTAAGCTCTCCAATGCTTTTTATTTCATGTTTCTATCTGCTCCAGAGCCTGAGAAAATAAGGTTTTAGTAGGCGAGGTCAGTTCTTTTACATTTTTCAGAATATGCTCAGGATTAGGGGTTTTATACAGGCTTTATAATGCCTTTTTTCCAGGCGAGATTAGGTCTAAATGGGTTAAAGTTTAAATCTCAGGACGAGCATGGAAAGAAGTACTTTGCCACTTAGTCACCTGTCTGTAGTTTCCATCTCTGTTTGTGGTCAGACACATTCTTCCAACCAATACCCAACCTCCCCCCCAAAAAGTACCACACATTGCAAATGTTTTCCGATGGACTCATAACTGTCTTGACAACATGACAAATTGCACCAAATTCAGTCTTTCTTTGCGTCCTCACTCCCCTTTTTTGGTTCCCATTCCGACAAATGGAAAAACAATCCAAATGCTTCAGAAAAGTATATTGGCTACAACTACAAACTGGATTAAAGACAAACCCACCAAGCACTATCGGAATGGCTCTCAACTTTTCCACAAAGAGAAAATCAAACCACACAACCCACTGAGTAACATCTAGTATAAAATCATCACTCTGAGGACATCAAACAGTCCAACACACACTGTTATATTTACATCAGAAAGCAGAAATGAGATAACAATATAATCATATTTACAAAGTCAGTCTGATACGGCTGATGCTCTTTTATACAGAAAGCTTTTCAAATGCCCGTTTACTGCTCCACCCCCTCCTCTCACAGTGAACAGTCTGTCTTGGATATTTCGGCTTGACTGAGTGTGCAGATTCCCACCCTTGGGTGTTGAGTAGTTGTGCTGATGTAAAGTACAAGTCACTGCTCTCTGTGGCCAGTGACACACTTCCCACTGGAATAGCAAGTAGCAGGAAAAAGTCTTGATGCTTTGCTGAAACATCACTGCTGCATGATAAATCACAGGCTAAGAGAGGACCTCCTGTCTGTGACACAGAAACACACACCACTAAACACACATATGGCACAAACACTGATGAGATAACTGGCTTCAGTCACTGTGACTTACGCCATCACATTGATGCAATTCAGTTGAGCGCTCCTCCCTCTCTACCAAACATGGTCACTTCTGGCTCCGAAAATCCAAGATGGCGACAACGAAAGTGCAAAACTCAAGGCTTCAAAGTAGGAGTCCACAAACCCATGGATGACGTCACAGTGGCTACGTCCATTACTCTTTTACAGACTATGGTTTAGACAGAGAAATACTAGCTTTAACAAGAACACAGACCCACTTATTTGTGTAACTCTACTTTGCCCTCACCATCGTACTGTGTGTTTGTACAGTACATGTGTGATCAGAGACAACTGTGAAAATGGAAAGCAAGACTAACAACTGCCTATTGCATCCTTTTAATGCAGTCATAGTTTGAGACTGACGTTGTTCAAATATTCCAGTATCAAAGCTAAGGTGATTAAGCATTTTAGGCTATATGGCAAAAAAGTGAGTGGCCACCTCAACACTAAACCAAAGTTGTCTTACAGCTATGGGTATTAATGTGCTACTATAACAGCCACTGATCCTCTGCTTTCAGGCCCTTCAGGATGGCAGTGTAAGTCTGACCACTCCATTGGAATCATTCCTATATTTTAACTTTTTATTACAACTTAGTTTATCCTCACATTATGTATTGTAATACTGTTGGGCCCAGTGCCGTAACAGAAACACATTCCCCCTTAGGGTAAAAATCCCCCCCAAAAAACCTTGGACTCTGAAGCCCATCCCCCCCCCCCCCCCCCCCCCCCCGCCTCGCGGGGGTGCGGGGGTATAATTTACAGGCGTGGTTGGGCTGCCACATCCCACTTATCTTAAAAAGATTTTTATAATTCAAAAGAAACTTTTGAGATTGATTACCTTTGCTGAAAGAGGCGACTCATCTCCACCTCTTATTCGAAAATATCAACTTCTATCAATTTTTAATATGAAAATATACCAGACTTGCATATTCATGTATGCATATGGACATCCAACTCTTGACTTGCCCAGCATTTTCCAGAACTTTTTCAAGTCCTCATTAGACATTCACATATATTCCACAAGACACTCTAAGGACTTTTATCTTAAGTATTGTCGAACTTCCCTAAATCAATATTCACTGAAAAACAGAGGACCATCTCTTTGGAACGACCTACTTCCATCTCTAAAATCAACATCTACATTATCGTTATTTAAAAACATCTGAAAAGGACTCTAATTTACAAAGACTCGTAACACTTAATTGATTCGTTTGTTATGTTTGCTTGTAAATACGTTTTTTGTAATTTGTACATTTCTATTAATTTCTATTAATTTTGTATTAAGCTCAATGCACCACTGTGCCCAAGTACAGTAGCACATAGCTGCTAGCACTACGATATACTTAGTATTTTTGACTCTCAAACTTTAATATCAGCATCAGTAAGGCTATTCTATATGGTGATTTTGAAACAGTAAGGGATCTTTCCAAAAGTTGGGCCTAGCCCAAACCACTTCCACTTACTTTTGGCCATATAATTTAGAGACTTTAATAGAGCAGAGCAACCATTAAGCCATTAGTGTTACTTTGACACGTAACAGCTTAACTTCATAGTAAACTTTTACATAAACTGGTTAGACACCAGGAGTCAGGTGCAAAATGAACTTTTCTGTCCATGGGCCAAATGGCTCGTGAATGTTTATATTTTACCAGTCACTCAATATATTACTATTGTCTTTGTGGCTGGTGTGTGAAGCAAATCTGCAATAACAGCCACATGCCTATTTTAAGAGCATTTGGCCAGTGGATGGTGCATATTTTGTACCCTGATTTCCCCCCTGAAAAATACTTCAGTTCTCTCTGGTACACTTGCATTTTATGTCTCAGGTTTTCTTGGAAATATAAGTATGAATCAATATTATTATGATATGGATAATAATAGGCGCTATGGCTGGAAAGACGAGATGTTTTAGGAAAATACCCAGACACCTGGAAAGAGTTCCAGCCTTTATGCTTGGAAGCAGAAATGTTTGGACTGCAGTCAAACTGAGGACAAGTCAAACTTGGAAAACATGCTAACAGTCAATGAACAGACATACTTCAGTCTGTTTCACCACTAAACTGCTTATACAACTGTAAACAACACTTAAACAGTTCACAATTTTTCAATCTTGTTTTCATATCAGCAATGACCATAATACAGAACTGTTTCAGTTCACCAGCAGTTGACATCTAAACATTTACCATACAGTCATTACATGCGGGAATTTCATACTAATGGAAACTACAGATGCTCTTTTCAAGGATCCTCAGCTAATGTTTCCAGGCTCAGTGTACAATATGAAGTCATATCCTTCCCCGTGGTCTTGATGATTTACACTAATTTACCAATGTCTCCAAATTAGTGTTACTGATGTTAGCACCTCTTTTATTGCCCATTTCCACACATTGAAAAACTGAGTATCTAAGCACCAGGAGGACATTGAAACCTCGGCCCCCGCAGACCTTGAGAGGTAAAAATAAAACAGAGAATTGTGTCCTTTAGCTCAGACATACAGTATGCAACCCAAAGAGAGGAGCTGCAGTGCATGTCACCTGATAGCCCAGCTTGAGGAAAAGGATTTAATAAAACATATTCTGCTCCAAAAATAGCCAAGGGTTTGATGTCTGGCAAGGACATCATCACTAAAGCAAAGAGGACCGGGCTCATGCACATGCACAAAGTTTATGTAATGTTAAGAGCGTGTCAGCCATTAATCTTAAGGGTGGTGGTTTAACTAGTAGAGACCAAATGTACGCATATTTTCAGGGAAAAAATGTAAGTTACTTGGACAAAATGTCAGCTTAATGGATGTCATATAATGTAAAGTTGCTGCAGTACTCAGAAGTACAGGCATGTTTGAATGCAAGCTGTGTTAAGAAGTGTATAATCTCTACTATTACTTTTATGTTCTATAGTATGGTACTTTTGACAACACCAGGAAGAACCCTTACAGTTCTCTGCTGCTCCAACAATAGTGGCAAACTTCAATTTTGGACAAAGAATGATTGTGGAACATCAGCTTAGGTAACAGTGCTTAGCTAATGTAGCTAACGTATTTTGGGCTAATGTTACACTGTCTAGAGGCTGCGGTGTTCCAACAGAATAAATTAACTCAATGAACTAACTGTGGTGTTGTTGTGAAATATAGCATTAGTTTCCATTTCAATTTTATCAATTTTAAATGCGTACTCATCTATTTATTACCCACACCAACCATTTACAGATGCATTCAGCTCAAAGTCACCAATTAACATGATTGTTAAACCAAATACAAGTGTTGTTGTTGATATGTGCTACATATCGAGATAGGCTACCTTTGCAGTTACGCGCATTCTAACAGTATAAATGGAGCTAGTAGTGCCTGTAGTGGGAGCATTAATTGACAGAATATACTGGTCTATCAAAATATGCCATCCCTGAAATCTCAAATAAAGATGTTATAAAAGAGTTTCAAAATATGCTCCCCATATTCTTACAGCGCACTTCCCCCGATAATAATCACTTTTGATAGAGTAGTGTGAACCTGCAATCTATTTGAGCTACATTGGCATTTTTCAACAAGGCAGCATACGTTTAGTGGGAGTCATCTTTTTAACCATGGATAACTTAACTGTTATTTGGCCGACCGTCAAGGTCTTTTCATGTTATGCTGAAGTTTGTCATCAATTTCTGGGATGATTTAGAAAATCAACAACCTTACTGCTCTCGTTGTCAGCAGGCAGCAGCAATATGACTTGCCACTGCAGTAATGGCGACGCTGCAAGATGGCGGGAAACACACAAAGCAGTTGCTGGATTTGTGTATATTTGCAGGGTCCAAACCCAAGCTGAGATAACCCTACTGACATCACTATTACATCATCAGGGTTAGCCACAGAAGATGATTTACAATTGTTTTCACAGGGCGAGTAGCACTCCTCGTGACAAGCACTGTACATAGACTTTGATATGTAAAGTGGATGAATCCTCTTTATATTGAGGTTTTTTTAATGAGACACTGTTCCTCTGGGATCTTGTGTAAAAGTCAGAAAAAGGTGCAAGTTGCATTTGTGCTCAACTGACTCTCAAATAAGTTACACAACCTGTAGTTATAGGTGTCCTGTTACTGGAAGTTCACTGCGAGTGCATTTCTTGTTAACCCATCAGTATACTGTTAGTACCCCACTTTCCAGAGAGACACTACTTGCCACCTACTTACTGTCCCTCACACAAGATTAAAGACGAAAGGTGATAGAGCCTTTAAGGCTGTTGCACCGAAATGGTGGAATGCACTACCTCATGAGCTGAGAGCGGCCTCTTCCGTGGACATTTTTAAAAAGCAGTTAAAAACACATCTGTTTAGGCTTGTGTTGCATTAATTGTCCATTGTATCATCTCTGTATTTCGCTGCACTTTACTTTTTATCTGTTTTTGTGTATTTTGCATTGTTTCTGTTATTGTATTTTTTTGTATTTTATCTTGTGAAGCACTTTGTGAGTCCTCTCTGTGAGAAGTGCTATATAAATAAATTTACTTACTTACTTACTTACTAGCTTCCACGTATTTCAGTGCAGGCTGAAAATCACTGTGGAGAGCACAATACTTAGTACTGCCTGAATAATACACTATACTTTGGAAAAAATATATATCAAGTATATTTTATTCACAGTAAATGGGCTCCAATTCAAAATAAGAGCAGTGTCTGGCATTTTGGTTATTATGCTTGTTCGCCATCTTCAACAAGAAGATCGATAGCACTCTTATGAGAGTGCTATCAATCTTCTCGTCCAACTTCCCGTATAAAAGCAAATAAGCGTAGTTCCCAAAACTGTTTAAGTATTCCTTTTCAAAAAACGGACTCTTGGGTTAGTTATTCCAAAGAGTAACTTATTCAGTTATGATCATAGGTAAAAACCTGCCAGTACTCACCCTTCTGGTGTTGTCCAAGACTTTGGGGTCAGGCCGGCCATAGTTGGGAGGGTTGGCGTGGGGGTCGTAGCCCAGTCTGGACAGCATGGGGGCGATGACAGCCATGTCCCTCACAACATCAGCCGGGATCTTCCCCACCCACTTGGACAAGGCCTCCACATTGACAGGCTTGATGACCTGGTCTGTGGACCTCTCCACCCTGGCAAGACACAGAAAAACACTGATTTCAGCTGTGATCTGAAATAGTTTGTCACTTGATCAGTTTTTGGATTGGTTCAACTTCTCCTCCAGACACAGTTTAAATTACGTAAAAATACAAACTAATTTATTAAGACTTAATTTAACATGGTTTTTCTACATGAAAACTCTGAGAAGGGGCTAAAAGCAGATCCACTCTTTCTCTTGATTGTGGTAGGTTTTGATTTCAGCCTTCCCAGCGCTGGAACGGTGTAACTAGGGCTGGACCGGTAACAGGTAGACCAGTAACAGTGTGCATCAGTAGGGCTGAAAAGACACATCAGAGGGATTCTGCCATGCATGTTTGAGCCTCAGTCAGACCAAGGCTTAGATGAGGAATCTGCTGTGCACCAACATCAGCAACTACTGAATGGTAAGTGTAGTTAGCATCTTTTATTTAGTTATGTTGTTTCACGTCAAAACTTTCAGAATGCTAATGCAAACTCTGCTCTCTGTACTGACAAGTCTGCTCTGCTCTGGAGGTTTCAGGTTTCTTTGCCGGTGTAGTGTCAAAGTTTCTTTCCCTGTTAATGTGTGTTTCCTGTATTTGACAGCAACTGGCTTGCGTATTAGTGACATACCTAATCTATCTTGTGTGGAGTAAGTTTGAATCTCAGATTTTAGCGAATTGCACAAACACTGCCCCTCTAGTCAGGGTCAGACATTTTAGGGGATGTAAACAGAAGACAAACACATTTTTGAGTGAAGGGTGACTTGAAGGTTTTGAGGGTTGTTTAAGCATTCATTTGCAATGCCCAGAGGTTCCCAGGTTTTAATACCAAGTGAGTCAACCAAGCGGTTACGTCTTTTTCTACATGATGTACCTGTTACTTTATGCAGCAAGGTTTCTTATATCTTGGAAAAATGCATTTCATTAACCAAATACACTTACCTGTATTTTAGATTTGTGATTATACATTCAAGGGCTGTAATCAACCAAAGAAAATCTTGGTGGACTGAAATTCGACCTAATCTTCAACCAATAGATTGGTCAAAGGGGAAAAAATTCGATTGAAAAACAAATGTGATCTCCAATGTGATACTATTTTGAAATAAACTGCGCACTGTAATGCTATTCCACCTGAGCTGTATTTTTGAGTCCATCTCACTACCAAGCTTTGAACAAGACTGATGAGAAAAATCTGACATACTGAACACTGTGGAAGTTAACTTTGGGTTGGTCAGTGTCATATATAACATAACGTTAATATATTATGTTGGCCATCCTGCCCCTCCAATAATGACTGTGGTGTGATTGTATTCCTTCCAGAAGCTCTGTAATCCAGCCTTAAGGTGTAGTGTCTTTTTGGAGACTTATCAAAATGAATTCATAATGGTAAATCCAACACTGAATGTCTTCTGTGATTATTTAGCCGTTGTGCTCATCACTGTCACCAGCCATCCAATCACAGTGGAGAAGGGGCAGGACAAATACCGCAAAGACCAACCATCACAGAGGACAAATAAAAGTGCTGAACAACAACTTTAATATCCACCTGGGTAAAGTAAGGCTTTGGTGGACACATGGCTTTATTAAAGTGACACCAGTGACTGTCCGACCATTGAGACTTTGGTCAGTTGGACAATAGCATATTCACCAACCATGCGACCATTCATCTAGAAGGTGACAGCTCTACTGCATTCTTAGCTATATGCCACTTCTCATACATTACTATATATATAACCCATTAAGACTGCTCCTTATTGTTAACCTGCTTATGTTTCTGATCTGTACTTTGTATTTAATTTTGGCACTGTGTATATTTTGGATCTGCACCTTGTTATCTTATATTTAATTTTATGCACAACGATTTCCCTCAGGATATAAAAGTTCTACCTTATCTTTAATTAGTAAACTTATCAGTAATTCACAAGTCACAGTTATGTTAGTTCTTGCTGGCTCATATCGTGTGTTACAGACCCACCCCCTGTTTCTGAATTGCTGTCATTAGCAGTACTGAATGTGCACACAGTTCCCTTTGAGCCTTGCACAACCAAGTGCAACAGTTAACACACTTTCAACAACATTTAGTGACCACCCCTCACTGCATGGTATTAGCATCTGTAATCAGTCAGAGCATTAGTGTCGTTAGCTCAGCTTGTCTCCAAATGGCCTAGTTTGCAATAGACCGGTCCATCTCTCAGTTCTGTCCACTGTGAGGATATAATATGCTGTAATTTGATCAAGAGACAATATTAAAGATCATTTCCTGGCCTCTCTGTCTCAGAAGGTCCCTGTTAAATATGCTGAATAAATTACCCTTCACTCTATCAGTTAATTCCTCTGTCAACATGCATCACATTTCATATGATTAACCATTCGTGCTCAGCCTGTCTCAAACTCAACATATGAGATGAGCAGCTTCCTTCAGCTCAGTTATTCAGTTTGATCCCAATGAATAGGTCCAAGGGGAACTATTTTGAGATCTGTGCAAGGTCATTAAAGGGATAGTGCACCCAAAAATGAAAATTCAGCCATCATCTACTCACCCATATTAGGCACCCATAGGCCCTGGTGAAGTTTAGAGTGCTCACATCCCTTGTGGAGATCGGCGGGCGGAGCTGACAGCACACCTAATGGCAGACGGCGCCCCAGACTAACGTCCAAGAACACAAAATTGAATCCACATAGTATCTCCATACTGCTCATCCATAGTGATCCAAGTGTGCTGCAGCCGCGACATAAAAAGTTGTTTTGAAAAACGTCATATGAACTCTGTTTTTAGCCTCACTGTAGCCTGTAGCTCTGACTGCTTCTCTGTGCTCTGTGTTCACGTGTGCACGCTCAGGGTGATCGGTGATGCACGGTCTCTGAAGAGCAACAGTCTCGTCAGTACTGATGTCCAGATTCTCAAGTGCAGGCATCGCCAATTCCCAGTCTGAGCAGCAAAGACTTTCCTCACCCGTTGGCATTGCTTTGCATTTGAAACAACTACACCACCAGGTTTCCAGTGCTCGACTCCGGTATTCTGCGGCTGGCTGCCCCTGCTGTCTCCCCCTGCAGTGCACGTGTCACGTGATGTAAACACGGGTGAGCAAAGCTCATGCTTGCGCTGGTCTCGCGCAGGCGTGCACACGTGAACGCTGAGCACAGAGAAGCAGTCAGAGCTACAGGCTACAGTGAGGCTAAAAACAGAGTTCATATGACGTTTTTCGAAACAACTTTTTATGTCGCGGCTGCAGCACACTTGGATCACTACGGATCAACAGTATGGAGATACTTTCTGGATTCAATTTTGTGTTCTTGGAAGTTAGTCTGGGGCGCCGTCTGCCATTAGGTGTGCTGGCCGTTCCCCCCGTCGATCTCCGCAAGGGATATGAGGACTCTAAAACTTCACCAGGGCCTCCATCGGCATATAGGTGAGTAGATAATGGCTGAATTTTCATTTTTGGGTGCACTATCCCTTTAAGCTTTAAAAGAAAGCTAGAGAGTCAACATAACTCGCCAAAGATGACATCTGGAGTTCTTCACAGTGGCAGCACTTCTGAATTTATAAAGAGTTTGTTTGATAAAATTGTCCCGTTACTCGTTTTTTGAGAAACTCAGGCTTCTTGTTAGTTAACTTAGACTAAGTGTCTGTTGTTAATAGTAAAGATGAATAATACTCCACTCATCCTTTCACATTATCAGCCATGGGTGTTGGACCATTTTTAAAAGGAATCTAACATTATGTCATACTGAGGTAAATTATTCATTGTCTGAAATTAAATATTCAACAAACGAGGGGATTGGTGCTGCTGGACTACATCTTTTGTTTTATGGAATGAGCATAATTTACCACCACTGACCAGCAGGAGGGATCTGATGTCAGATATATGATGATGTTTATGACCGCAATGTTAGCAACCTAACAAACCATGGGGCACAATGATAGCAACCTGTTAGTCCCTCCTTACATACTGTAATTGGGATGTTTTCTTTCCTTTAAATGTGCACATATCTTGGGGCGTCGGTGGCTTAGTGGTAGAGCAGGCGCCCCATGTACAAGGCTGTTGCCGCAGCGGCCCGTGTTCGACTCCAGCCTGTGGCCCTTTGCTGCATGTCATTCCCTCTCTCTCTCCCCCTTTCACACTCAGCATTTCCTATCGATTAAAGGCAAAAATGCCCAATATCTTTAAAAAAAAATGTTTTAAAAAGTGTGCACATATCTGGCTGAATTTTAGACTACACAGTGCATGGATAATTCTGAGTGCATTTCCTAATTGTTAATTGTTTTTTTTAGCATAGTTTGAGTTACTGGATCAAAAGCATTCATGATTGGAATGCCTGCTTTGTCAATCAAGTGTATATCAGACCTTTGTGCTATACTTTATTTTGTTCAAAAAAACAAAAAACAAAAACCACATCCCAGTTAGCATAATGTCACCAGCGAAATGACATACCTGAGAGCATGGCATGTGAAATAAAAATACAGGGACTTTACCAAAGTGGGAGGCTTCCTCACACAATGTAACTTCCTGCTGCAAGGAGTCTCTCAAAAAATAACTAAAGACAGAGACTGATGAAATCATGAAGTTGCGTAGGATCATGTGACTTGTTGTCTCGCTGTTAAACAACCACCGTTGCCTTTTATTTTCAGATCAGGCTCCCTCCAGTATTCATTGTTGACATGGTTTTTACTGGGAGAATAACTGTCAGCAGAGGTTTTCTCTCCCTCCACCCCAAAGACCCGATACTTAAAACAAATAAAAACACTGAATAAAGCAGTTTCTTAAAAATCAGTGTTTCTCTGACGCTCTTCAGTGGCCAGATATCAGGAGGCGCTGCTAGCTGAGCTGCCACTAACAATAGCTCAGCGTATACCTAGGCGATCAGCTTGTTTTAAAGTTAGAATTCCTTCAGTGTTCATCACTCACAAGGTTTTTATCTGGAGCTGAATAATCCACAGAGGTCTCTTCCTCTCTAAAACAAACAGACCCAGTAACTTAAACCAGTAAAATCAGTCAATAAAGCAATTTTACATTAAATACCCGTGTGTCTCCGAAACTCTTTGGGCTGACACTGGATGTCCGACAATGTCAATCTACCGCAAACCCAGCAAGTTTCTCTGGTCCAGGTGTGTAATGACTAAATTCCTTAATTAAGCTGAAAGATATAATGATGTCACTTGAATGTGGCCATCCAGTCAACGACCACCGCTTACAAAATATTCTGCATTGGTACAGCAAACTTTAAAGCTTTCTTTGGTCAGACTGACAAACATCAGGTGAAATACATTTTTATTTTGCCTCATAATTAGGCTCCAACCCAATTCCTTACATTTATGCATACTATGTTTTTTAGTTTGCTACTAATATATATTGTATGAAAAACCTGGGGTAATTTTGGTCTTTTCACTAAATGATTTTTAAAAACATAGCATGTTTGCATGGAACAAGGTTGAAAAAAAAAATAGTATATCCGCAGTAGACCTGCAACTAATAATAATTTTCATTATCAAATAATCAGCCAATTAGTTTCTATATGAATCATTTTGTCAGAATGTCAATTGTCAGAAAATAATTTAAAAAAAAAAGCAGATTATAAAATCCCCAAATAACAAAGTGTCGTCTTCAAATTACTTGTTTTGTCTGACCAAAAGTTCAAAACCCAAAAATATTCACTTCACTGTAATAGAAGAGACAAAAAGCAGAAAAAAGTAAAAGGAATTTTTATATTTTTGGAACCAAAAAGCCATTTCTTTTGATCCCTCCTGGCTGTTGCTGGATTTTTCAGGTCACGCTCTCTCCCCACACATGACTGTTTACCATCTGCAGTCCAGCCTCTTTATCCCTATGTTTCCTGTTTGACTCTATACCTCAATATGGCTATTCACTTTCCTCTAATCCATTTACTTTGCAATTGAATCTTTACACTGTACGGGTATAGTCTCCTGCATGATTAATAGAGTGAGCTGGTTTTGTCATCTCAGGAGGATGGTGGAGATGGTTTCTGAGAGACGGGCCATGATCCAAATATCCACTCTGCAACAAATGGGTAGGGAATCACTTTAGGTAACTCCATCAAGACCCAGGAGGCTGCTAAGTGTTGACGTGGAACATAAACTGATAAAGACAAAGACCGAGTATAGTGAACGCAGCTCAGCTTCACCATCATGTTTGATGCAGGCAATCTTACTGACACAAGAAGGATCTCCTCGATACACCAACACACACACACACACACACACACACAAGAGAATACACAATGAGTCATGGTTTGAAAATGAGTAATTTCCTTGTCACGTCATGTCAGAGCACTGCCAAATCTCAGGCTTGGGAAACAGTTTTACGACCTATAAAATCTACGTTATACATAAACATGGGATTTATGAAAACAGCTGTAAACAGTTTTGCCAGTTGTGTGTCCTACATGTACTGCAGACTGGTTTAGTCGAGGCATAATCACACCTGCTGACCAAACAAAACAGTCCTGTTGAAAGGCAATACATTCCTGCCAGTAATGCTACCATTACAAATTTAGAATGCAAAAACAATCTTAGTTACAATCATTTGTTGCTTTTCTAGACCAATATTCCAATGTTTTATATACCAACCATTACCGGAAACAAAGCCTTCAGATGACAATGGCACGTCTTTATGAGCACAATGTTTTATATGACTATTTACTTAAAGCAACATTTACCTTTCTAGAAATTTTACACTTTTCTTTGTTTAGGTTAAAATGCTATTAATAAGCTGATGACACACTAAAATGTAAGTGAATTCCACCAGAAATAAAAACTACTACTTGCATTTGGACCAAATGCAATGATTGGCTGAGCGTTCTGTCTGTGTTCCCCACATGGAGGCCTCCGACTGACATATCCGCCTGCGTAGCATCTGCCCCGACTCTGTGAGACAACAAATAGGCTACTAACAGGGACGCTTGTGGATATAAACTAGTAACAGGGATGCTTGTGGATAAAAACTATAAACAGGTGCAACAAGAAGTAAATTCTTCAGTGCAATACAGCTGCAAGTTTCTAACAGACATTAGAAACTGCTGCAGTGATCTAACGCTACAACCAAGAGAGCTCAAGATGTGTAACAAGCTTGGCCTGCTGCGTCGAGCTAGCCCTGAGATGACCGCGGTTTCGCCGGGAATTGTCCCGATGGGGAGACGCCGGCAGCGCTGTGACAAGACGCAGAAGTGGGGGAAGTGCA
This sequence comes from Epinephelus lanceolatus, assembly GCF_041903045.1. NCBI lineage: Eukaryota > Metazoa > Chordata > Actinopteri > Perciformes > Serranidae > Epinephelus > Epinephelus lanceolatus. The sequence goes on along the minus strand of NC_135737.1, from coordinate 7,747,152 downwards.
GAGGGGTTAGCTCTAGGCTAAGAGCTAACCCCATCAAACCAGCTGTTGCCAGTGTCCTCCTGGCGAACGTCCGCTCGCTGGACACAAAAATGGATTACATCTGACTGTCAAGATCCACTCACTGAGGAGTAAGGGACTGCTGTGTCCTTATGTTCACTGAGACATGGATGAGTGGTAACATATCAGACTCTGGTGTTGAGCTAATGGGGCTAACACTACATAGAGCAGACAGGGAGGCTGCATCATCTGGTAAGCTCCGTGGTGGTGGTCTAGCAATATACACAAACAATTCATGGTGCTGTGATGTGAAGAGGATCTCCCAGTTCTGCTCTCAGGATGTGGAGTTTTTGACTGTGAAATGTCGACCCTTTTCATTTTACTATTGTACTATTATGTTCTTTCTTATATGTTGCACAACTTGTTTTTAAATGTTTTGTTTCTTTTTGCTTGGGGTATGAAATGTCTTTGTTTTTGTGCTGCGCATAAAAATGATGAATAAAGAAGTTCAGTTCAGTTCATAACGTTTTATATGACAACACAGCATCCAGTTGCTAATGGCTAACGTTAGCCTACTGTAGCGTAGCCTCTGAAACATTAACTTTATCTTCCGTGTGCGTTTCCACTTACTACTAACGTTAACGCTACTATCTAACGTGAGCACTGTAACCTTATTCTAAAACTCATCAGTCATCACTGACTGAGTCATCACTGTTGAGTTTTAAAACTCCAGGGTTGCATTTGACTGTCTTGGTTGTAACGTTACACTCGCTCTCCTCTTCTGTGTATCTAACGTTACCTTGCCAATGCCTACGTCTATCATAGGGTGCGGTTACATGATGACTTCTCATTCAGAATGAAATAAATCTGAATGAAATCATTCGGAATTAAAGTCTTCCCAGGTAGTTTACATGGGAAATATTCATTCCGAATGAGGGTTTACACAGGAGATCAGTTTAATCGCCTTTTAACCGTCTGTATTGAGGTCCGCGCAAGGTTTGGGGCAGGGAACGTTTCTGATTGGATAGGGGGCGAGGCGGATGTCACGTGTTTACTTTTACTGGAAGAAAACACTGCAGTCCTCGTTCCGGATAACAAGGTGCTTGACGACGCCATTCTTAGTGCCTTTTTTGGGCTTTTTTTTGCTTATATTCTTGAAGCAGCAGTACGACAACAACCTTGTTCTGCTAATGCTTCGCCTGTTGAGGAGGAGCAGGGAGGTAGAAGGTCGAAGAAGGGAGATAGATGACTGTGCTTTGGCGAATGGAAACCGGTGAGTGCAACGAGTCCGACTGCTCCATCTCAGCCTGTTGCTATGCGTGCTATACACATCGTGCCAGACGGGCAAGGAAACAAGCATGCGCAGAAAGACCAGAATGAACTACATGAATGAGTGTATACAAGTGCAAGAAATTCTTTCATTCGGAATTAGAAACGGAATATTCCAGCCCCTTACATCGGATTGAATTTTCAATCGCATTGGCCATTTTCATTCCGAATTAGGTGTTTACAAGATCACTTTTATTAAGAATGAACATTCATTCCAAATGAAAAGGGAATTAAACTGTCCATGTAAACGCACTCATAGACGTAATGAGGATGTAATGGAGGGGGGGGGGGGGGGGGGGGGGAGACTATTTACTGGAATTTACCAGCCTGTTGCTCATGCGACATTTGAAGATAATTGCAAGCATAGCTGTTCTTGGCTTTCAATGTCTGACAGTACCTCTAACATTGTCGTCACTTCTTGTCTTATCAATTAAAATGAGACATAGATCTTGTCTTAGCTTTTACTATGAAGATCTATTTTTAGCTCATCATTGTTTGATTGTCGTCACGGAAAAAAGGCCGTTGCCACAAATTTTCAACACAATTTTTGGTAACGAAATTAACACTGTACTAGAGGTCAATAATAATCATGGCATTCAAAAGTGGCATTTTGGGAATTGCTGAACCTGCACTTGAGTTTGACAATTTAAATCAAAAGCTCTATTTATATCGATTTTTGATTTAGAATTGAAATCATGACACCCCTGGTATCTACACACTCCACTCACTATCTTTCCACACACTGGAATGACACAAAGAGGAGTCTCTTTATCAAAGAAAGTCCTCAGCTTAATGCTGGCATGCAAACTGTAGGGTTAGGTATTGGTGCTCATTACCTTTGAGGTATTGACCAAAATGTACTAATATAAAAGCAGTATTGAAACTTCTCCAGTCAAACAATATCTCCATTCCATTCTTTCTATATCTGATTCTAGGAAAAAAATGACTATTTATGGTATTACTGGTCGCAGCCAATCACCACTTGCAGTCTTCCATTTGATACGATGTGTGATTGGCCCACTACCCCAGCAGCTACAGTCTGCAGTGTGGTGAAGTTGAGCACTCTGTATTTGATAGAGGTAGCAGTTCAGCTCACCAAGATGCCACCAAAATGTTATTAAGTATGGCTATACTACACAGCTGTGGGGTCTGGTGGTATTTTACGCAACTAAATGCTTCCATTCATATGACAGGAATCAAATTGAAAATTGAATTTCCCCTCAGGGTGATTAATATAAAAAAAAATAAAATAAAAAATGTAGTCGAAAAAAAAAAGGTATCAAATGAATTACTCTACTGGTATCACCTTAAGGGTACTGGTATTGTTTTAAACAATACCCAACCCTAGCATAGAAAACATTAACATGAATTTAAAAAAAAAAACTGCTATATGCTATATATTTACAATATGGCCAATTTACAACATATCAGTTGGCTTAATGTTGACAAAGATTATAACTCGTTAAGATTCACATAATCTTGCAATTGGGAAAGTTTTTGAACCAGTTTTTGTGATGAGTTGTTCAGCCCTAATTGTGTTTGGCTTGAATGTTACTCCTACAAAGGGCAATGTTTACAGCTGAACTATGAATGAAGGCCAGACACAGATACTTAACAGCACAATAACATGAGGCAGACAATCCACAGATATAAATATCCCATCTGTTTGTTTCCTGTCATCAATCTAAAATAATTTGCACCCACACTGCTGAATGAGTGATGCATACACTTCTCTCTTCTTCGCTTTAAATGTGATGTGACAAAAAACCTTTCCACCCATCACATGACCACTTCCCTTCAGGCTGATGCTCTTAATGGCCTCCAGCTTGTCAATTATTCATTGCTGGACCTCCTTTACCCAAGGTGGTGTTCTGTATCACCAACGGCTGATAAGAGAGAATTGGATAGAGACATCAAGATCACAAATAGGATGGAGAGTTAGGGAGGAGGGATGGAATGGCTCCCTGTTCTGGGATAAGTAATGGAGCAAGTCACTCAGCTAGGCGGGCCTCCACTAAATCAAGGTCAAATAATTGATGTTAATGCTAAGACAAGGTCCCGCTCTGGGGCCTGGCTGCCCACTGATTGAGATTTTCATATAGATAGAGACCCGAAGCTGTGGGATGTTGGAGAGTGAAGAGTGCTGGTGGTTGTAGTGGGCACGAGGCATTTTTCTGCCAGGTGTCATGGGGGTTGACTTTAATGCACTGTGGGTAAAGTACTTGAGAGGAGGTGGGGCAAAATGTTTATGATGGTAAAAGGTAGTTGTGCTGCCCCGAAGGCTACTTGTGGCTGGCCTCCTCTTATATCAAATTGTATCAGGACCCATTTAGGGGAGAGGTATGATGTTGGGCCAAAGCCTGTGATAGCAGACATGCAGACTGTGCCACTAAGTAAAAACAACTATAGAACGCATACAGCGTAGAAACCTTAAAGACTATTTTCATACAAACACAAAGCGGAAATGCCGTAGCTTAATACGGCTAGGATGATATGATTATCTCCCAATTTGATTGTATCACAATACCTGAGTGCCAATTCAATACGTATTACAATTTATATTAGCAAAGAAGTTTTAGTATCTTGGGGTCTTGTTCATAAGTGGTGTCAGCAGTGATGTGGGTGCTGCGGCGGACTGTGATGATTAAGAGGGAGGGACCTGAGCCAAAAGGCGAAGCTTTCGATGAACCTTATCTGTCCATCTATGTCCCAACCCTCACTTATGGTCATGAACTTTGGGTAGTGACCAAAAGAATGAGATCGCAGTGGCTGAAATCTGTAGGATGGCTGGGTTCAGCTTTACAGATAGGATGAGGAGCTCAGACATCAAGAGGGAGGGCGGAGTAGAGCCACTACTCCTTCGCATCACAAGGGGCCAGTTGAGGTGGTTCAGGCATCTGATAATGATCTTCCTGGGCGCCTCCTGTTAGAGGTTTTCTGGGCATATGCAACTGGTAGGAGGCCCTGGGGCAGACCCAGGACACACTGGAGGGATTATATATCTTATCTGACCTAGGAACACCTCAGGATCCCCCAGGAGGAGTTGGACAGCGTTGCAGGGGAGAGAGACGTCTGGTGTACTTTGCTCAACCTGCTGCCCCTGCGACCCAGTCCCTGATAAGTGAATGTAAATGGGTGGATGGATTTTTAAGTATTGCAATTCTACAAGTACTGCGATTTGATATTGTTTGCGATTTGCATTTGTATAGCGCCTTTCTACTCTTCCCAGTACTCAAAGCGCTTTTACACTACATGTCACATTCACCCATTCATCCACACATTCATACACTGATGGCTGAGGCTACCATACAAGGCACTACTCACTGAACCAGTCACATTCACTCACACAATTTGGAATTCAGTATCCTGTCCAAGGATACTCTGTCAAGAGCTGGGGATCGAACCGCCGATCTTCAGATTAGTTGACAACTAGCTTTACCTCCCAAGCCACAGCAGATTTTACGATTTATTGCAAGTTTTGTTCACTTGTTTACACTAGACCATGGGAAAAGTTTAAATCATACACTTCTGTAGACTGTATATCAGGAGACATATTTCATAAAACAATCCCCATCTCACGTTAGTCAGTCTTTGTGATGTTTATTGCAGCAGCATCATACACTGTATAGAAAAGTAGTAAATTAATTAATAGTTGCTCTTCTGATCTTATCTTTAACACTTTTATTCCAGTGAAGAACTTTGTGACTTTGCTCTGTCAAAGGATTCACAATGGAACAATCCCATTGTGAATCTGTTTTGACCTGGAAATCAATGTTCTATCAAAAAGCATCTTGGACTTTGTCCCTGACTGTGCCTGTTAACAGTGTAGTTTGATGTAGACATGCAGGACAAACAGTGTCTCCATGCCTATCTGCAGCTCAGCTCTGAGGGCTCCGGTTAAAGTCCCCATTCATTAATATTTGATGGGGATCAATTTGTGGAGGGGTGACGTGTGCACTAAATGACCACAGACCTGCATCTGGATCCCAAAGAGCTCTTATCGCGCTCCCTCCCCGTGCAGACATTTAGTGCATTTTGGCCTATTGCTTGTTTTTCCAATTTCAAGCGTTCTAGGATTCTGTAGTTATGCAAAGAAAAGATTAAACACACAATCTCTGTTTTATTTAAACATGACCACAGCAGATTTTCCTGTATCTGGACACAACTGATGATGAAAGAATGTTCGGAGAGACAGGCTGTTTTTTTGAGAAACTCGAGGGTCCTTGTCAATGAGTCATAGTAGTCCAGAGTTGTAGAAGCATGGCTAAAGAGCACTTGAGAGTCTCCATGGTATCTTGGCTTGAAATCACAACCCGGCTGACAGCGACTGAAGAAGAGCTTTTGGGTTTTTATGCTTGGTTTGCAAGATTTACCTTCTAAGATGTAAGGATTCACCTAACAGATGGTTGAATATGTATCTGACACAATGAATAAGAGCTGGAGAGCTGATTCCTTCTAAATTTGGGTCAACCATTTATGCTCACATTCACACCTACAGGCAATTTAGGGTAACAAATTACCTAGCCTGCATGTCTTTGGACTGTGGGAGAAAGCCAGAAAGAGAGGGCCCATGCTGACATGGGAGGAACGTGCAGGCTCCACGCAGGGGGGCAAACCTTCACCCTGGGTTTGAGCCAGGAACTCTCTTGCTGTGAGGCGACAATGCTAACCACGGCACCACCATGCCTCCCTACAGTGTATCAGTAAAATTTGAGTTGGAGGATGTAATTACGTGATATAATCAGCTAGAGAGACGACTCCTTACTATGTTGGAGTTTCAAGAACTATAAAAACACTCAGGCCACTTACAGTTGTAGAGTAGTGGAGCTTCCTGCTTCAGGAAAGATCTTTGGCTAAGTACAGAAACTGGCTTGCAGAGAGAACAACAGACTAGCTAAATTTTGGGGTTTCATCAAGTTACTTTGGAACTAACATTAATTAGTGACAGCTGATATGATCTGTCACCGGCAGTATGTAATTTTTAAGCAGTGAAAAAGACGTTCAATGCTAGCTAAAACAGAGAAGCTGTTACCTGAATGTTTTGTGCACTGCTCTTTGTTAATAATGGAGCAGAATGTTTCTGTGGTCTGAACACTGGGTGTGAGCTCAGCTATAGTAGCCAGGGTTCAACGCTAAGGTTTTTTTGGTCAGAGATCTACTTGCCCGAAGTCAGTTTTTACTTGCCCTATAAAAATTGTTTAATTTAAGCGCCTATCAAATAACAAAGACTGCAGTTATTTTCATGTTATGTAATCTTTATTCACACTGTATTCATTAATTAAAACAACATACGTCATGTATTGTAGCTTAATTCCTACACAAAAATGACTGTCAGGGCTTAAAGTGAAAAATTTGTCAATCGTTCTCCGTCTATAATTTTGCGCCCTACTTGAGCCATGCCCACCTCTATTTATTTTTCACCCCTCTCTCCAGTTGTGCTGTATTAACACTGGGTTTAATATATTTTGCTTCCATCTCTCTGCCCTGCTCTACTCTACTTCAACGCTACTTAGCTCTCTCTCTACTCTACCAGTAGACTACCACATCCACCTGTTGCACAAAACGCACACAGCAGTGTTTCCCCTAGGATGGAGTTGTAGCAGCGGAGGTGAAGCACATGCATGAAAAATAATTTTCACATGCGTGAAACTTTTTTGTATGCTTGCAAAGCACAGCCTACTGGGATGTTTCTATGTATCTACTGGCACCAGAAGGGCTCTTTAGGACTAAGTACATACAGTACATGTGTGCACAGTATGAGCAGGTGAAATGTCTGTCTAGCTTACATACAGTACAGGCCAAAAGTTTGGACACACCTTCTCATTCAATGCGTTTTCTTTATTTTCATGACTATTTACATTGTAGATTCTCACTGAAGGCATCAAAACTATGAATGAACACATGTGGAGTTATGTACTTAACAAAAAAAGGTGAAATAACTGAAAACATGTTTTATATTCTAGTTTCTTCAAAATAGCCACCCTTTGCTCTGATTACTGCTTTGCACACTCTTGGCATTCTCTCCATGAGCTTCAAGAAGTAGTCACCTGAAATGGTTTCCACTTCACAGGTGTGCCTTATCAGGGTTAATTAGTGGAATTTCTTGCTTTATCAATGGGGTTGGGACCATCAGTTGTGTTGTGCAGAAGTCAGGTTAATACACAGCCGACAGCCCTATTGGACAACTGTTAAAATTCATATTATGGCAAGAACCAATCAGCTAACTAAAGAAAAATGAGTGGCCATCATTACTTTAAGAAATGAAGGTCAGTCAGTCCAGAAAATTGCAAAAACTTTAAATGTGTCCCCAAGTGGAGTCGCAAAAACCATCAAGCGCTACAATGAAACTGGCACACATGAGGACCGACCCAGGAAAGGAAGACCAAGAGTCACCTCTGCTTCTGAGGATAAGTTCATCCGAGTCACCAGCCTCAGAAATCGCAAGTTAACAGCAGCTCAGATCAGAGACCAGATGAATGCCACACAGAGTTCTAGCAGCAGACCCATCTCTAGAACAACTGTTAAGAGGAGACTGCGCCAATCAGGCCTTCATGGTCAAATAGCTGCTAGGAAACCACTGCTAAGGAGAGGCAACAAGCAGAAGAGATTTGTTTGGGCCAAGAAACACAAGGAATGGACATTAGACCAGTGGAAATCTGTGCTTTGGTCTGATGAGTCCAAATTTGAGATCTTTGGTTCCAACCGCCGTGTCTTTGTGAGACGCAGAAAAGGTGAACGGATGGATTCCACATGCCTGGTTCCCACTGTGAAGCATGGAGGAGGAGGTGTGATGGTGTGGGGGTGTTTTGCTGGTGACACTGTTGGGGATTTATTCAAAATTGAAGGCACACTGAACCAGCATGGCTACCACAGCATCCTGCAGCGACATGCCATCCCATCCGGTTTGCGTTTAGTTGGACGATCATTTATTTTTCAACAGGACAATGACCCCAAACACACCTCCAGGCTGTGTAAGGGCTATTTGACCAAGAAGGAGAGTGATGGAGTGCTGCGGCAGATGACCTGGCCTCCACAGTCACCGGACCTGAACCCAATCGAGATGGTTTGGGGTGAGCTGGACTGCAGAGTAAAGGCAAAGGGGCCAACAAGTGCTAAACACCTCTGGGAACTCCTTCAAGACTGTTGGAAAAGCATTTCAGGTGACTACCTCTTGAAGCTCATGGAGAGAATGCCAAGAGTGTGCAAAGCAGTAATCAGAGCAAAGGGTGGCTATTTTGAAGAAACTAGAATATAAAACATGTTTTCAGTTATTTCACCTTTTTTTGTTAAGTACATAACTCCACATGTGTTCATTCATAGTTTTGATGCCTTCAGTGAGAATCTACAATGTAAATAGTCATGAAAATAAAGAAAACGCATTGAATGAGAAGGTGTGTCCAAACTTTTGGCCTGTACTGTATGAGGTGTCTCAAGATTTAGGAACATACAATTTTATTTAATATAATAAAGTAAAAAGTCACTTGACATGCTGCTGTTTTGTGCTATGACCTATTTAAGTGTTGGAAGTTGTTATTTACGTGACAACGCCTGAACGCGACACAAGCTCAGTATGAGTGCCGTGCTGAGCTGCTGTGCGAGCAGCGTGTTTGTCTGTGCGTAACAGCAGTCTATTGATGGTTATTTACACAGTGTCCATTTCAATAACTTTGTCAGCTGACAAACTGCATCGGGCTTGGGGTCAGGTTTGGTCAGGAAAATGCGGCCCGAGCCGCTCTAGCGTGCTCACCTGTGTGTGTGGCGGAACTCCGCTGTGCGCCATACAGAGAGCAGAGAATTGTTAACGCGTGACCATGTAGAGACAGAAATGACACGATGACATAACACCATAAATAGTATATTGTTATGTTATTATATGAAGCGTCCGTCGCGCAAAATAATATCAATGGGGGCTGCGGGCAGGACATTGTTACACAGCTGTACCTGTGACTTCAGGCAGAGAGACTGCTGCATCAGAGCAGAAGAGCACGTTTTAAAATACATTTATTTTATCAATTAGTTATTAACTTTTACTGTTTTTAGCAACTTGCCCGATCGGGCAAGTGAGTTGTTAGTTTACATGCCCAACCGCGAGTTTTACTTGCCCCGGGCAATCGGGCAATCCTTATTGTTGAGCCCTGGTAGCTCAAATATATGCTGATGAAAAGGAATGAAATCATACATAATCATGCACAGTTATGCACCTCTTAAACGCCAGGGTTTTACTTGACTTGTGGTGGCAGTAGATCTAGCCATGGTTGCCTTGTCTAACTCATTCTTTGGGGCCTGTCTTTTCCCATGACCTTATCTACAACCATAAAAGTAGGGCATGGTAACTGTTTCCAGGTCAGAGGTCAATATATAAACTTGAAGAAAATTCTCAAGAGATCAGCAACTTGGTATTTGTTTTAAAATTGGTTAAAATGTTTCAACCCACATTAAGGCTCAAATGATCAAATCACTCAGTGTGCTTAAAGCTCATTGTAGGGATGATTAATATACAGGTGTATGACTCAGATTGAGCTCTTCTTTATGAAGTGTGGGCCTCAGGACTGACAAAGGCCTTCCTTCAACCACAAGTAGATTTGAGTTCATGTGTCAGCAAATATCAGCACTGCTGTGGAGTCCTTGAGGGAGAATCCCAGTGCAGTGTGACGTCAAAGGAGAGGGGCTGGAAAAAAAACCATTCCTCTAAAAGGCTGAATTATTTATCACTGTAGCTGTGTATTGAGGTTAGCTTTTATCATGTCACATGTCAGATCTGATATCAGTGAATTTTTTTCTTGATACCAGGTTTTTTTTAATGACAAAAACATTACCAACACCTTTTTTTTACTAACTGGTATTATAATGCCTACCTTAGAGCGGTAAAAATGACATTTGCGGGGCGTCGGTGGCTTAGTGGATAGAGCAGGCATCCCATATAAAAGGCTGTTGCCACAGCGGCCCAGGTTCAACTCCAGCCTGTGGCCCTTTGCTGCATGTCACTCCCTCTCTTTCACACTTAACTGTCCTGTCGATTAAAGGCAAAATGGCCACAAAAATATCTAAAAAACAAAAAAAAAAAGACATCTGCTCTTGGATACTTGGATCCTGAAAAAAACAGTTTTATATTTATTGTTATTTCTAAATTAATTATCATTATGCAGGCTTACTCTGTGCCTTAAAACACTGCTCCTCCAATGAAATACTGTAGAAAAAAACTGGCCCGTGGCTGAACTTAATTGCTGACCCCTGCTGTACCCTGCTGCCGCTGTTTCCACCTGCAGTTAAACAGATCAAAGTCATGCAACTCAAGAAGGAAAACAGAAGGAAAGAGAAATGAAATGTGTAGCCAATTAGACATTTTAAACTAGAGGAAGGAAATCTACCCTCCCTTTTTACTAAAGAGGAAGTGGGATGAGATCATAATGAAGTGCAGTAAAGGCAAATGGCGTTTAGAGGGAAAACTGCTGAATGGATATAAAGCTTTTCAAGAAATGACATTACTGCTCTCATATGCAGACAGTCACAAAACGTGGCCCAAACGTCTCCAGAGGATATGGAGTGTGTTCTGGTGCTACGTGGCAGGAAGAGGGTGGTAGCAAGGAGGGGGGGGGACGACAGAGGCAAGGAATGGGGTTGCACCCCTTCAGCGTTTCCTCAATGACTTCCAGAGGCCAACCTTCCAAATCACTGAAACCAAAACAACTCTGACACCAGGCAGGGCCATTAGGAAAACCTGCTTACACACTGTAATGCAGACATAATCTCATGTGTTCACTAATGACTAGGTTCCTCACTGTGCGCAGCCTTAGGATGTTGAATTTCCAAAAGAAATGTAATGATGGAAAGTCTGGAGGCTTTGTGAAATCATGGGAAGGATATACTCCAAGGCCAGAGGTGCATGCTTATTTTTAAGGCCTGTAGGAAGTGAGATTAAATACAAAGTGATATCTATGACTTGACAAACCACTACCATCATGTCTTTTTTCTTCAGGTTAAAAGCAGATCCATACTTTCTCTGCCCTCCAGGCCAAGTAGTTAAAAATTAAGTAGACATGGGCATGTCCTGGCTCATTTCTATTGCACTGTGAATGTGAAATATGGCAGGCCCAGCTCACCACGTTGAGCTTGTGAGGCTGGTGAAAATCACGTCCTACAACAGCAAGTATTTACTCAACCACCATTACATCAGCAATGAGCTATTCAATAAATCTGCAGCTGTGGAGGAAGCATCTAGTTAAAATGAAGTCTCTGTAGAAATTGTTGTTCATTATCAGCTTTGACAGGGATATATTTGTTATCATGGAGATAGCAGGCAGCTTCCTGAAACCGCATTCCAAATGGGTTAAGTGTCCAAAATGTCAAAGAACCTCTGACAAAAAAGAATGGAAACAGAATCACCTCATGACACAGTGGTGGATGGTGATTCAGTGTCTCCAAGAAACCACTTTGAAGTGTTGGAAGTACCTAAATGACCCTCAAGCTTAGTTTAAACATACACTGTTTAAGACAAGGGGTCACTGACCCCAATTTTACAAGATAGTGAACTCAACCCTAACGCAACAAATAAAGGACAACAAGACGATGATGGAGTTTCTCAGTTTCAGTTTCAGGGAAATGCTTAAAAAGAAAACCTATTCTTGAAAGGCATCACAAGGACCTATGTTGTAATTACTCTAAAATTAAAGAGCTGTGTCTGGATGTAACAGCATGGACAAGTCTCTCCCAGAGCTACAAAGACAGATCAAAGACACAGTGACAATAGCCAGACTGATGTCTTACTCTGTGGCAACAATTAGTGCAATTACAATATAAACAATGAAATGTAAAAGTTCAACTAAACTCTACCACATCGGTCTACAGAGTCCACCTAATTAAACAGGGCCACTGATGGTTTACTATCTTTCTTGTACATCCTATTTATCCCTATAAGATATAAATTATTTCCAAAACACAAGACATGGTGAGGATCTACTGGCATCCCTGCTGGATGTTTCACATTCAAATTATGAGTTAGGCATGTTGATGGTTAATCATAAATTTGTTAATAGCGGAGAATAGTTTTGACCGGTTATGCATGTCAGTCTACAGACCTTGTAATTGCATTGCTAGGCAACAGCTTTGGTCTATGTTTACTTCCTGTCAACTGGTGTCATCCACATACACTGCAAAGCATTCCAACAGGAAATACAAAGGGAAACATTCAGATTGTTTATATGGTCAAGTCTGAAACAGTCTATAGGTTAATTTTGCTGCTCTTTAGTTTACCGCACTGTGCACCACCTGGGTCTGGTGGAAGATATCTAGTAGAGGTGCAACAATCCATCATTCTGGATCAATATTTTGAAATTGTGTGTCACCATCAAACAGCAGCTAGCAGATGGCAAGCAGCCAGGAGAAAGACAATGAGGATTAAGTTATGTAGTCACGAAAAAAACCCAGCAATGTCCAAATATTTTTGATTTTGGAGAAAATAAGGTTCAACGGACAAAGCAAATGCTGCATGTAAACAATGCCGTTAAGAGATAAAACAAGACGCTCCACTGACTTCTCACTACAGCAACATTAGCTGCTCTGTTTCTAAAATATTTGGCTGAAAAAACTTGCATGCAGGCTGAAATTCAAACATGCTGTTCTGTTGGGAAGTGAAGTGACTTAAACCAATTGTGAGTAAGAAAATAACAATGTTATATATAATTTGTTAACTTGTGAGTAGAGGAAAAAATGTCAGCTAGCCGCTGGGCTAATTTATACAATGTAAACATGCATTTATAAGCTAATAATGGGTGACTAGCAAAAAACAACTGTTTTGTCTATGAACCTTGACACTTAGTACTGAGCTGAATTTGATACTTTTGTTAAATAATCTTGTTGTTAATCCATGTTTTATTGCTATTTGGAGAAGTCTGCCAGTAGGGCGTTGAGCCAGATAACCCTGACGTTTCATGAAAAAGATGATGGTTTTCATTAAAAAAAAAAAAAAAACTACTAGAAAGGACTTTCTGACAGAAAGCCCTGAACTAACTGTGTTAGTTCAATTTAAAGTAAACGTTACTGCACTCATTATTTATATGTGTTTTTTTTTTTACCTTTTATGGCCAAAAGTAAAAAAGAAAGGGGTGGCAGCTTCTTTTTTTAACAGATTGTGTTATCTCTTATCAATCACAGGCCCCTGAATCACATAAAATCGAAATCATATTGTGGCAGACTTTGTAATATTGGCAAATATCGTATTGTTGTCCAAATAATCAATATAATATTGTATCATGATGAAACTGGTGATTTAGATCGCTACGAGTTAGCACCATTGCTTATTCAGCGATCACCACTAGTAACACTGTCTCATCCTAACGGCGTTGCTATGGAAACATTATGCCACCCCTGAGTTGACCCCCTTTAGCACTAGTAACTATGCTATCACTATGAGCTCTGTTAGCATCGTTTGCAGAGTGAGGACGGCTAGTGATGCTAACAAAGTTCAGGGTTTCCCACAGATTAATTTATCTGTGGCAGCATGCCAAAATAACAACAACTGCTGCCTTGTACTTATTTTCTATTTTTGGAACTAGACCATTCATTAGGAGTACTACTGGAATATATTTACCATTTAGTTATTCATTGCACCACACTCTCGGAGCGCCTTGGATGTAATCTGTGCACAGACAGAGCAATAGTCACCAGAACTCCCTGAAGGTAAAAGCAGAGGGTGGCCACCATGTTTCCAGCAGTTATCTTCAAACGAGCGGCACTGCTAGTTAGCTCCCACCTGACCTGGGTAGAGCGCAGTGAGGAGCAGCCAAGGCTAATGGCGGATTTCCACTGGATGCGTGTCCGTTGCGGAACGGCAGCGCTGGTTATCCGCTGCGTGCTCCGCCGTCCGTGAATACCCACCAGCTGTGTTTGCTGTACGGAACAGTGCAGCTCCGCTGGAAGACATCTCGGTGCACTGCCATGATTAATATCTCCTCGTCCATGGTGTTCACGGGGTGAAAGGACGTCTGAAAACCTCTGATCTGTTGACTTCAGGCCTGCCTCTGCCCATTATGTAGTTTTCATGGTGTAGTGCAGGGAAGTATGATCCGCCGTGAACACTGTGTATTTTATTTTGAAAATTAACCGGATGTTTAATTTTGTTTCTGTGCACGACTTCCTGTCCCACACGATCTGCTCTGTGCTGAATTGCTGCCTTGTGCTCCGGCGACTGGCAAAAATAGAAGTCCTGCGCATCTGTTGCGGAGGGCTCCAGAGTGCCGGAGCTGAGACGGAGCCGGAACGCAGCACAGCCGCAGCCGGTGGAAACACACATTGACTAGAACTGAATCCTATCGGCTCCGCTGCCGTGCCAGAGCGGAGGTGCAACCAACACACATCTGGTGGGAATAGGCCATAACATAAGCTAGCCAGTGGAGACCAGAGGGTGGGCAGTGGGCACTATATTTCCATATGTTATTAGGGCTAGATGGCAGTTTGTCAACAGAAAATAAAATAAGAGGCAAGACATCACAAAACATTCAAATCTTACCACTAGTAAATGAACAGCGCTTTGAAATGCAGTGCTTAAGCTGATTTAAATTAACCAATTAGTTACCAGGTAATAGGTGTTGAGCTATCAATAGAAAATTAACTGAAACTGACATCCCTAGTATCAGTGCAGAACAAAGGGTCAGGACTGGGGGTTTGGGCTAGGCAAAGAAAAAAGGAAATGCAGGAGGTGTCAGCATTACTCACTTGGAAAGAGACACTCCCCCAGCTTTCCCAATGAGCTCCTCATGGTGGAGGACGGCATCATTCCAAGGAACGTCAAGGAACTTCAGCAGTGTCTTCATCCACTTTTCAGGATGAAGGACCAACTGTTCGTAGTGCACAGGTAGGCATTTATCCGCTGCCTCCAGGCACTGAGTGTACATGGTCTCTATGGCCCGATTCCACTTGGTCAGGCAGTCCCGGTAGCTGCCCAGGTCAAAGCCGGCAATGGTTACCTTCCGTGAGATCATGGAGTGGACTGAAGCCCGGCCATCACGAATCATGAGTACAAACTTGGCACGGGGAAAGATCTTGGCCAGGTAGGAAAGCGACTTCAAAGCAAAAGGGTCCTTGTTGCAGAGAAAGTTGGCAGGTTCTCCATGTTTGACAATAATTTCCAGCAGGAAGGCCTGCATGGCGGCGTCCAGCACCTCATCTGTCACACCAGCCTCATCCAGGCGCATCTTCTCTCGCCCCGAGCGGCTCCACATCTGCTTCATGGCCAAGATACGAGGGATGACGCGGGTTTCCTCACCACAGCGCACCTCAGGGTGGGCATCCAGCATGGCTCTCATTAGCGTGGTCCCACTACGGGGCACTCCACCGATGAAGATGAGTGGCATGTCTTTGTTGTAAACAAATGGTGTGCTGAGGTTCTGGCCTGTCCGTAGGGTGGTCCTCATGCTGCCTCCTAGCGCTGATAGAGGCAGGATCCCGCCTGGCTGGCTTCGCTCTTCAATGCGATGGTGGCACTCCATAGCATGGCGGCCCAGGTAGAAGACCGTGACTGAGCTGATGACCAGACAGGCCACCAGCAAGTTCTGTTTCAGCTTGCCAATCATGTTGCACGCCACAGACGGGAGAGGACAATATCACCACAGGGGCAATTTAGGGGGAGGGACGGGAAAAAGGAACTGAAGGGTAATCAAGGTCCCCACCCTTTATGGTTGTCTGCTGGGAACCGGGCATGGATCAAGCTCCCTTGTGCACAGCAGGCGTCGAGTCCCCAGCTCCATGAGGCCTGGATTGTGGCACAAAACAGAAAAGACAGTTAGTTCTGATTATACACCAGGACAACATTCATCAAGCAATCTTACCAACAAAACCTAATCAAAAGAACCACTTCATGTCCCAGATTAAAGAATAAATCATGTGACAGATGTCAGGCACCAAGACACTCCACTGTCATTATTGCATGCACATCAAATGAATCTGAGAACAAATTTACAGAGGAGAAATTTGTCAAGCAAAGTGATCACCACATTCTCTTTATTTGACAGGCCTTTTGAACTCAGGCCAACATTACTGTGCAATTTCACTTTGCAGAGAGCCTTGAATTACTAAGTTGACACAGAACTGCTTCAAACACAATTATGACAATGGAGTTTACCACCAGAAAAACTAATGAACCCTGTCTCCCAGATGTTTTATGGAGAGTTATTTGAAAGATTATGATGCCCACTGAAAGATCAACGACTAAGACTCTGTTGACAAGAGACCAAGAATGTAGAAGAACAAATCTGTGCATTTAACCAAAAATAGCTTTTTCGTTTTTACCCTGCTAGACATCGCTCAGGCTTTGATTCTCAGGTAGTGCATACATCATCTGTGACATTTAGCCATCAGCATCTAAGTTTAACACAGGGATGCACACAAACTCACTCTGCAGATAGGGTGATGTGTACTTGCACACAACAAGAACACACACACAGACATTTCCCGCACATAAATTCTACACACCGCAGTGGGCTGGCTGACAGCTTTTCCTCTGCTGTTGTTAAGTAAAAGCTGCAGGCTTACTACAGCTTATTTGTTAAAGGGTTTTCTCTGTGCTGGCCCTGCAGCCACAGTCACTCTCCTGAACAAACGACCTGGCTAGGAGAGGAGGAGGGCGAAGGCATGCCACAGCAGGTCAGTGCACAGGAGTGCTTCGCTTACAAATGACATTCAGTCGGTTGTAAGTTTGTTTTTAGGTTAACCTGACCTGAATGAAAAATGTTGGGAAAAATGGTGGATGGTAAGTAATCTACCATCTTATTACCTCTGGCCTTTAGCCATGAGACATCCAATTAAAATATTTTAGCTGAAACACACCTAGGACGCCAAAGCACATGGCTAAGCAATCAGAGTCAATATGCTAACATGCATCTCAGTAGCTGGGTGCCAGTGGGCCTTCTGCACCACGTAGAAACCTAATTTCTGTATTAAGGGTAAAAAAATAAAGAAACCTGATTTCCCAAGCTACAGTTTCTCTGGAATGTCTGCAAAAAACAACTTCTTTTTTTTTCAGCATCTGTATAAATAGGGTTTCAAAGGAGCTCCGAGACAACAAGGACCGGAAAGGAGAGATAGTTACAAGCAGGGATGCATCCTCATATTCAGAGGTTTAAAAAAGTTAATTTCCACTGCTGAACAACTGATTAATTAAAAAGAAAAGCTACATGCTGTATTACTACACAGACAAAGAATAAACAGACATGCTAGCAGCTCTGAGAAGCTGTACTTAGGCATTGTGGTATTTTGAGCTAAATGCTAGTGTCGGTATGCAAACGTGGTCACAATCTCAAAACCCATTGGCTATCTGTGAGAGTACAATGAGCTTCTGAATGTAACAGCCAGTAGTGCAGGAGTTATGGTGTCGCCAGCGGATATCCGGCCCAAGACTTCTTCCATGCACGGGTCAATTCCACTTAAGAATACAAATAAATTTAAAAGAGGCTACTATGAAGCTAAAACATCATCAAACAATAGCTGATGGGCTTCAAGACTACATTTCAGCCAATGCATTCCACCTCCCCATGCACCGTTTACGTGCGCCCCCTGACAGCAGGCTTGGACCCCCCTGTGCCCCCCCCTCAGAAAGAAGAGACTACGGAATTAATAAATAGATTTTTTGCGATAATTTGACCCTGACGAGAGATGCGGAACCAAAGTTTGGCTCAATTTTCCAGTTGGATGCAATAGAGCAATACACCGCTGGTGGCGGGCTTAAGTGTAGAAAGCGGACTCTGAACCACCTGCACGGAGCGAAGGAAAATGTAGCCAAACTACTGAGGAGAATTAAAGGTAAGTAACTTTTTTGTAATTTGTGTAACAGTGACAGGGTAAGATGTTTGGCTAGGAAATGTTCCTACCGAGTAAACTAAGTAGTAAACAAATTGCAGCCACCATACAACAATTTGCTTGAATTAAGAAGTGTTAGAAGTTTTATGATAGCGTATGGAAGTAAATTTCTCAATTCAGTAGGGGCTAGCCTGAGTAGATGTTATACTATAAAATCATCTATATCAGTTTTACTTTGCAGTTTTAAATAGTAAGCACAGATGATAACAAAACACATTCATTCAAGCAAACCAGCAACAGTGTATTTATGTAATGGGATGCTAAAGTGTTGCGGCGTAGTGCCGCAGAAGTTGACTGTCCACACAGGCAGCGCATTTCTCCTGCGCTCTCCGCGCCGGTTAAACATCGACTCCACTCATCTGTTCCCGTGAGTACTCGTTTTTTCACTTCAACAGGTCATTTTAAACATGGGTAAGTCCATATTTTAATCGTTTTTTATAACGTAATAAGTTAATTACAATTTGTCATTGCATATCCATGTATTGAGCGTGTTGGATAAACACTGGGCATATTGTTATTGACCATTTTATTTATGTAGTTATGTCTGTAGGCTCAGTGACACAAAATTAAAATTGTAATGAAGTGATTAGGGTATTGAAAAATGTGTTTGGTTATGCACTGTTGTGTTATTTTAAATTATAAACACGGTATTTTACTGCTCGCGTGAAAAACAGACCAGACGCCGAACTGAAACGCTGCCTCCGCGGGCACTCTGCTCTGCTCAGCGGCCTGTGTGGACAGTCAGATAGCTTCAGTTCCGCGTCCGGTGTGTCCAGAATGGCACGGGTGTGTGGATGTCTGTTCATCTTTTCGTTCATGACCTTATTAATGCGCACTTTATAACTTGCTTGTTGGATTTATTAAACGAACGAATGAAAACTAAATATCTTTGAATATCTTAAAAGGAAAATTAAAATGACCGGTAAAAATAGATTATGACCGGATTTTTATGACCCTCTCTGAAATTGATCTAGAACTGACACTGGTGTTGTGGTCAAAGACAGCCTGGGATAAAATTCTGACAGTGGAATTTTAGATATTGGCTTCTCAAACGGATTTCACCAAAAATCTTAGAACACCACTAGGCATGGCCTGGAGCCATTCTTTGTGAGGTTTGTGAGACCCCCACATGTTCCTGTCAGTTTCAGATGCTCCAGTTCCTAACTGAGATGTACTGGATGCATGTTTAGTTGGAGCACTCAAGCCATTGCACACAAGTCCACAGTTATAAAAACACCCTGAATCACTTGTATGCGTATCAATACTTGTGTCCACTCCACCATTCATTAGACCTGTCAAGAACTGCAAAGAAGAAGTGCAGTTTTGCAGATTGTGTTGCAACCAGAACAAATGTCACTGAGCATGGCTGATACACACTCCTGGCACACACTGGTTTTTTATAGCGCCTGTTTATACATCTGGCCCCTGAGGCAGCTGTCCACTGCTCCTAAACAGGATGGGTCAAATTCACAGCATATATCCCCCCCCCCCAAAAGTCTAATAAAGAAAAGCTTTGCTTATATGGTCTACAATTAAATGTTTTAGCCTCGCAATCCAGTTACCTTATTAACTTGCTGTCTGTTTACACACGTTCCACGTCATCATAAGCATGATGGTTAACAGGCTCTGTCAGCATTGTTCTGCAGCAGCGCCACGGCAGGGACTCTGGCATCACTATGTGACAGGCTGCTGCTCATCAGAGCAGAGCAATGAACCCAGCGCAGCCAACTCCCCCTTCATGGTATTTAAGGGGCTGTTTGGATGCATATTCGTCTGGGCAGAGCACAACAGAATGACGCAAGACACTGTCATCGTCTTTGTTCTAACTCATGAAGTTTTAATTAAGGACTTTGTTCCTTTCCAGAAAATACATAACTGCTGAATACCATTTTATGTCCTGGGAGTATATGAAAGTCTGAGGATACGTGAAGATCCAAAGGTCCTAAAATACAGCTATGTTTAGAAATGTTTTTTGGAGTAGTCTACATGTTTGGCAGAAAATGTCGACTGCTGACGAAGGCACAAATCAACAATTTCCATCTGTGCCCAACCCTGACAAAACCACATACTGGCTTAAACTCTACACTTGAAGACAGGAGTCGAAATGAATAAGACATTGCTGACTCACCCTCAAAATATGTGAGGACTGCAAGTTTGAATGATACCACAGACAAAAAGGGACTATCTAAATGTCAAAAAGCTATTACATCCATCACTATCTTTATCATGGTAAGCCAATGTGCGAATTCAATTATCTAAATCCTAGTCATGAGGTTACTCCCTCCCCAACAAAAATATATGCTTGGATAATCACTGAGATCTTTAGAGATTTCTGGCAAAAACTTTTCACTGTTGGCAGTGTTCCCAAAATACTAGTTGACCTGTGGAATCTGTAGAGCCTTTTCTTTGAAAAGAGACTATTTATATAGCGTATATTCCTGCGTATATTCAATACGAGGTATTGAATCTCAGGGACAACCAGAATAATATGGGGATTCTTGTTGTCATTTTTCCTGACTGCTATATCTTAGCAGAAGTCCTGAGAGCATACATTAAGCCTGATGACTCAAGCCTAATGAAATTTTCTCCCAAAGTAGATCACTATCTGCGCATGCTGATAGGCTTAGCCAGATTTATGAAGCTACAGGTTACACTGTAGTGTTTCTACTTTCTCAGCCAATAAATAATTACATTTTTGAGCTTTAGCTATGTTCACGACAGGGCTTAAAGCTTAATTACGATTTTCCCAGATCCGATCTTTCTGCCTAGATTGTTCACATTCATGTTTAAAGTGACCCATATCTGACATCAGTGTGACCAAATCTCTGCATTTTAATTAGTCACGTGCTTCTGTTTGAGAGAGTGTGTAGCATATTTTCAGGGAAATGGCCCTTTGGAAGTATTTGTTTCTAGGATAATGGGCTGTAGTCTAAATGAGGTTTTGCTGGAAGGTCTGTGGAGACAGCGATGTGGATGCGGCCGGGTGAGGAATAAGGAGTGTTGGGGCTGTGATGTGGAGGGTTTCATGAAGGAACAGTTCTTCCAAAATATAGTATGTCCAGGGCTACATTCTGTTATCTCCATCAGCGCCTCAGGACAACGCTATAGTAGCATGTAGGCGAGCTGTTCCCATTAGAAAGCGTCTTCCAGTCAGGCTTCATTGGCTGATGACTGGGGCAGCCTACCGCAGCAGTAGTATGGCTACAGCAGCCTTCTGTAGTTTCAATGGACCACATCATCACTACGGTGACTTATCTGCACCTGCACAGTTAAGTATAGTGTGAAAAAACATGCATATATAGGAAAAACACCAATGAATTCTTATATGACCGTTGTCACAGTGGTGAGATTGCCAGGGATCGGATATGTATTTAGGACGGCATATGAAAGTGGCCCAGACCTGACTGGAGAAAATCTGATTTGGGCCACATTTGCTTATTATTTTTTTTTTTTTGTGGGCTTTTTGCCTTTAATGACAGGACAGTGAGTGAAAGGGGGAGACAAAGAGAGAGTGGGGACCGATATGCAGCAAAGGGCCGCGAGCTGGATTCAAGCTTGCGGTCGCTGCAGCGAGGCGATGCCTCTGTACATGGGGCGCCGGCACTATCCACTACACTACTGACGCCCCCACATTTGCTTGTTATGTTGGACTGGCTTCGTAGTTTTGGTTCTCTCGCTTGCTCCTATGGCTCTCCCCCCGTCACAGCCATACACACAAAAAGACAGACTCACAAACAAAATAAGTCAAATACATTCTTCTGCCCGTCCAGATTATTTTCTCCTGAACAATAGCAGGCAAGGTGTATTTGTCATCTTGGTTTGAGAACCCTACTATTTAGTTGCATTTTTTGACAATGGAGCACCGCTGCCATTTGCAAACATTATTAATATATGAAATGAAGAGCTGCAAGTGTGTTTCCAGCTTACAGTGAATAAATCATCACGTTTAAAGGTGCTGCGTCAATTGTCAACTTTGTGCTAACTGCTAACAACACCCGGACCTAATTGTATTGCGGAGTTTTGCATAGCGGCAACCGGATCTTTGCTCTCAAACCACAAAAAAATGTGATGGCACAACAGTCTCCTTCAGTACATTATTCTATGCTTTCTTTTGATTTTCACACTGGCTAGTCATCCTGTTTAATTTGTCTTCTGATTAAATCGGAACCGTTGAAACAAGTTGTAGGAAGCCTCTGCAAGTAATTGGTTGCTGGCAGACACTCTGTGCTGCAATAAAATGGTTCTTGGTAATACCAATTCGGTCCGGTACTCCGTCTTGGACCGGGTTTTATTTTTGACCGCATACTCGGGCAGAACGTACACAGAGCAGACGCCGCGGAGGTCCGCCCGGTAAAAGTAGACGTCCGCCCGGTAAAAGTGGACGTCCGCAAGCCCTGTGCGCGCAAAGCACGACCGCGCGGACTCCGCTCCACGCACCAGTGTCACACAAAAGACTGTTCGGCATGTATTTTTCACATCGCGGGGAAGTTTCACAGACATTTTTACACGTAGTCCGCTCCGCTTATAGTACGCCCGAGTCTGTGAGCACCTCTTCACCAAGCGCACAGCAAGCAGTAGAGAGAGAGGGGGGTGGGGCGGGGACTGAGCTAAGAGGTGCGAGTACGCATGCGCCTCTACTTTAGCCTGGAGTTTGTTTAATAGTGATGGGGAGTCGATAATGGCAGACAATTTAGTCTCGACGAAATCAAAGAATGCGCCACTATGGCAACACTTTGGCTTTGAGCCAGACGAAGGAGGCAACCCTTGTTTGCACTGATTGAGTAAGCTGCAAAATGTATTTGTAAGGAATAAAAGAAACAACTTGTTATTATCACTCTGTTGTCCTAAGGTCAACTGCGCCCCCAAGTGGCGAAAATCCGGTATTACCGACTTGAGGCGGTTTTTTAAAAAAAACGGACCGTTTTTTTTTTTTTCTCATACTGACCCAACCCTAATGTAGAACCGATGCGCTGCTGGTCCTGCCGGCCTGAATAGAATATAATGTCTATAGCCTTACTGTTGTGTAGCCTACAGCCTTTATAGACTGAGCTGAGTAGTGATGCGCGGGTCGACCCGTAACCCGCGGGACCCGCAAATGGACCTGCGGGTTGGGCAGCAGTGATCGTCTATTAAATCGGTCTGTAAATGATATTTTGACATTATTATTATAATCTATTAATCTATAATCTATTACTGTCATGGCATCCGAAGGTACTGATGCGTTGAGCAGGTGACAGTCCACGGTCGTTTTCAAAACACACTTGTGTCACGCACTCCAAAAAAAACTTGTTGAAACTTTAAACAACAATTTATTGTGCAAAATGGGAGAAACAAATGTTGACAAAAACGGTTCCATAATTCATATTAAATTCAAAAGATAACGAACAAACAGCTACAAGTTAGAGGGAATAGTGATAAAGTGGTAAAACTTGGCATTGATCCACAGCCTCAGACAGATGCGCTCAAGCGTGCCCTGTGCACAAGCTCAGTTGGTAGGCCATACTATATTTTCACATTTTTAACAATGAAATTTAAAAGTTTTGATTTTTATTGATAACCTACATTTACCAACAACAAAAAGACTACATTTAGCACCAAAAAATATGTAAAAAAATAAAATAAAATAATAAGTAAATAAAAAAACGAATATTGAATACCAAATTTTCATAATGAATACCTACCCATAGAAACGAATATTCGAATATCCTAATATTTGGGTACAGCCCTACTTTTGTGACAGCAAAATATTCGTATTTGTTGTTTAAACATTGTAAGACTACACATGAGTACCCAGCTGGTGATGCTACTGGGGTTTAAGAGCTAACCAAAGCAACAAGATCAAAATAAATTTTGCATTTAAGTAATACAATAGCTCATGTGCTGAATATCACATCATCTGTTAGGAGGAACCTAACTGACATAAGTCCATATATTCTGTACTGTCCTTGAATCAGGTTGGAACAGACCAGGGCAAGCCAATGCTTCACTCTGCCATCTGTTTCCCCTCTGACACCACATTGCCAAATTCCTCTCAGTGGGTTACTTGTGCCTAATGAGCCAAGTAGCTGTTGTTGCTTTTAAACAAACATCCTCAACTGTTAACTCGTAGTCATACAAGTGAGGAGCATTTCACAACAAAACACTGCAGCTAATTCCTTGCATTAGCCTCCCTGTGAGAGGGAGCTCATGAAAGACTAAGCTGCAGATAAATGCTTCAAGTGTTACCTCTGCACTGTGACTGAGGAATGTTGAAAATGTGTAAATACTCAAGATAAGTTCTTAGAGCACAGCATCTGACAATGTTTATTTCTTTCTTTTCCTGTCGTGGGCTTTGTCTTTTTGTGCAGCCCACCCACGCATTCTCACATCTCTGTGTCTACTCCTTGATGACTCAGTGTTAAAGGGAGGGGAAAGTCACAAAGCATGCCAGGCTGCCAACACCTTTAGTCTATTAGTGGGAGTACAAGAGGAGCCTGCCGTTTCCCCAAGGCTGCTGCAACTGCCCTTAAAGGGAAAGTCCACCCTCAGATTCACTCCTGCAGTTAGATACAATCAATCTGGGAGGCTGAGTGCAATTCAGTTGAGTCTCCCTTGAGATTTAACATCACTGTTTCAAGGAAGATATTACCATAACAGCAGCTGCAAAGACCAATAGAGAGACAGACAGGCAACCAAAAAATTGAAATAACTGATTAACTACAATCATCTATAATATAATACTGAACAGAATGTGTCGAGTTCTGCAGCAAATGAAAGGAAGCAAAGCAGGTGATGAATCAACACTGAGAAAGACAGCTATGACAGGTGGGATACACAGAGGTGGAGGGTGAGAAGGACAACAGATGTGTCACTGGTATCATCATGTTAGTCAAGGTTAACCAAATTTTATAGCTCTTTTCTTAGATAGGAAATAATTTGTGCTTTATATAAACATGTGAAAAATACATAAGAGTAGGGTAACAATGGTATGAGATTTTCACAGTACGAAAATAATCTCAGAAAATAACGCGCAAAGGATGATATGACCCTCAAAGGAATGAAAACGGAAGGGTTATTTATGGTTAAACAATTGTTTTATTACTATTACTTAAACTTGAAACCATTTATTTTGTTAATGGAAGTATGCATAAAAAGCCTCCTCTTAAAAAAAAAAACAAAAATAAAGGGGAGATTCAACATCCAGTTGCATTTTTTTCCCCAATATCGTAGATAAGCAATGTACACGATGTTATAACAGTCAACTTTTATATCATGCTATACCTTGAAAGCAGTATATTGCTGGAACCCTACATACGAGCTATTGGTGGTTAGCAATGACAGCAAGAGGGTGCCAGGTTCGAATCCATAAGCTGGCCGGGGCCCTTCTGTGTGGAGTTTGCATGTTCTCTCCATGTAAGTGTGGGTTTTCTGTGTGAATGTGAGCATGAATGATTGTCTGTCTGTATGTGTCAGGCCACCTCTCACCCTGAACAGGACAAGCGGTTCCAAATAATGATAATGAAAACAGTGATAATTTCTAAACAACACAAAAAATAAAGTTTGTAGAACCCCCGCCCCGTCAGCTACCGTCACACAGATTCTGATTCTGTGGGAAACACTGAAGGGGATTTTATCCATATCGCCCACGATACAAGTGCTGCATTAATTTGCAACAATATTTTTGTCTTAAATTTTCTGCGTAGCATAATTGATATACCTGTCAAAACATGGGACATAAAAAATTGAAATGGACCAAAAGCTTTGAGATGTAGTCTCTTCAGAGTTGGAGCATTATGAATGCCTGACTGATAACAAACTGCGGTTGAGATTCAGAGCAGAGTCGTGTTACATCTTGCACCGGGGCTAAAATGTGTTTGTGTTAAATTAATTGAGGCTCTTCTCTCCTGTTACTGATATTGTATCCTCCTTGCAGGATATTTTTTCCATTGATCTGTTAGGGGAAGCAGAGGAGGCTGAGGCCGCTCTCCATGGAGCGACAATGAAACCAAACCACATCAACACTTAATAACGAGGGCGACTCTGCACCTCATGAAGCCCTGCTGTGAGAGGTCTGGGATACTGGTAAGGAAAAGAAAATATCAGGAAACCTGGATCCTGCAAAGTTTCCTCTCACTTCTCAGTCATTTCTGCTCTGACATTTAGTGCTTGATAAGAATGCCAGCCAGGTTAAAAGGTTTCTTCGATTAAATGTTCCAATGATTAGTCGATGAATGATCACTCCGTCTGGCATAGGCGGGGGAAAATGAGCTGGTGTGAGCAATCTGTCATCTGTCAGCTGAACAGAGTAAGTCTGTTGCTGCTGTCACCTCTCAAGGAAGATTGGAGGGTTTCAAAATAAACCAAATTTGGGGGTTAGCCAGGACGCCTCACCTTTTACAATATAATCAAGCTCATCGAAATGACTCTTCTCACTATATTTAGAACTCTCTCCTTCCTAGTGATGCTTCTTGAAACCATGACATCAGCAGGCTCATATAAGTATAGCTTTACAATATGTAGACATGACCTCAATCATTTTGCTGACCTTGATATTGCCTTTGAGTTACGTGTATGTTTACATAAGAATGTCACCAACATATTAGCCAACATGATGCCAGAGTAAACAGCAGGGTTTTCCCAACCATTATAAGACCTGGGCACAGCGATTCTCACTTTTTTTCTCTCCACCCTTGCCTGCTTGCACAAATAAAACACTTCAACGATGACACAGTGTTGCTTACCAGTAGCCTACAGCTACACTTTTGGAGTGGAAGGGTCACAGTCCTGATAATTGTTAGCTTGCCAACCCTTGGTAACGAGCCAAAAAGTTCATCATTTGTACTTTTATTTTCCGACGTCATCCTTCACTCGATGAATCCCCCAGCAAACAGCCCAGCTCCATGGCCATCCATCCCCGGGAGTCGACTGCAGCACATGGGCCAGATTATGGAGGTAACCGCAGTGTTTCTGGAGCTTCACTAAACTTGGCTATTATTGACAGGAGGCATCACTTTGTTTTGTTTTTTTGGCAAGATTTTTTTGAAGTCTCAAACTGAGTATTTTTGGAATACTCCTATTAAGGTACTGTAATTGTATACTGTCTTGTACTTATTAACAGTTGTTAATTACGTTTTTAAAAAGATTTTTAATATTTCAATTTCAGTGTCTGAATATTCCTAATAATTAACAGCTCACTGCTCTTTGAAAGGGTGTACTTGCATTATTTTGTCTTTATAATTATGTCAGTGACATAAAATGGTCTTAAAATGACAATAATATCATTTATTGGAATTATTTCTTATCAAGTGTCCAATATGCATATACAAAGCTCTAATTAATGGTACTCCAATATTCAAAACAAGCACTTTGACCAAACAGCCACCTCAGCACACAGTGAAGTCATTTCCATTCCAATCTATTTGATGATGCATGATACCAGCCATCTTGGCAGCAGCAGGGAAGTAGAGCTGCTTAACAACAGTGCTGATTTTGGTATGTCACGAAGGAAGAAATAAAGGAAAAGGTGGAAGAAAAACAACTGTGATAAATAAAGCACTTGTGTAATGACACACTGTAAATTAGGTGAAGTTGGGTAAAGACAGCCCTTTTAAAGATGATATTTTTGGCGCCAGCAGCTCTTTGCAGAAGCATGGTGTGTTTTAATCTGCTTTGAGGCTGGCGGACATGACTGCTCAAGTGTGGCCGTGATAAATGTTCCAGATTGTATCTTATAGTGTAGTCATTTACATAATAAGGAATGTTGTAAAGCTTGTAATGTTTTATCAATTTATCGTAACCTCTATAAAACATCAGATAATTATTAAAAAAAACTCTGAAGTTCTTAGTGACATCTTAAGATTTTTTTATTTATTTTTTTTGACCGACACTATAAAACCCAAAGACATTTAGTTTATTAGTAGCAAAGCCAAATATATTTGAGAAGCTGGAAACAACAAATGTTTGACTTTTTTTTTTTTTTTTTAACTAGTTGAATGACATGGTGACTGTGCATACTTCTGGGGACGATTTGGTCCCCAAATTTTTGCTGTGGAGTTAGCAACCTTGACACAATACTCTTTTGTACAGGCTGTTGCAAACACGATGCAGTGGCACAAAGGAGGAGAGACTGCACCGTAAGGCTCTGAGATAACATTATTTTTTCTCTTCTGCTTAGAGGTGGTAAATTTGCAGCTCACAGCAACTTGATACAATTCAGTCTCTGGCTTTTATTTGATATCTAGTGTTGCCGAAAAATAATACTGCACACTTCCAAACCGTCATTAGCGCAGTTAGCTGAACACACTGAACATCCCACTGAGCTAGGGCTGCACAATATATCATTTGAACATCGCCATCGCGATGTGCGCATGTGCGCTAGTCACATCACAGGACATGCAATGTTTTCTCATGTTTTTTAGAACATGTAAACTTTTGTTTTGCTTCAGAAAAGCAGCTCTGAAGAACGCTCCTTGCTTCGCTCCTCTCACCTCTCTCTGTCGCTCACTGTCTGAGCACTCAGCAGCCCCTCCCTCTCTCATGCACACGCTGCAGTCACATACTGAAAATGAGCAACATGCAAGAGGGAGAAACAGTAATGGAGGATTTATGCCTGGTACACACTACACGACTTTTCTGCCCTTTCAGAAAGTCACTATGTCACATTACACGATTGTGGAGTTATAAAATCTTGCTGTGACTTGGTCGACAGACATGACACACTACACGATGGTACACACCAATTATCCCCAGTCGTCTTTCATGACGTGTGTGATGCAGGGTTATTCTTGTCCTATTTTTATTACTTTTACTATTATTTGAGTTACTGCGTCTGTTCCTGTCCTCACCTAAAAAGTGCCACCAGATGGCAGGAGCAACATTTGAAGTACCGTACGCAAACATACAAGTCACTGAATCCTCCACAACAAGTTCCTGCAAATGTTTCACAATAGAAAATTTAGAAAATGGAGGGATTCTCCCAGCCGAGGTTATAAGGGGCTTTTAATCTGAAACAAATTTTGGAAGTGTTGATTTTGAAATGACGGTGCGATGCATTAACTATATCAAGGCAAGGCAAGGAATGGATAAAAAGTAAAAATATAAAGATACAGAGGGAATGATAAATAACGGCCCTTTTATAATGTAGCCTGTTTCAAATGAAGCTGGTAGCCTCTGCAGTTGTGGTCAGTGAAAGCCCCACCACTATTTTTTAATTTTCTTACTTTAAGTCATCTGGTGAAAATTCTTGTATTTTTTAATATAAATATATATATACATATACATATATATATATATATATACATATATATATATATATATATATATATATATATATGTATATGTATATATATATATATTGCAAAAGAAAAAAAAAATCGCAATGTCAGTTTTTTCCAATATCGTGCAGCCCTGAGCCCATTCAAACTTTAAAATTTTATATTACAGCTGGGTACAGCCCTAGAGGCTTCCATATCAATGGTGAGAGATTTTTACAAGGATGACAACTCAACACATAATGAGCTGCATACATCAGCCAGCTATCACTCTTCCTGCATTGACTCATGTTTTTATGCAAAGCACCTCATGGTAGCTTGGAACTCACTCAAACACTTACTGTGTAATGTTTAGCAGGTAAGAGCAGTTTCACAAGAGAATATCAAAATTTTCTTTGCCTGGAGATGGCGTACATCAGAAGCAGCATCTACAGCTGCACCTGCTTTTCCTTTAATTGCCTAAGGGTGGGAATGTTTGGACTGCAGCTGAAAAACCTGCAGGTCTGAAACTTCTGCTGGAGCTCCGCATTATAGCAGCTGATACTGGATTGGCCTGGTTTCTGGTGCTCTGCATCAATTACACTGTGTCCTTTTGGCACAGTGACCACACTTTCCCCTGGAAACAGACTGAGACTGATGTTTTAGGGTGTTTCAATTAGGGCTGCATCTCCTCTACTGTATTTTAGCATTTTTATCATATTTCATATTTCTCTGAGTCATGTCCTGACTAGGATGAGTAGCAACACTGTTCGCCAAACATTTTTTGACAAATAACAATTCTGTGCTCAAAGTTAAAAATAGAAGGTTGTTGCTAAAACAGGAAGATGACATATGACACATCGTTGTAAGATAGCATCATAGCCTTATTTATATCTCTCTGTGTAGTTGTGTCCTCCACCTTAGTTTAGTGTCTTGTTTATTTTCATAATGGCATTTGTAGCCTATGCGCAGTGAATGGTTGCAATCAACATGGTCAATTATGCCTCTTATGCACTGTCTCTCAGCCTCAGCACACTGAGGTCCATCTGAAATGCAGTTTCAGGGCGTGTTGACAGTTTGTACCCTCCAACAGCACCAGCCCCTAACAGACGCTGGGAAGCGCACAACTTTCAGTCAAAAAAGTCAAAAAGTCCAATTAGAATAACTGTCTGGGGCAGTGTCAGTGCTGAGCTGAGATGAGAGCGACCAATGCTGGTGGACGATGCACCTCCAAAATGTCCAATAACTCTGCTTCAAACAGCAGACTTCGGCAACATATGTATCCTTCCTTTGGTGCACCATGGCCGGCGTGCTGTGGTGCGGCTTTCCAGCGCAGTAGCCAGACAGCCCCTCATCACTACACAATCGACAGCCGGAGA
Organism: Epinephelus lanceolatus; assembly: GCF_041903045.1. Lineage (NCBI taxonomy): Eukaryota > Metazoa > Chordata > Actinopteri > Perciformes > Serranidae > Epinephelus > Epinephelus lanceolatus. Next base: position 7,716,371 of record NC_135737.1, on the reverse strand, counting down.
TGGAAAATAAGGGAGCGAGTAGACAAGAGTCGGCATGTTGTTCTTATTGTTGTCTGATTTGTACTCTGATAAACAGAAAATTCATCAAAGTAAATGCCATATTATGCTATGATTATGGACATTATGTTCTTACATTAAACACACCCCAACCCTCTGTTGAGAAAGACCATTAACCGTTTAAACAAAGTGCAGTTGCCCTAGTTCAAATGGTGTTTTTTTCACCTGCTAAAACTTAACACATGAGAATACATAAGAAGGAACACTTGTTTCTGATTGTTAAAATACAGACTATCACCAAAAAGTTCCAGTGAAAGTTATCAGTTGCTTCCATCCTAAAACATCTGCACTGACATTAACCTTCAAAAACTCACAACATTCAGCATGTCACCAATATCCAGGACTCAAGAATAATAATATTAGGACCCTAAATTACAATGACAAGGAGGAACAGAGGTCATCGCCGCAGCCATGCCTGTGCAACTCTATTCTCCAACTGTCATTCTCTTACTGACAAATGATCCATCCCTTATTTAATTCCCAAACAGATCAGTGATCTGGTACTTTCCTGAACTTCCACACAACTGCAGGATCAAACAGCAGGACTGTTGCCATTACCCTATCCACAACCTCTGCCCCTCAGGCTCTGTCATAAATCGCATGTTATGAAAAAACTCAGTCAACCTCCAGCTAGACTGTATGACAGGGAGAAAGACCCATTGTAGTGTGAATGAAGTCATGATTCAGTATGTACAAACTAATCCAACAGTGTGACTGTCTGCTTCTTAAAGTAATACTCTGCAGATTTTTAACCAGCTTTGTATCATCACAATGTGGGTAGTGTGTGTAAATGAATTATGTAAAACTTCCCTTTATCTTGCCAGCACCCAGATATTCCATTTTCGCATCATCCAGCGGATTTTCGCTTTTCTTAGGCTGTTGCTCGAACTATAGATTGTACTTCAGCATTTTTGGATGCCCACCACCATGGACACAAAGAGAATAAACGGGATACAGAGAGAGGCAGCTCTCTCGTTCTCAAATTTTTAGGTCAAACTCTGACCAAACTATGAGACGCGGAAGTGCTGATGAAATATAAACCAAGATTCTGTTACTATGTTGCCCATCTCTTGCCTACAATTTGTTCATCTACATATTTTGGTGCACTGTTTGGCTGTAATACAATAATTTCTGAACAGGAAGAGGGCGCCATACTGTTTCCTGTACTGTCTGAAAAATTAAAAATGGTAAAACTAAGCAGTGCTGATCAAATATAAACCAAGATTCTGTTACTATGTTGCCTATGTCTCACCTCAAATATTTTCAGAAACATATTTTAGTGCACTGTGTAACTGTAATACAAGATCATTTGTTACCAGCTGGCCACCAGATCGTTTTCAGGGGGGCAATTTGTGTTACATTACCCACTATTGGGGGCATTTATTGGTCCATTGGGGCGCAGTGCATTCTGCCAGTTGTACGTTTTCTAACTATTGAGCAAAAGCAATTGCCACAGCCCCTTTCTATGTTTTCTCTGGTCACATAGCACCAATTTTAAAAGTATCTGAGTTCTTGTACTGCACAGACAGTCAAATTTTGTGAAAAGACCACATTTCCAGTATTGAAATACTTGTTTAATAGGCCTACATTGCCTACTGTTCTTTTGCATCCAGGCATTATCTGCAGAGATTACAGAGCAAATAAACTAGGGATAAGGACAAACACAGTTGTCCTCCTCCCCCATTATTTGAACAAAACTTTGAGTCAACCTTGGTTCCCCGAGGGATTTCATTTGCTTACGCACCTGTCACACTGTTTATGACCTGCAGGGACCTGGTCTGCGTGTTCAGAATGGATGGTGTGCAATTAAAGCTGAGACAACCTGACATTTCTTTAGACAGGAAAAACCCAGCCCCTTGGCAAGATCCATCTCCTTTAATGTTTGTTTAATCACTGAGCCTGTAGCAACGGAAAAACAGTTGTCTGACTTGAGTTGTATTATATTCAGTCAGCCTAAATGTTTGAACCAAATTAATGAGGTGTTTGTTATGCCTGTGTCCGTTTTTCCACATAAAATATTACACTCACATGAAATCACAAGCAAAGGATAAGGAAGGGATAATGACCCAAGGGTTGAATAACACAGGGAGTGGTTGCTTTATTGTGATTCTTTAACAACGTTAGATTACCTTGTTAAAGGATATTAAATAAAACTGCCCTGCTCTGACTTGTGACAAGGAAACTGCTTTTTGCATAGCAAGATGTTATCATGACTTATACTAAACTGATATCACGTCACTAACAGTTCCAACGAAAAATAAAAGGAACAGCAGGCAGCAGGTTTCTCAGCTTAAATGAAAGGTCAGCATTTGCAAAAATAATTAGCTGCATAGTTTCAGGTTCTGCCAATGACAAGAGCTTCTCAGTTGTGCAAGGCTGATAATGCACAACCATCTCATGGGCAACTACCTCAGGGGAGCAGCAGAACCAGGCTGCTGACATTAGTCTTTCAAACAAACACACAAACTTTACCAAATGAAGATAATTAACATTCTGACATTTACAAAGACAAAGACTCATGGGAGCTTTAAGTGGCACTGCATTTGGTACAATATACATATATCTGTAGCCACCATTAAAAATAAGTTACTCAACTTTTGTTAGCAGTCCTCAATACCTATTTAACTTGGGACAAACCAGAAGAACGGCTGAAACCTACAAAGACTGGGCAACAGGGGTGGAAAAGATCAATTCTGAAGCCCATTTTACATTGCCTCTTCAAGGCAGAAATTTCACATTGTTATGCCACCTCACCGTAGTGTCTAAATGTAGATATTAATTTTTGTCCATATCACCCAGCCCTAATCCAGTAAACTGAAGCATTTCTGATTTTTTTGTCCTTTTTGATCCTACAAGATTGCAGATGTGTAATACACTGTATCACCACGCTGCCTTCTGCAGAATCATCCTGCTTTCTCTAACGTCAACTGGGTAAACTGACTCACTCCCCCTCCCCAGAAACGACTCACCGTCAATAAACTCACAGTGTCAGCCCTTGTCTCACCAGAGCACGCATGCAGTTCACACAGGAAGTAGTCACATTTCAAACCACAGCAGTCCTGCCCACATGCATCGAAATAAGTTTGTTTCAATAGCCCCTGTTGAAGCAATGCAACACTCACATAAATCAACCTCTCCTCCACGGTGCAGCTGAGAACCGGCGGATGTACTCACTATCACAGTGCAGGGGGTATAAAAAGTAATTGACACAACACTAATCACTTAAGTGACTGGCTGAGAAACACAGTGGAGTAAATCTGCCAATGACTAGACAGTGCATGAGTGTGTGATAGGGGGAAGGATGCCTGTGTACTGAGTGGGCAGCCTTTCTTCAACTAGTATGAATACAATTTGTAAGGCAGTGAGACACAATCTGGGCTGCCAGGGTTGTCAGTGTGGGAGTGTTGCTCTGGAGACTGTTTTGATTCTGCTTCTTACAGGACTCAACTAGGCTAATGGTTTGCATGTTTTCAGTGTTTACCATAAACCCTACATTATTCACTACTGATTACTTAAAATCATACTGGAATGTGTTTTCCAGTTGTCCAGAGAGGCAGTGAACTCTCTCATTTTACTGTGCTATCACTTATCAACGTTCTGGGACATGAAACTTGCTTATGACAGGTAATCCATCACCACAACCTTTTGTTTTTGCTCCTGTCAAAGATGATATCGTTGACATGGTAATGCAGTAGTAGCCTAAGTGAAGACTGAACCGAGCAAGTTTTGAGTCTCTGGAAGTTCATTTTCATGCTGCACTTAAATGAATGCAAACCAGTGGCTGCATGGAAGTCAGGTATACCTCCAATGGGGGAAATGATAATCAACACATCATTTTTTTCATTAAACATATTTGCAATGCAGCTACTCACAGGAAATGTAAACCAGTCATTGGTTTAACTCAATAAAGCTACACAGATAAAGAAACTGTAACATTCCGATCTGTGAATAAAGTTCTGTGCGACAGCTCGTTCAATAAGCTTGTTTGAAGTTTGCTACACAACATTTGGAGAAGGATGTAAATCAGAATGTACAGTTCTCAGTTACATTTCTACGCACCATGTTTGGAGGAGTAATGGCTCTGCAGGTGACCCTGAAATATACGACACAAGTTTGGAAGTGGAAGCATCAGCATATGAAGCTGTTTCTCTTCGTATGTTACCAGCAGAATCCAAATGATCAAAGGGAAGATGGATGGAGCTACGTACTAGGAAATTCTTGAGAAGAATCTGTTGCCATCCACTAGGACAATGATAACAAGATGCAGCTGGACCTTCCAGCAGGACAAACATATCGAAAACATACGCAAAGAAGACCCTCTATTGGTTCCAGAGGAAGAAAATAAAGGTGTTGGAACAGCCCAGTCAATCATCTGATTTAAAGCCAAAAGAATACTTGTGGAAGGAACTGAAGATTAAGATTCACCAAAGACTGTCTGAGTGAGAGAATGGGCAAAATCCCACCTGAACACTGAAGTTTCTTTGTACAGGAAGCATATTGAAGCTGTCATTGAAAACAAAACCTTCTACACCAGCAGGGCTTGACGCTGACTTTTTCCCAAGGAGCACATGTGCTCCTAAGTTGAAAAAGTAAGGAGCGCACAAAGAACTTTAGGGGCACAATATAAATTGATCAAATAATGTGTTTTCTGTAATAAACGTGATGCAAATAGACATTTACAAGCAAAATTATTTAATGAATTTGTATACAAAATGTAAAGAAAGGTAAAATCATCAAGTTTTAAAAAAAATTGCAATTTAATTTTGTCTTTAATGTTATTATCTTATATATATTATCTTTGCAATATGATTATCTTATATAATGTTATTACTATCCTAAAACATTCTCGGGGTCCTCTGAAACTCTGCAGGATTTATTTCCACCCTGCCCAGCAGCGGTACCGTGGCAAACGGTCCCTAACTGCGGGGAGAACGGAGCCTCTTTTCCCGGTCCCTCTTTTCCGCCACACTTTGACTTATTCCCACCCAGCCGACAGCCTGGCCATGGAGAAAGGTCCCTAACTGCATCAGTAAGTGATTAACATAGGGGGGATCAAAATAAAATAAATAAATAAGATAAAAATCAACCAGCCACCCTCCTCCCCTGACAGTCCCTCCATAAGTAAAGAACAGTCCCTAAAGTGCGGTGAGGTTTGTGGACCGTTACCTGCCACAAGAGAGAAATGTTAACGGCTCGTTTCTCCTCTGACACGCTACATACCTTTGTGCCACCACGGCTCGGTTGTCCAGGTACTACTGGGCAGTCATGACACCAGCGAAAGAGGAAATTACTGGACCTTCTCTGTCGCGGTAAGCCGTTATCTTGCGCACTATGATCCTCCGCCATATTCCTGTCTGTGACCCCCGTTCAACCCACAACCGCCGTGATAATAGGGGCGCCCCAGCGGCCACTCCACTAACTTGACGTGGAAATGAGCGGTAGTCTAGAAAACTGGGTTTTCTAGACTACCGTCTAGAGTTTTTTTTTTGTTGTTGTTTGTTTGTTTTGTTTTGTTTTGGAGGGCGCTCGTGCGCCCTCACATAGATTGCGCCCTGGGCGGTCGCCCACATTGCCCATAGCAAAAACTGTCCCTGCCTCCGCCACACTTTGACATATTTCCACCCTGCCAACAGTGGGACTTATATTCATTATGCCAACAGTGGATGGAAAACCGCCCATAACCGTGTCACATGGGGAAGAGGGAAGGCGGCTGGAGTTCCTTCAATATTTGCGATTAGATTATCGTATTTTTTTATTGACAAAAATATAGGCTGCTTCGACTGATTTTTTTATGTGCACATGTGCCCCTAAATATTTTTTACAGTTCGCACACACCTATTTTTAGTCGCAAATGCGAGTGAAACGCTCGCACTGTCGAGCCCTGACCAGAATACATTTCGGTTAGTGTGTTCAATACTTTTTTCCCCTGTGTCATTCCAATTTATTCCACATTTCTTTATGGATTGGAATGTTACAATGACAATCCACATAATTTTGATAAAGTTAATAATTTTAATTAAGTTAATATCAATGGCTAGACTAAATTTCATGTGAATAGCTGCATTGGAAATATTCTTAATGCAAAAAGTTGGCATGCTGAAATTGTTATTTCCCTCTCTGTATACTGATGCAAATATTTTGAAGTTTTAAAAAAAATCCTGTACCAAGCGGCTACATATAGTAAATTTTAAAATAAATATAATATTACAATTGTGATGCAGATCCTTTAGTTTATTTTTTGTTTGTTATTTTTAAGCAATTCTTGATACTTAGTGGCCAACATAATACAACAATATCAATCTCTTTTAGTAAGTAAGCCAATATTGGCTAAGTATTAGTAAAGTAATATCACCTAGCCTGCTCTACTATGTTTGCAGCAATCAAAACCCCTCCTCCCAGTTGCATTGCTCTTTCATAATAATTTGGTTATTACTGTTATTTTAGTTATTACTGTAAAATTTCAAAAGTGAATGGCAGCTATTTTTGCTGGGATGCAATTAATGATAATTTCATACAGATTAATCTGTCAAGTTCAATTATGATGTCTACAAATGTCAAGTTTTGTCCAACCAACGGTCCATCACTTCAAACTGTGACATTTACAACGACATAAAACAGAGAAAAGCTGCAAATCATCATTTGGAAGACCTGGAATCAGAGTTTGGTATTTTTGCTTTGAAAATGGCATTAATTAGTTGATTATCAAAATATTTGATACTGTTCTGTCAATCAGCTGATCAGCTCATTGTATAATCAACATCTCTGAGTGTTAGAGGCCAGACTGACACTTGGACATGTCATCATTTGAGGTTTCTGCAATGTGTTTCATCATATTTCAATGTTTCATCATGTTGCGATTATTTCCCTTTACAGGAAACTAGCTTGCTGAACATTAATGATGCAACCAAAAAGCCATAAACCGATTAGCACAACAACAGGAAATTAAATTATTACAATAATGATTATCTATTATTTTTTAACTGATGAAAGCAGTTGCAGGTTGCCGGCTCACAGAAAGCATGTTGCTTTTCTGTTTATTATCAGTTGGTCATTTGGATGGAAAAGAGCTAGTCTGCATCAAACACTTTGAGCTTTGCCTGCGTGCAGTTACACTACATCTAACAAGACACACATAGGCCCACTCATTTCTCAGAGATACAGCAGCTCACCAGAAAAACCTGACCAATGTGGAGGTGGTAACCAAACTTGTTGGCTCAGAGCTCAATTGTTCCTGGACACTTCTCATTATCACTCATGTTTTCTTGTTTCCCATCAATTTGTACAATGTTACTTCCCTTGTGCTCGGTAGCTTTAATTCAAATAAAATTGCCAATGCTATAAAAAGCAGTAAAGAACAAAAAATATTGTGATATAAGCTGGAAACCAGGGATACTCAACTTGATTTGCCTCAGGGCAATTTTTGCAAAATGACATAAGTTTAAGGGCCCGTCAGCAGCACCCCTACGTGTACGCAGGGGCATCTCTAGGATTTGATGACATTTGGAGCTTAGTCTGGACACCTGTAAGGGGATCCAGGGATCCTCCTCTGGTACTTTTTATTTTTATAAACAGGCTCTATTTCGATGCTTTTTTATGCACTCCGGCACCTTAAGCTGCTTTCACACCGCTGTGCGATAACTCGCAGCCTACAGTAATTTTCATGAGGGGAAAGCGGCAGAGAGAAAGCAGAAGCACCAACATGGCAGTATGAAGCAGTTGACGCCCACCTGCAGTTGTACAACACAACACTTAACACAGCAACTTATAAGGACAACTACAAGAAAAACTGGGCCTGCGATAACACTTCCACCAAATTTCAGATGACTGGTAAATTGTCCAAATATGTAGAAATCTTTGGTAATTTCAGTGATTTCCATTGTTTCGCTACAGTATGCTGATGTTTACATGGTGCCAAGCTAGCTTGCACCTCTAACAGTGATGTTCTCGAAGCAGCTGCCCATCATCACAGCTTGACCAATGAGGCATAGAAAAGTTCTGATCTGTAAAACAGACTTGATGGGAGAAACCTATGCTTACAAACATTTTGGAGACAGGAAATTGGTGATGCAGATGGTGAGGTGGAAGCCTGATTGTAGAATATTTTTTGGCGCACACCATTTTTGGCTTTTGTCTGTGCATACATTTTTAGTACGGATCCTATGCAGTGTTTTATAAATGAGACCCCTGGACTGTAGCGGCAGCAGCTGCTTTTATGAATACTTAGCTTTTATGAGGAAGGCTCTTACGGGTAGGTTGTTGTCAAGGCAGTTGCCACGCAACTTAATATGTATTAGAAGTACAAAAAAATAAAAAATTCTTGGTGTGAGGCTAAGTATCACTGCTGTAAACTTTGTAGATGCGGACAATGACATAAGCACAGTTGAAGACTTTGTCCTCTCTCACAATCAGTCAACAAACTGTCATCAATCAATCAAGTGTTTCACAGTGAAAACAAGCTGTGCAGATCTACTGACGTCTGTGCCCATCAGCACTACCATTCTGGGAAGTTTGATGAATGGGGGCCCCCATGTCAGTAAGTCCTTGAGCAGTAAGCGCTGTTTTGAGCAACTTCATAAATATGAGCCCCGTTCTGCAGTTGAAACCCTGGCTGGGCTCAGCGGTCAAACAGCTGCTGGCCTGAATGTAATAATTGTGATGCAGCAGTGGGTGTCCTTTTCAGACAAGGAAATGAGAGTATAAGAGAGTTTGAGTCCAACTGATCCAGCTCTGCAGCTGTGGAAGCCGACCCACTGAGAGCGGCCAGCACTGAGATATACACTGAATTCAACTGAACTTGAGTCTTTTTCCCCCAAGACCACCTGCACACAGCAGATGTGCTCCTGGCTACCAAGACACTGGTAGTCTATGCCCCTCACTGGCCACTAGAAACTGTTCACTCAACTTACTGCTACAAAGTAATTTTTTTAGAGACGTTCATCTTTGTAGGCCTGCAGGCTACAATTGTATCTTTCATTTTTTTAAATCCACTGAACTTTTTTTCTGAGAGATGAGCCACAAATTTCCTATATTTTCTTGCTAGTCTTGACATCTTCTATAGCAATGGAGATGGATATGAAGCTATCAGTGGTGATAATGATTTCACTAAGCAGCCTGGGAAACTGTGGCAGGTTAACACACTACTGTCTGAAGAAAGATGGAAACATTAAATGTGAATTTTTTTGAATTTTGCACATAACTGAGACCCCATCTCTCTGGTTCAACAACAGGATAAAGTGTAACTTGTTAGGCCTCTGTCAGGACCTAGGAAAGAAAATAATCCAGTATGTGTGGACCTCAAATTAAGATATTGTGCAGGCTGCTTTGCATGAGCTTGACCAATGTGATTAACTGAGGCCGGGTCATTTTTTCCAACCCTTGCTGCACCCACAGGCCCAAACATGTACATATGTAAGCCCAACACATTCCATTATCCATTGTTAGAAGTAACCTCAAACCAAACTTTATTAAAACACTGCATTAAAAGATGACTTGTTCATCAGCAAAGCAGCACAGTTCAAACAAAGTCAATGTAAGGTCCCGTATATGAGATGGTCCTCTGATTAAATCGGCATACGGATATAAACCACCAAGGCTGCAAATGTACATAAAATCTAAACTTAAGATTTGGTTTAAAGTCAGCTCAGCTGTGTCTCTTTAGGACAGAAAGAGGTACTAAGAATAGCACCGAGGACATGTTTTAAGTTGAATTTAACAGAAACGGGTACTGCCTGGTGGCCCAGCCGTATGGAGTTGCCTCTTTTAACATTTGTAAAATGTCTTCACTGATCCTCAAGGTGTGTAACCTAACTACGTCTGTCGATAAACAACGCAGATTTGTTCAGCGCAACGGTACCCTGAGGGCGGCATGTAACGGTGTTATCTGTCAACATACATCCCTGCTACATGTATTTACTTGACATGAGCTTAAATTACGATTATATCAACCGGGGTCTTCTTTCCAGTCTTGAAAGGTAACATGCCAAACACTAGCAATTATGTAACCCGTGTTTATGAGGAGAGGCAGCTGTGATAAAGCTAAGAAAACGTCGTATTACGTTTACTCAAACCCGCCAGCCAAAAATGTGCGTTTTATTGTCGCAGCTCCTGGGCGAAAGGGAAGGAGTGGAGAGGGACACTGCAACAACACAACAGCGCCAAAAACCTACCTAATGCTGCGGATACGGCGCAGGAGACTCGGGTCTGTCGGTCAGACAACCTCCGGGGAATCCAGTGCCAATGTCCGGACAGTCCTGCCGTCCTCTCGAGTCACTTTCGGGGCATTTTCTGTGTACGCAGACCGTGTCAGTCGCACGGTGGTCAGGCTTGTTGCGCTGGTAGACTGAAGGTGATACCATCCAGACTGCTACAACTGGGCTGCTCAACTGGTGTTGAAAGACGAGCTGTGATTAGTCTATAATTCAGAGAGGGTTGTGTGTCAGAGCTGCTGATTGGTCACACGGTGTAGGGCGGAACTACAGGAGATTTAAAAGCACAGTAGCCTACATTTATGATGCATCTCAGGTTCAGCGAGAAGGCAATGATCAATTAAACGTAATTATTTCTATTATATAGATATATATCACAGTATTTCGAAATTTTCAACAAAATACACTACTAAAATACCAAATTATTAAATGAACTACAGTGAATTTCAGTGGTGTAAAGTAACCAAGTGCGTTTACTCAAGTAGCTACTGTACTTAAGTACCATTCTGAAGTACTTGTACTTAACTTTAGTATTTCCATTTTATGCCACTTCACACTTCTACTCCAGTACATTTTAGGGCCAAATACTGTACTTTTTACTCCACTACATTTATGTGACAGCTATGATACTTTGCAGATGTATGTTATTAATGCAAAATATACATCAACTAATGAATCATGATATAATATTAGGAATGGTACCCATCAGTATATAAAGTAACTAAAATGAGCTCAACTTTTTCCAGCTGCAACATTAAAGTAATGACCACATTAATGCAACAATAAGTATAATCCAGTTATATTATTATGAAACTGGCCATTCAGCAAAGAGAGTACTTTTACTTTAGGTACTTCAAGTATATTTTGATGATGCTAATACTTATGTAGCCTACTTGTACTTTGGTAAAGTTTTTAAGGATTTTGCAGGACTTTTACTTGTGACTGAGTATTTCTATATGGTGGTATTGCTCCTTTTACTTAAGCACACGACCCTGCTGAATAATCGTTTGGGATTTTTTTTTTTTTGATGATTTTTGTGTTGGGTCTCATGAGTACAAGAACAATTTTGAACACCAAGAGCCTCGCTCTTGCTACATATATCATAGTCAGTCATGTGATGAAAACTGAATCATTTGAGTTTTGCATGTCTGTGGTTAGCCTCAGGTGTTGTTCCCCACCTAAATACCATAGCCATATAACGCCTGTGAACATGATGAACTTGAAGCCATGCAGGTGTCAATGCCATAAACTGGTGTCATTAAACAGAACAAAGAATATTCCTACAACAACAGTCCTCCTTAAAAACACACATATGTTTGTAAATGGACAGTTACAACAGAAGCACAAGAGAGACCATTAGCTTAATACATAAAACAGTCAAAATCATGGTTGCATTAACATGATACAGGGCCCTGCCATGCCACTATGGCTTTTTTGCCCAGTATTGGCTTAGTGGCAGGTCACCACATACCCATTAATATTTCTACTATTTCCCAGATGTATACAGGAGGCAACCTCCTGGGCTGAAAAATGAAGCCAACACAGATGTACCAAAAACGGTAGTTCTTTCAATTGCCACTAGAGGCTGGCTCCAAAGGGGAATCAGTACCCATAGGCCCCCATGTTAAAGCTATAGTGCGTAACTTCTACAGGTCCGTAAATGTCCGTTTCACCCAAGCCACCTCTAGAGGAGATGACACAATGCTGATTAAGCCAATCGGCCCCTCTAACATCTCGCGGTATTTTTCAATATATATCATTTTTAGTATGCGTGTCGACCGGCGACATTCCCGCGCTGGCGCACAGGAAATGCTTCCTCACAACAAGAAGGGAGGGGGAGGAAGATCGGAGAGTGTCATAGCAAGAGGTAGCGTGCAGGTAGAAAGAGAAAGCAACATGGAGGAGAAGCGGCTGAGACACGGTTCAGAAGTGGATCCTACCACAATGAAAAAGCCTGGATGTTTGGCTGAAGGTCTATTGGCAAAGAAGGAAAGTGACCGACGGAGAAGGCAAACAAGGATTTGTATTGGCGTCGCTTTTCCTCGGTGGAGAGCCCTGAAGGAAGAAATTGGGCTGAGGGCAGACACAGATGTTGCTTTGCTGCTGTTGGATAAGTAAGTGACTTGGTTTATAATTATATTATGAGTAGTATGAGTTGCTGTTACATGTACTGGACCTAGTACTTTATTATTTTCTTGGAAATGGTGCTATGAACGTAATGTAATGTTAGCCGCCTGATGTTTGCCACGTTGTATAGCATTGTGTACATAGTGTGAAGCGAGTGTTACTCTGTGTACACGGTGTGTAGCGACTGGCGAGTGTTACTCTGTGTACACGGTGTGTGGCGACTGGTGAGTGTTACTCTATGTACACGGTGTGTAGCAAGTGTTACTCTGTGTACACAGTGTGTGGCGACTGGCGAGTGTTACTCTGTGTACACGGTTTGTGGCGAGTGTTACTCTGTGTACGGTGTGTGGCGACTGGCGAGTGTTACTCTGTGTACACGGATTGTGGCGAGTGTTACTCTGTGTACGGTGTGTGGCGACTGGCGAGTGTTACTCTGTGTACACGGTGTGTGGCGAATGGCGAGTGTTACTCTGTGTACACGATGTGTGGCGACTGGCGAGTGTTACTCCGTGTACACGATGTGTGGCGACTGGTGAGTGTTACTCTGTGTGCACGGTGTGTGGCGAGTGTTACTCTGTGTACATGGAAGTGCCGTCGGTTTATTAGTTGTAATAACGCATTATCCGCTGGGAGGTGACAGAAGTTACGCACTATAGCTTTAAAATGCCCAACTTTACAGCAGCAATAAACATGTTTACAGCCTGATACAAAAAATGGTTTTGGTCTCTATAGCCAATTTTAGGGCTTAGAGTTATGCATAAATAAGGGTGGGCGAGTTCGGCATTTCAGCTGTTGCAGTCTTATTTTTTTTGACTCACAAGTGTATCTGGATGAGGGGGTGGAGCTGTGGAGGAGTGAGGTGTGGCTCTGACTCGCAGAGTACAGCAACGCCTCGTAGACAACCAATATCAATCAAGCGGCCCCGCCCTTAAATATGTATAACTTTGGGCCTTTATAAAATGTAAACGTAAGTTATTAAAAAAAAACAACCTCATCCCCCTGCACAGTTGTCATGAATGTTGAAATTAGCTACGCTGTAAATTAGCCAGGCTGTAAACATGTTTATTTCTGCTGTAAACTCCATTTTTCAGCCTTGGAGGTTGCACACAGTAGGTGACATCATGGTAGCTATGTCCATTATTTTTATAGTCTTTGGGTGTATATAATAAATAATATAATTTCATACTCAAAACTTAAAACTACATTTTGACACAGCCATTTTATCATGTCAGTGATATACGTTTTGTTGTGCATATTACAAAACAAATTTTCCAATAAATTAGTACAAACCCACTGACACAGTTAACCAGGAGTTTTCAGGACTGTTGGGGTTAAGGGGCTGCAGGGCAGTTGCCCAGTTGGTAATCCTTGGTTCCAATCTCTTTGCCACTTTTAATACAGATAATCACGGATCAGAAAATACAAGGCAGGTCAGCAGAGACAAAATCAGATTCTGGAACTACCAGGAGGGGTTTCATGTTCTGGAATCTGTCTGGATTAATACCCATACTGAAATGTGAACGTCTTTCATACTTCATATAATGTAAAATTGACTAATAAAGACACTGTACAGTAGATTAAACAGCTCCCTGTGTGCAAAATTGTGCCCCTCCATTACATGAGTTGATGTCTCTTTGAATTCACATTGGTAGGTGAAGCAGCTGCTGTGACAGAAGCCCTTCAGCAAGCAAACACATTAGAGAGAGACTGAGGCAGACTAAAAGCACATCAGGCCTCGGAGGGTGAGGGGAGGGCAGATCAAGCCTCTCACTGAGATAAAGATTGCTTCTCTGTTTCGGAAATATTTCTCATGGCAGTGGATGCTTTGAAAGCAGCGACAGAAAAAAGGTGGCTAGTGATCAATGATGCCATTATTACGGACGCTCTGGTTTCAGTCACAGTGAATGGTCAGCAGAGACCAGCACTCAGCATCTCCAGCGCTCAGAGTTCAAAAGTGTATGTTAACTGATATGCACAGACACAGGGAAAACTGAGAGCAACTAGAGTTAGAACAATGTGGCATTTCTGAAGGCTGATACTGATTCTAACGTTTTGAAATACACTATGCCCCAACAAGAACTCTCAGATCTTCCACTAACTGTCGTTTAGCTGTTCGTAAAGTGTCCCACAAGAGAACTGGTGAAGCTGCTTTCTGTTTTTATGGCCCTAAACTATGGAACACTCTCCCTTTGGATCTGAGAATGGCAGACTCCCTAGCTATTTTTAAAATGAAATTAAAGACCTATCTTTTTAATTTGGCTTTTAATACAGGTTGATTTTATTTATACCACTGTTACTGTTTTTGTTTTGTTTCGTTTTGTTTTGTTGTTGGCATTGTTGTTTTAATTGATGTTGTTTCAACTTGCCTTGTTCAAGCACTTTAATAGACTAAAAATGAAAAGCACTTAGTTTTTCCTCCAACTTTTTTCTGTCCCAGCAGTAATTTATAAATTATAGGACACTACATCTTCATTTCCACCCTCAAACTGTTTGATTTACAACCTCTTTTATATATAAAATAATTCAAAACAACCAAGAGAAAAAGTGGAATAACACAAAAAAGGAACTTGCAGTTGCGGTCAAGCAGGAACATCATCATATCAGATGACTGGATATCTGATATTTATTTAAATATTTAAACATATATTGATCTATTGCAACCAAATATCTAGACAGTGAATGGGCAGTTGACACCTATGGACCAGTGAATAAGATGCTCAGTGTCATAGTGTTGATTGCAACAATAACAAGTGGTTTGATCTGATTATATAGTTTGGCCAACACTCATATTTCCCGTGAGACTCATTTACAGCAGAAACAATGCACAGTGTGGAAATGAGTCCTGACTGCATTCCTTTGAGATGTGGGCAGTAGGCTATTATACCACTGCTGATTTCTTCTCCTTGATCTGAGATTCCCCCTCGAGGTGGTACAACTCATCATTCCTTGAAGGGCTGTGGAGGTAGATGAAAGCAAAAAATAACTGCCACCACAATGCACCCCCTGGAGAGTTTTACTCAGGGGGGCTGCTGAAGTGTGAGAACGGATGGCAGTCATGAGAAAATGGGAGGAAATGTGTGGTGTCCAACAATGCCCATCTCCTCTGGGAGGAGGTTCAAAGGTCAAGGTGTTGAGGTAAGAAATCACATATAGAACACAAACTAGGGCACTGGCCAAAAAGTTTGGCTTAAACTAAACTAGGTGTACTGTAATGCAGAAAAAAGGAATGCTATGTTATTGATAAAAATCTGATTGTATAAAAGAACCAGACCTTTCACCAGTCAAACCCAGAGACAGATTAGATATAACTTGTAAAGAAGACATTTGCAGCTAGCTAGCAGCTTCTGAGTCCAGGCTTTGTGCTACGCTAGGCTAAACAGATATTTATCTGCACTGGATGGAATTGATTGAGATGTTATCACCTGAGTGAACTTTCCAAATGTCTGACTTGTAATTTCAGCTGGGAATATCATTACAAACAGACAGAAAACAAAAACTTCTTCATTCATCTCATTTTGTTTTTGGGCTGACTGATCACAAACAGGTTCAGGATATATAATGTTACAAGCTTCATTTTGTACTATTCAAAAGGAACAGAAAATATTTAGCTCTGACATGTCAATCTAATTATCTGTTGCGGTTTGGATAGCATGGAGCTGGTAATTTGGCACTAAGAGTTGCTGCATTCATCAAGGTTTTCTTAACCTGAGAGGAGCATCAGCCTGTGTGTTCTAAAAGGAATGTAGCCTTGATTGACAGAGTAATTTACTGGCCCTACCTTCAATGTATGTGTCAGTGTTTGCTGTTGTGGGGTCCATGTTTTTCTTGGAGATATACCAACAAAGATCATGCAACGCAGCACTTCTCTTAATGCAAGACAAGTGTGTCTTTTTTTTTCTTTTTGACTGTAACTGTGCTTAAACAAAGTTTACTGCAGCCATGAGTTCTTTTCTATTCCCACACATGACACTGCTGAGACAAGCTGATTATAACCAGTAGCAGTTCCTTAGTAATTAAACCAGAAATGGTCTCAACTCCCACGTCCTTCTGGACTTTTCACTGATGTCCTGGTTTGCCTCTGCAACACTGCTGTAACAAAGTTTTAACTAATGATAAGTACTGGTCAGTACAGCCTTGTGTTGTGCCAAACTGGCATATCAGCACTGTAAAAGAATTCTTCTTTCCTTCTGGAAAAGATCAGGATTTATTGACTCTTTTTTTAAATTCAGATGGTGAGCTCATCTGTTTTCAATGTTTTATTAGGTCATCTCTCTTTGTAATATATGCAAAACAACAGTGTAAGACTTCCATCATAGAGCACTTTGCAAATTTCTGAAGGTCCAAACATCAACAAAGATGATGGAGCATCACGTTGGTTAGGTGGTTTCAGTTCATTGTTGTGAGAGATGCAACAAAAATGTTGCTGACTGACCAAGAAACAAAGAACATTACTGAAAGTTAAGTGGCAGTGGCATTACAACAGGCAGTGGCAACCTGACAATCTTGATCAACATCTTTCATTAGCAGAGTATTGAGAGCCTTGCAAAAGACGGTAAATGTCCCACAACACACTGCACAATACAGATGGATACAAGACTAGCAATGAAATAAGAAGAGCCTATAGCTTTGCTAGTCGCTCTCTAAAGCCCCTTTTACACTACCTGTTCAAGAAAGGAATATCACGTCGTTATGCCGCCTCGCCATTCTGTATAAAAGTTACGATTGTGGAATGGGTGGACAGAGTTATCTCACCTTTGAGCCAGCAATGGTGGTAGTAGCAGTGCCAAAATAGTGTCTGTCCCAGACAACATTTGTAAGTGGGGCTCATGTGGGTTGTGAATGGGCTGAAAAATAGGCCCTATATGTGATTGTAAACATGTTCCATATTGGCCACATGACAGTTGCCCACATGGGTGGGTTTACCCACGTAGGCCCCACATAGGTTATGGTAGGAGTACCTGGGTACCATATGGTATCCAGGTAAGTATCCAGGTAGGATAGGCCAAAAATGGGTATCTGATCTGGGTAAACCCACACATAGGGGTTATGGGCATGAGGCAAATATGGAACCTGTAGACAATCCCATATAAGGCCCATTTTACCACCCATTTACTACCCACATGGGCCCCACTTACAAATGTTGGCTGGGATGTAAAAGGGACACCCGACAGAACAGGATCATGGATGGGATGGATATGATGTTTTGATAATGTGCTATGTGTGTGGCCCACTGTGGGAGATTTTAAAAGCAGGTGGAAGCAGTTAGCAGCTAACTCAAAGAGGAAGAACAGTGGCCAAAAATGTCTGTAAGTTGGAAAAACATTGAGATTTGGGAGCTCCTTACCCTCCGAGCAGAGGACGAGATCAGCCACCATAAAACAAGGACGGTAAATGATTGTAATTGCCACATATTTCACAGGATAAGAGAAAACTTGTAAACTAGATGGACATTCAGGGGGTCACCAAAGTCAGAATAGCTTCAAGTGACTCAAATGACTAATTTCGTCTTTTGTTTTACTTCAGTGAAAACCACAAAAATCTGCACTGGGCACACATAGCCTTCATTAAAACGAGGATTTCAAATTAATAGTAAGAATGAATGAAATGGTCTATGGCATTTTTAGATTAAGATTTTTTGCATTGTGTCCCAGATTGCTGCCTTTTAAATCTGTAATTATTCTTTGCTGTCAGTCTGTGCTTCAAAGGACCATTGAAACCAAAACTCATATAAACACCTTCACTGTACAGACAGTGATGATAATAGATGCTGCTTTGGTCTTTCAGAGCCTGAAAATCATTTCAATCATTAAGTTAGAAGTCCTCCACACTTTGATCTACATCCCACCAGTATTAATATTATGTGAGCTGATGAAACTAACTTCAGAGTGCTGAAAATTAAAATGCTCTGTGCTTTTACTCGCATGTAGCAATAATTTCAACAGCTTTGGCACAGACTGTATTCCCACTCACATTTTCATCACTGAAGAAACATTACAGAAGTTTGGCTATATCTTCCCTAAAGCCAAAGTGGCATTGGTGGACTTGAGTACGTCAGTGGTAATTGATACAGTAACTTTGGGCCTGGTTGAACTCGCACCACTGATCTGTATTTGTGATAATGCCCAGAAACTGTACCTGTCAGGGTTTCCCCCCTGTGTGTGTCCATCCTAAGGATTTCTCCAGCTTCTTTCCTGTTAAAGGGTTAAAGGAGTTTTTCTTTGCTTACTTGATGGGGCTGCTCTTATCACCAGTGCTTGGCGTGACTTGACTCAATTAGTTCTTCCTGTCTTTTACGTAAACAGGAATCATTTAGGTCTAATCTTGTATAAACTTACTGAGTTCATGAAGAGTTGTAATCTGTAACATTAACAATGAAAAGTAGGAGCAAGAGGTAGCATATACCGTTTTTGTTTTTTTATGACCCAGTATGGAAGCCCATTTCTGCCAGTGTGATGAAAAAAAGTCCTGTAAGTCATAATGAGAAATATTCTCAAAATAACAAGAAGGAGACTTAAAGGGACTAAGTATTTATTTTGAAAAAGTTTCTCATTATTTTGAGATACAGACTTAAAGATAAGTTCTTTGAAACAAATAAGAATTTGGAGAACATTTCTAATTATTTTAAAGAAAGTTTCCTATTTTTGAGATACTAACTTGTTATTTCAAAGAAAAAGTTTCTCATTATTATCAGATACTAACCCATTACTTTAAAATAAGTAATTCTGAGAAAAATTCTTATTTATTCTGAGATACAAAGGGAAAGTATTTCAGATTAACTCATGAGTGAACAAATGCATTTATCTTCATTTATTTATTTAATCTTGAGGTTACTTTTATCAGATATTGGTAAAACTGTGTGCAGAACTGAAATATTGTAAGAAGCATATGGCTGTCATCTCTCAGTTTTCCAGTCATACTCAATTTATGCAATTCAAAGACTGTTTAGGATCCACTGTTCTGCAGAAATACTTAAATATGCCATTTTGGAAAATGGCAATGTTTACTTTTTTTCCTAGTCAAAATTTAATGTAACTTTGGAACATTATTTGCCCTCCTTTCTGACAAGATAGCGTGACATGGTTGTTACCAGGATGCCCTAGGTCCTCTAGTTTAATATAATACCTGTTCCTTCACTCACTCAGAAGTTGTCATATACCGGTGCTTGGTCAGTGACTTCTGATCCCAGACACCGACCAAAAAAGCTGTCCTTTCACATCACAATGTTACACGAGCAGTTATATCAGTCGGAGGCCTCCATGTGGGGAAGACAGACAGAATTCAATGATTGGTCGGAGTTTTCTTAGAACCATATGAGAATGGTACAATTATGAGTTTTTATTTCTGGTGGAATTGACTTACATTTTAATGTGCCATCAGCTTATTAATAGCATTTTAACCTAAACAAAGAAAAGCGTGAAATTTCCAGAAAGGTAAGTGTTTCTTTAAGTGATACAGAAAAACATTTAGAAATGAAATGTAAATACAATGTAGCAAATGTCCAGTGCCAACCAATAAGCATATGGCTCCCTGTTATTAGACATAAACGCCTTAACTTTAGAAACAAATGACTTTGTCAGAAACTGCACGGAAATGTCACCACTGAGCTTGCACTGCCTGGATTACCTGCAGAAAAGCAAAACAAGGTTGAACAGTGGGAGAGGCAGTGGAAATCAGTGGTATTATCCGTCTCCCTGTGCCTTCCTGGTAGAGTGTTGCTCTCTTGCCACCTGCACAGACCCAGCTTTGGTAATTTAATTTGTCATCTGCCTGTACATCTTACTTACATAGTTATAAGCAGTGCAAGTGTTGAAAAGTTTTATTTGAACATGCTCGACATGGTTCAAACAAGACAGTGTGCAGTGAGCAGCCTGTGTAGATCTCCTGGCCTGAAAACACAGTAATTGTTACTTCAAAGACCACATCTTCCTAATTCCAACCACACAATATTTGAGAAAAGATGTTAGTTAGATAAAAGATAGATGTCAGTTTTATTTTACAGTATCCTTAGAAAAGACAGCTACTGCATCATCCAAGCATTCAAGGTGACTTAGATTAATCCAAGAGCCAAATAAAGTACTACTTCTTGTAGTATATTCATAGGAAAATGGGTGAGTAAACATTCTTCCCCTTAGGCTGCCCCTCATCAAGTAATGTTGATATGTGTAAAATCTCTATCTGCTGGCTCCTATCTCTATCTCTCCTCTAATGCCAAACAGATGTTATATTCTTATGATGGTTTCACTTCTCTCTAAGTTGTGAAAGTCCCTGAGTTACAAATATATTTTGCCAAATGTGTTATGGTCTTACCCTTTTCCTCTGGTACGCAGAAGAGTAGAGTCTGAAGATTTGATTCATTCAACATGAACCAAAGGAAGACAATGTAGACAAACAAAGACAGGCCATGTACAGTCTGAGCTCTTTGACCATGGTTGCATGTCAGAAGTTGTGCTTGTGTCCTTTGGAGCCCCTGAGGCTTTTCTGTCTGAAACAACCAGCTCCCTCCGGCTGCTTCCCAATTAGCAGCAGTGCATCTGTGCTGATTAGTCAACAGCTTTTCAACCCCTGCCAGCAAAGGATGCCAGGAAATGAGAGAAGGAGCTCTTGGCCTAGATACCCAACTATTCAAAGTCTAACAAGGTGAAGTGGCCTGCATAAAATACAAAGACGAAAGCAGTCTGTGTCGTCAAGCTGTTTGCCTTCTAAGTGACAATGGAGGAAGACAAAGAGGTTCAGTCTGCACAGCTTTCACTCTAATTCAGCTAGGAGACAAAAAAGACTTAGTTTAGTACCAGGTGGGATTTGCTTTGGGCCAGTAGCTACAAGCTTGTGGGATTCACAATCATTAAATGTTACTCATGTAGAGGAAATGTCACTTTGTTGCTTAAAGGTCTGATCTAGGGGGATATATTGGCAGTAATGGAATATAATATAATAAGTATGTTTTCTGTAGTGTGAATAAGAACCATTGTGTTTTTGTTACCTAACAATGAACCTTTTATATCTACCAAGGGAGTGGGTTCTGATCCAAGGAGATCACCATGTTGCACCACCATTTTTCTACAGTAGACCAGAATGGACAAACCAAACTCTGCCTCCAGACAGGGACATCTCATGATGACAGCATCAGAAAAACACTGATTTTTGTAAAGTGAAACTGCTCTATTCACTGTTTTTACTGGTTTATATAACCTGGTTGGTTTGTTTTGGAGAGGAAGAGAACTCTGTGGATAATCAGCTCTCTGTGAAAAATCTCCTCAACAATGATCGGAATTCTAACTTGGAGAAGTTTCAGCTGGTTGCAAACTGCAATCCTCATCGCTAGATGCCACTAAATCCCTCTAGATCCCACACACTGGACTTTTAAGTGCCCAGAAAACTGCTGTACTTACTTAAAGCAATAATTCTTTATGGGAAATATGCTTAATGAGTTGTTAACAATCTGGATGGTCCTTTTCCTTTTTAGACCAGCGGATACGATGTCTATAATTTCCCAAAACAATTTGAAATGTAGATTCGCCACACCACAGCACACTATTCCACTTTGTGTCAGTACATCTCAGATGAGCTTTGGACCAGAGAAGTCAGCAGTGTTTCTGGATGTTTTTGATATATGGCTTTCACTTTGCATGGTAGAGTCTTAACATGCAGTGATGTACTGTGTTTATTTTTAATGCAGTGTCATCTTGGTCCTTACCTGCAAAGATTTCTCCGGAATCTCTAAATCATTTGATGATATGATATGATGAGACTGTAGATAGAAAAATCCCCCAATTTCTTGCAATTGTGTGTGGAGAATTTTTTTTAAACCTGTTGGACTATTTGCCAAAGCAGTTTTTCGCAAAGTGGTGAACCTCATGGCTATGCTACTTATGAACGACTGAGCCTTTAAAGGATGCTGCTTTCATACCCAATAATGATACTATCAACTGTCTCCAGTTAATCAGTTTACTTATAGAATGTTCCAGACAGGTGTCTTTTGAGTATTCCACAACTTTCCAGTATTTTTGTTTTCCCCTGTTCCAACTTTTTTGGAACATGTTGCATCAAATTCAAAATGAATGTATATTTACGAAAAACAATAAAATACCAGTTTAAACATTAAATATCTTGTCTTTGAACCATATTCAATTGAATAAAGGTCAAAAAGGAGTTGCAAATCATTGCATTCTGTCTTTATTTATGTTTTACACAGTCTCCCAGCTGTCTGGGAATGGGTGTTGTAAGAGGAGGCAATAGAGCACTAAATTGCAATGCCCAAGTTTAAGGAGCTGATGGGATCACATTTCACTAGAGCTGCACCTTGTATGAGTTAATGTGACAAATAAATGATGATTTATTGAACAATTAAATGATTTTTGAAAAAAAAATGTTTCTCTCTATAAGACCAGTTCATGTACACACACACACACACACACACACACACGCACAAACGCACACACACACACACACACACACACACACACGTCTTGACGGGTTAAGTGCGAGGCTTGTGAGTCTGGTCAGGTTTTATCTCACAGTAAGCTGATCAGGGGTCTGTCTGTTGTTTGGGCAGATGGTGAAAAGGGGTGAGGGGGTGGGGTACAGCAGGCATGTGAGACCACAGTAAAAGACATGGATGAGTGATGAATAATGACTCCATATTATTCCTAAGCCAGCAGTATCCCAGTTATTAGAATCCATACATCTCATATGTCACAGCAAAGAAATACAGTTACACAATCATCAGAAACAGTGACCACAAGCTTTTCAAGGTTATAAATGTATAAATGTGTTGAAATAAAAGGAAAATAAAAATCATGGCACTCAAGGGCATTATTTGATGCAGGAATTTTTTAAAAATATTCTCCAAAAAGTTTAGCTGATGAACTGAACATTCATGTGGTATTGCTGACCATTTGAGAAAACCTTCAAATCATAAATGTGTTTTTCTCCTGATTGAAATGCATGAGAGATTAATCTTTATTACTAATTCGCAGGAACTTTGCCGTTTTAAAAATGAACAACACATAGGGCTCTAGTTTACCGGCGCAGCGCAGGGTGGCGAACCCCGCGCAGAGCTAGTTTCGAGCAGCGCAACCCGAGGTGCGCTCAGTTTGGTAGTTTGGCAGACCGAGGTGCACTGAGATGGGTGTGGCGGCGCAGCAGGGGGAGGTTTCGTTTTTGACAGTTTCGTGCCAAAAGGCTTCGCCAAAGGTGCGCTAAAAGCTCACCAGCTGAAACCAGGTCTACTGTCAGCGCAGGAGGAGTGCAGCCGGTGTAAGCCGAAGTTTGGCTGACCGGCGGACAGTGCGCACACATCACCAAAACCTCACAGGTAGGTTTCCAGAATGTCAGGCACATTAACCACTATTCAATACAACTATCTGCAATCAGCACATAAATGTATCTCTATATCGACTGTCCCGTCACATCTGATGTCAGATCAAAGGGGATTGGCACCGTTTGGCACGTTTGGCACGCGTAATGGAAACCCAACCTGATTTGATTAACACAGCTGCAAATTAATGAGTTCACATCCCTCTCAGCCAACCACAAACAGCCACAGCATCAGATAGGGAGTATATATTCAGCATCTGTCATCTTAGAAAGGTTAAAAGAAAAGAAACAGAGTGACACTGCGAGAGAGAATGAGAGAGCGCGTGTGCACGAGAGAAACGCAACATTGATTTACAATTGTGGTGACCTCCTCCCAGGCTACCTTTGCATCATCAGCCCGTGGAGGTCTGCTTGCAGTTCCGTATACTCAGACACTGCGAGCAGACCTCCCGGACCAAAACATCAGTTTCCTCCTGGGAGAAGTTTGGCCGCTCCAAAGTCATCCAATACCAACGAATGGTCAGTGACTTTGGGCATCAGACGCTGCCAAAAAAATAGCTGTCCTTTCATGTCGCCATGATATGTGGCCATAACGGCGCCTGGTGGTGTCAAGGAGAAATGTGGCAGGACAACAACATAAGTTAAGGGGGCGAAAGTCAGAGTAGGGTTTGGTGGATCGGTTCAACAACCACCAACTGTCACCCGGGAGGCCGGTGTTAACTTCCGGTATGAATATAAAGCAAAACTCTTTCATTCTAAACCCAACCACGTGCATGTGTTGTTGAAGAAAAAAAAAATTCCATTCTCTGTGTTGTACCAACATAGTGTGTGTGGTTTTTTTTTGGAAAAAGACTGTATGCAAACTGTACATTTCCTTTGAAAATAGATGTGTATTTTTAAAACAGACAATGTACTGTATGTAACAGGCTGAAGTTGATCTGGCATCCTAGCAACCAACGAACCCAGGGTACCTTGCATGTCATATCTTGATGTGGAAAATCCATGACCAAATGTTGATATGTGACAAGTTAGGAGTGAGAATGAGTTGTAAAATAATATACATTTTAATGTTAACAGTATGTTAGGCCAGTGCTGACAATATGTCACAAAAATAGAATTACAATAGAATTACAACTTACTCTCATTCAATGGTTCGTATGGAATCCTAGGAATTAGCGCCCCAAAAATTACTTTACTTCCTTAATGTAAAGTTACTAAATTAATGTAAATTTACTTTGGTTAGGTTTTGGCAAGTAAAGTTACTGAGTCTAGCTTTAGGAAAAGAAACATGATAAGGGCGTACCTTAAAATGACTCAAAGTTCATTAAAAGTTCACACAGTTCTGAACACCAGTCTCCTGGGGAAAGTCCTGTGTTTTGTAGGCCGCCTGCCCCCCAACCTACCTCCTTACAGACCACTCTGGACCGTGTCCTTGTTTACTCCTGTCAGGGCACTGGTCATGTGTTTGCAGTCTTCTCGAGTATGTGGATTACGCACGAATTACTGGCTCATTATTATGTGAGATATGTGCAAATTTTGGTGCATTACTTTTTGTAGAAAACGTATGTACAGTGCACAAGAACAGCTTGAGAATGCATACATATCAAAGTTGTAGCTGACAGCTGAAAACACCTACTCTGTGATACCTTTGGCCACCATGTGCAAGATGCTGGAAAGTTTCATCCAATAGAGATGATTCATTGTTGATTTAATCTACAGTATCAGGAGATTTATTGTTCGCAATTATTGCATTGGGACAGTATCATACCACATATATAACTGTCCTGTGACTTCAGCTACAGCATCCTTTAAAAAAAAGTTCTCAAAATAAGAATTATTACCACTTGGGCATAATATTGAAAAAATAAAACCACACATATAGGACACACTGAGAAAGACTGCAACCAAAAAGCAATGGAATTCTGTTAATAATTAAGTTGTGGCATAATTAATTGCCTTTTTAAAAGAGTAAATCCACAGTACAGGGGCAGAGCCAGTAAATCCTCACAACTCAAGAAGAACTCATGGGAACATCTAGCTCAACAGAGTGTGTGCCCCATATAGGCCCTACGCAGTTGCCCAGGTTTGACTCCAACTTCTGGCCCTTTGCTGCGTGTCATCCCTATTCTCTCTCCCACTTTCCTGTCTCTTTCCAGCTGTCCTGTAAAAATGCAAAAACATAACCTTAAAATAACTTAAGAACAACTCATATGATGGTTCCAAAAATAGGCCTTTCTCAGAGAAGACATTTTTATATGTCACAGGAGGAAAAGCACTGTAAATAATAAAATCATTAATGGCTAAATGGTATTGTGCATGCTCTCATTACTAAAACAAATTAAACTGTCTGCCATGTCAAACTATGACGGCCCAGGTACACCTCCCGAGCACTGTAGACCCTAATTCGCTCACTCAACTTAACATTTTTTTGGAAACAGCTTGCACTCAAAACTTTAAGTTTAGTACAATATAGTGACATAAAAGATTTGAGTACACCAGACACAAAATATATGCGACATATGACCCCTGTCTGTCAGTTTAACATAACGTTTCTCTGTTATTATTTAAGCATTTAATTCTATGTCATATGAACATAAAAACATTGAGTACACATTTTACAGCAATGTTTTAATGATGTCATTTAACTATGAAAATGTATTGTGTAGAGCTTGATTCTTGATTGCTAGAATAAGGCAAAGAGATGAATTCTGAACCAGGAAGTGCTCTTTATTTCACCTCAGCACAACTTAATGTTAGACACTCTAATATCCACACAGGCTGGACGTCACTAATTGTGTAAACGACTTAACTCAACATTAACTGTAACCCATTAGAATGATTGTAAAATATAAAAACATTAATCACTGTGTAATGGGTAATGTGCATAATTTAGAACACATTTAAACACAGTCTTCTTTGGTTTATGGCCTTAAATATATTGTCTCACAGCATGCTGGGAAACTCACCCAATTCAGGCGAAACACACTACAAGATGTCATACACCATGATAGTGTTGTTTATTGGCCTTATACTAATTAGGCAGAATTGGCTTTATAATTTCTGGTCAGATTAACTCAAAAATAAAAAATTGTTGACTTAACATAAAAAATTATGTCAAGGGCTCAGCACACTTGAAACAAACAACTTTTAAATGCAAAAGTGATTATGCTTGTTTAGCAATGCCACACTCAAAGGCAGGACGTGAAGCCTGTATGTCATAGAGTCCTTCTGACTACATCACACCATCTCCCTGATGTCTCTTTGTCTTTTGTCTGTCTCTGTAGTTTTTAAGTTAAAAAAGGGGATGAGGCCAAACATATCTCTCCTCAAAGATTTTCATGATTGTATAAATAGTTGTTCACACAAGAAGTGATGGAAGTGGTTACATGTTATATGCTTGCTCTTGTACATTCTGACAATCTTTTCATTTTTAGCAGATTAGGGCTTTATCTTTCATCTGTTGTTTTAAAGTCACGCACTTCTTGCATTTATCCGTTGAGGGGTACTATCTCCAAGCTGAGCCATGTCATTACCATTCAAGCCTTTACACCTGGGTGGTGAGGTGCTATCAAAAGAGTGTGCGAACCAGTTTCTCACAAATTATTTGTCAGCGTGTCATGTTACATGACAAATACAGACACTTTTTTATTTTCGGGAATGGTAATAAACAGCTTCAGTCTAGAGCTTTTTTTTAACCTCATAAGCTGCCAGTTCATCATTGCCAAGAGGATCTGATTGTCCACTTGTTTGGATGCTGACTTGTATGGTCAGAAATGTGTGTCAAGCAGCCCCTTATGATGCATTATTAATGAGTTATATTATATAACTAACTGGAGCTGACGCATTCCTTGGCCCAGTCTAAACTTCTGTGGCAGACCTTTGATGGACACCCTCACATAATCACAGTGTATGGACTGAGGTCAGTTTCAATCACTTTATAGAGTTCAAGTAATTCCATATACAGAGTAGCTGAGGTGCTATCTGATCCTGTGCTAAACAGCACATCTCTTTAATGACTGACTGAGAAAACACCAGAGAGTCAGTCTGCTTCTTTCTTGCATTGCTTGTTAAGTTGATGCTGTTAGAAAGGCTTCTAGCCTCCTCTCACCAGTGCTGGCCATCACTGTAGAAGGCATCCTAATGTTTCTTCTCATTAGCCTGTCAGTCTATAGTAGTGATACTGCTCTCACTGGCAATGACTGTGATAAGAGCGCATTTTCCTCTAATGTGTCTGTCACACATTAACCCTACATCAAACAGAAGCTCTTCTGACTCCGTCTTGGGCATCAAGCCTCTGTACACTTCCAGAAAGCTTTTAAATTGCCGAAGCCACTGGCTGCACAACAAACATTAGGGTTTGCCCAACCCCTTCCAGATGTAGGCATGTCCTCGTGTGACTTAATGGGAGTTTACAGCCGTTCTTTGGGTGTTGTGGTAGATTGTAAAGCTGCCTGGCTTTCAAGCTTCAAGCTTCAACACAAGAAAAATATACCATTAGTGCAGATCTTTGCTCAGTACAGTGGACACAGCAGTGGGGAGACTGAATTGTGAGATCAATGGGGACCTATTATGCTAGTTTTCAGGCTCAGTGATTTATATTTTGGGTCTTTACTAGATCATGTCTACTTAGTTTAATGTTCACAAACTTTCCTTTTTTTACACTGTCTGTGAAGGAACCCCTGTAAATCCTCTTGCTGAAAAGCTCCTTTGTACCACCTGTCTCTTTTAGCTCCCCTCCCAAAAAAGCCCAGTGTGCTCTGATTGGTCAGCATTTCTGGGTCTGCCATATCTCTGTGTCTCTGCATCATTATTGCAGCCGGGGGAATCACTCAGTACGTTTACATGACATTAGAGAAAATCAATTTATTGTGTTAGTCCGACTGAAATTGTACTAAAGCAAATTTCTCAAAGTTGGACAAACACACTAGATAATGTGATTGGGAGTCAAATTACTCCTGCATGTATACAGTCAATCAGACCCAAACTGGCTGAGGTGCTCTGCGCATGCTCCACAGTTTCTGCCTCAGGCTTTGACCTGGAAGCCAAATGGCATCAAATGTGTAACAGATGAAGATGAAGCCAGTAACAATACGGCAAAATCTACATCCAGAGCTGTGCATTTTTGGATGGACGAAATATACAGAGCTCTAAAGTTGTCCACCATGGTACCAGCTAACCATAGCTAACTTTTTTTTGTCAATTGTTTGGTCTGTGATGTAATAGGCCAGCCAGAAAAAGATTCAGTACTAACAAGCTGAAAGAGCATATCGCCACCTATTGGAGGAAAGTCGGACATACTTGGGTCAATAAATCAATTCCCCTGGACAGTCCAATGAAATGGCCAAGTTGAGTTGAAACTATAACAGAGAATAGCGACACTTTCTACTGTGAAAAATCCCCAAGGAAAGCTCCTAAACCAAGTCTTAACAACTAGATATGTTCCAGCAGGAATATGATCTGAAATTAGGGAGAAATTAACAACACTGGCAACCAAGATTACATATTTCCCCGACGATATATGTATATATATATATATAAATATGTATGTATACACAACGAGAAAGCTGGTGAATGAGAGGAATATTCATGTAACAAATATACAAATATCAGTTAGATGGTAATCTGCATGAGAAATTCAGAAAAAGAAAAAAAAATTGGTTATAATACTTATCCGCTTATCGAGATCAATTTGACTTGGACGGAAGTGATCACTATAAGCGGTTTCCACTGTGTGTGTGTGTGTGTGTGTGTGTGTGTGTGTGTGTGTGTATATGTATATATATATATATATATACATATATACAGTACAGGCCAAAAGTTTGGACACACCTTCTCATTCAATGCGTTTTCTTTATTTTCATGACTATTTACATTGTAGATTCTCACTGAAGGCATCAAAACTATGAATGAACACATGTGGAGTTATGTACTTAACAAAAAAAGGTGAAATAACTGAAAACATGTTTTATATTCTAGTTTCTTCAAAATAGCCACCCTTTGCTCTGATTACTGCTTTGCACACTCTTGGCATTCTCTCCATGAGCTTCAAGAGGTAGTCACCTGAAATGGTTTCCACTTCACAGGTGTGCCTTATCAGGGTTAATTAGTGGAATTTCTTGCTTTATCAATGGGGTTGGGACCATCAGTTGTGTTGTGCAGAAGTCAGGTTAATACACAGCCGACAGCCCTATTGGACAACTGTTAAAATTCATATTATGGCAAGAACCAATCAGCTAACTAAAGAAAAACCAGTGGCCATCATTACTTTAAGAAATGAAGGTCAGTCAGTCCGGAAAATTGCAAAAACTTTAAATGTGTCCCCAAGTGGAGTCGCAAAAACCATCAAGCGCTACAACGAAACTGGCACACATGAGGACCGACCCAGGAAAGGAAGACCAAGAGTCACCTCTGCTTCTGAGGATAAGTTCATCCGAGTCACCAGCCTCAGAAATCGTAAGTTAACAGCAGCTCAGATCAGAGACCAGATGAATGCCACACAGAGTTCTAGCAGCAGACCCATCTCTAGAACAACTGTTAAGAGGAGACTGCGCCAATCAGGCCTTCATGGTCAAATAGCTGCTAGGAAACCACTGCTAAGGAGAGGCAACAAGCAGAAGAGATTTGTTTGGGCCAAGAAACACAAGGAATGGACATTAGACCAGTGGAAATCTGTGCTTTGGTCTGATGAGTCCAAATTTGAGATCTTTGGTTCCAACCGCCGTGTCTTTGTGAGACGCAGAAAAGGTGAACGGATGGATTCCACATGCCTGGTTCCCACTGTGAAGCATGGAGGAGGAGGTGTGATGGTGTGGGGGTGTTTTGCTGGTGACACTGTTGGGGATTTATTCAAAATTGAAGGCACACTGAACCAGCATGGCTACCACAGCATCCTGCAGCGACATGCCATCCCATCCGGTTTGCGTTTAGTTGCACAATCATTTATTTTTCAACAGGACAATGACCCCAAACACACCTCCAGGCTGTGTAAGGGCTATTTGACCAAGAAGGAGAGTGATGGAGTGCTGCGGCAGATGACCTGGCCTCCACAGTCACCGGACCTGAACCCAATCGAGATGGTTTGGGGTGAGCTGGACCGCAGAGTGAAGGCAAAGGGGCCAACAAGTGCTAAACACCTCTGGGAACTCCTTCAAGACTGTTGGAAAAGCATTTCAGGTGACTACCTCTTGAAGCTCATGGAGAGAATGCCAAGAGTGTGCAAAGCAGTAATCAGAGCAAAGGGTGGCTATTTTGAAGAAACTAGAATATAAAACATGTTTTCAGTTATTTCACCTTTTTTTGTTAAGTACATAACTCCACATGTGTTCATTCATAGTTTTGATGCCTTCAGTGAGAATCTACAATGTAAATAGTCATGAAAATAAAGAAAACGCATTGAATGAGAAGGTGTGTCCAAACTTTTGGCCTGTACTGTATATATATATATATATATATATATATACATATATATAAACAATACGGCCGCATGTGTGTAAACTAACAGTCCCTTTATTCCAAAACTCATAAAGAAAGCAAGGGAAGACCATTTAATAAGGCCCTGCAGGGCGGGAGTGGATGAACCTGGTTAAAGAGTACCGCCCAGACGGAATGCTCTAAAACTAAAGCGAGCGCGCCCACAAGGAGGCAGGGATCATTTCATTGGTCAACAATTAACCTAGTGTTCTATTGGTTGGGAGATTTTGAAAGGGTTGTAACACAAAAAAATCCAAGCGCAAGGCAGAAATCTGAGAGCAGAAATTCCACGAGCGCACAGAAGCAGCTTGAGCGCGAGGAGAAAAGCTGAAGCTGGAGCAGGAAATCTGTGCAAGCAACACTGTATCTAACAGAGTAGATCTAAGCGCAAACAGAGGCAATGTGAGTGCGAGGGCAGGGTTTGAGGGACAAAATTACAAAATCTGAACGTGAAATCAATAAATAATGCTTTCAAATTGATATACCGCTCTCTTGAATAAAGATAGGAAAAAAACTACATACCTTTGCTAATCAGTCTACATGTTATATTTTAACTAATAGTTATCTGCACTCTCGTGAAGGGGTGGGGATGGATCAGAAAATATTAACACGAACTGTACTTGTCACAACTTGAGCCAGCTCTGAGTATTCATTCCGTTGCCTGCTCTGTTTTCCCTGCTGTATACTAACTCTCCTTGACATACATGCCCTGCAGGAACCCCTGTTCCTGCCATTGCCATCACCTGACCATCTTCACCCACCTGCTCACCTGTTGCCCTTTCCCCTCATTAGTCTTGCAGCATATATATCAGGATATTTCCACTCTTTCTTTAACAGAGTGTCTGTTTTGCATCTGCCCTACCTTTTCAGCCTTTGCTCTGCCTACCTGGTCCACAGACTGATCTTATCTGCCTAACCCCTTTCTGGATATTGGAACATTTATCTTAACCTGTCTGCCTGTAGGTTGTGCTTTTGGGTTCAAGCTTGCTGTTTTTCTGAGCCTTAACAGTCCTAACATTACTGAAGTGAACTGATTGCAGTACATGCACATGCAGTATGTGGTCAGTGACAAGTGTACAAGTGTTTGACCTTTTTAAAGATTATTTTTGTGGGCTTTTTGCCTTTAATGACAGGACAGAGAGTGAAATGGAGAGACTGAGGGAGACTGGGGACTGACATGCAGCAAAGGGCCATGAGCCGGATTCGAGCCTGCGGCTGCTGCAGCGAAGCAACGCCTCTGTGCATGGGGCGCTGGCACTATCCACTACGCTACTTACACCCCCGAAGTGTTTGACCTTTTGACAGGTTCATTTTAGGAGTCAGCATTTCCAAATTTTATAATGTAACTTCTGAGTATATTACCTTTCAATTGTGAACATTGTGCTTCTACTACTAAGGTTGAAAATTTCTCATCTCTAAAAGCATTATGTAGCATGTAGTTGATACACTGTTCAACTCTCCATCACCTGCTGCAGTCTGTCTGTCTGTCCACAGTGACTAAAGAAATTTAAAGAGTTTTTACCTAGGTTACAGTAAAATTAACTGGGGTCTTTATCATAAAACAATGTGTAGGATCCATAATAAAAAAATTGGTATGGACGAAAGCAAAAATTGTCGTGCGCCAAAATTTTTTCGATGATTTCTGCAGTCAGGCTCCCACCTTACCATCTACATTGTTA
Source organism: Epinephelus lanceolatus (assembly GCF_041903045.1). Lineage (NCBI taxonomy): Eukaryota > Metazoa > Chordata > Actinopteri > Perciformes > Serranidae > Epinephelus > Epinephelus lanceolatus. The sequence continues at coordinate 7,683,517 of NC_135737.1, read as the reverse complement.
AATTCCCGCCTCCAAAATATTCGTAAGCATGGGTCAAAGTTTCTCCCATCAAATCTGTATTATATAGATCAGGTCTCGTTTTGAGCGTAAGCAATAGTTATAAATGAGATCACTGGTCCTTTCCCATTTTAGTTTGTTTTGGAGCCACGCAATAACATGAAATGATGTTATGCAACATGAAGTTTGCAAAAAAAAAAAAAAAAAGGCACCTACAATCACGATGAAGAGTATGTGAAGGAAATGTATGAGACATGTAGCCTACTTCATATTATAAATCATACCACATAGGCTAACTGTTACCCATCCTTTTTTAAGCTGAGGATTGGTGTCCTGGAAGGTGTGATTTCAATGCATGATGGTCTCTTGTTTTTGATAAGTTCTGTTGACATATTTCTACCTTGGTCAGGAGCTTTCAGGCAATATCTTTGGTTGTTAGGTAGGAATTGAGAAATGTCATATTTTGTAATTCAGTTTAAAAGACTTGTTGGGAAATATTAGAGCAGTATATGAGGATTCAAAAGATTCAGAAGTTTATTTGGAAGGTTGAGGTTTGGAGAAAGGTCTCTAAGAGTTGGTATTGGTATATATTCATAGTACTGCTCTTCTACTGTTGTGGAGGGAATGGTTTGACCTAAAGTTACCCTTGGCTGAGCAGCAAGAACTCCAGGAAGCAGGAAATTAATGTGATTGATAGAGATGTTTAATTTATTATCTGAGTGTACCTAAACTGGCTGGTAAGTGCCAGCAAATGATATCATAATGATGCACATGTTCATATTCTGAGGAATGGTCATTACTGCTGGGTCAATATTTCTTGATCCTGTCAGGTTACATGCATAAATAGCACAAACATGTCAGCCTCATGGCAGAGGACAGAGGAATGACATTAGCAAGACCTTGACAAAAGGTAAATGTTTGTACTTTTTATATCAACTATGGATTAAATGACTATGTTTAATTTGTCACAAAACAACATATTTTATAAACTCTTATGTTTTGTTTGTTCAGGTTTGAGACATTACTGGGGCTATAGTGGGCTCGAGGTGAGCCAGGGCCTGCAGAGCACAGTGGAGGCTCCACATCCAAGGGTTCAGTGTGAACACTGAAGGACAGCCAACAGTGGGCACTCGGCCCTGGGCACAAACCCTGCAGACCTCCTGTCCTCCCTCTGATTCTCCAGCATGCTCTGGCTCTCCTCCTCTCACCCTCTATGATTGCCTCTCCAGCCCCAAAAAGCTTCCAGCATGTTCCACAAGCCCTGACTTGACTCTCAGCCGCCTTGCTTTATTGCATAGCCCCTAAGCAGCATCCAGCAAGCCCCACTGACCCAGACTGCACTCTGCTTCTCTGCTAAAGAACCAGAGGAAGGGTGGGAGGGTGACAGGGTTCATGCCCATGGCTCAGGGCCCTCTGTCAGCTTTCCTCCATTGTCCACATACCCCTGGACGTGGAACTCGGGACTTTGTCTTTTTTTCCCCAGGCATTTGGTGCTGCTCCTCTCTGAAAGTCTATTGGCTACTGAACGAACAACATTTTGCACTCTAGCCAATCATGAACCAATCATGAAATCCTCCACGGCAGTTTAAAGGCAGAAACTACACCACAGCAGTAAAGTGTCACAATATTGACAAATTGAAGTAGAGCAATTTATTATTTATCATAAGTGGTTTTTATTTCAAAAACAATATAAGAACTACCAACACATTATCACTCCGACCTCGTCACATATTGAGGTTTGGTCATGGACTTTCCACATCGAGATATGGCGTGCAAGGTACCCTGGGTGTGTTGGCATGTCAACTTCAGCCTGTTACATGCATTGTCTGTTTTCAAAATACACTTCTGTTTTTACAGGAAATGTACAGTTTGCATACAGTCTCTTTCAAAATGAATGCAATATGCCGGTACAGCACTGTGAATTGACGTTTCATTCCTTTTCTGACAGTTACGTTTTTGCCTACACATGCACATGGTTGGATTTAGGCAACAAAAGCACATGATCAGGGGGCACCCCAGTAACTCAGTGGGTAGAGCAGGCGCCCCATGCACAGATGCAATGTCCCCACCACAGCAGCTTTGGGCTTAATTCCAGCTCACATCCCCCACCGTATCAGTCTCTATATTCCATTTTATTCCTGGGTTAGCCATAAAATTTCACATTCATGTGAACAAGCAAAAGTCTTTGCTTTGTCACTTCTCAGATGAATAAAATTGAGTGTAAATTTTAGTCAGGAAGACTTTTAAAGAGAGTTTTCATGCACAAATCTCTCTGCTGCGCTCTCCGGCTTCTACTCTATCAGTTGACTATGGACGTTGCTATAAATTCATCCAACCAGATTTCACCATGATCTCCCTATGCTAATCATGTAATTGCTGCCAAGTTTTTAAAAAACCATTCTCCTCCATCTCAGGACAAATCAATGCAACCCTCCTCCACCTCATTCAACTCCAGTCTTCATCACAGCTGTGCCCAGTCCTGCTCTACATCCCATCGTCCACATCTTCAGCCAACTCTCTCCACCTCCACCATGACCACCACCACCACCACCATCAGCACCACCGCCACCACCACCACCACCACTAGTGTCTAGAATCCATTGCTAAACTAATCATGGAATCCCTACCCCCTAAATATACATGTCACTATGGGGTCCAGTTGCCAAAGAACTTACCATTATTCATCCTCTATGTAATAAATAATTGCCCTAAATGAAGTCTCTCCTGATTGAACTGACATTATGCAGTCGTGTCAGTTTACAGCAGCATATCAGCCCATATACTATCTATAGGCTGGATCTTGGCAGTCAGTGTTCGTTCTGTGTCATGTCATGTATAACAATGTATGCTGCACTAAATTACATGGAGCCCAGCTGCCTGACTTGTGTCTATAAGTGTATGTAGAGAGGTCTCACTCTGCTCCTGTTTCCAAACAGTTGATGACTCAGACTACTCTTGCCTTATGAAGAAAGGGCAGTTTATTGTTTGTGATGTAGAATGAAGCATTTGTGCTCATAATAATATAATGTAGATTCTGTCTTCAGGTCAGATCAAAGTTTTACAAAATTATTTCTAATATATCAGCTGATAAAATGTCAGTGTAGTGTTTACTGCTTCTTGTGCTGCCCCAAAGAAGACAAAAACAAAAAAATGTAACAAATGAACTAGACGTGTCATCCAACCATGTCTCAATGCACAAGTGATATAGCTGTCCTGAATGGTATCATGTGAAAGCCGGGTGAAAGGCCTGTCTTAATAGAGACTAAAGGGGTTGGTGGATGGGTCATGAACCACTCCATGAAGATGGCAGTGATTGTCTGTTTTGGAAAATGCAGTACTTAGCTGTCCCAGCAGAGACATAAAAGAACTGCATTTGTATTCAAACATAAAATAAGGCTGATTTAAATTAACAATATTTTTGTTTATTCAGGCCTAATCCAAGGTTAATATCAGGAAAGCAACATTTATAATGGGGTTTCAACATTTCATGGAGGATGTTTGCAAAAAGTAATACAAAACTAAAAAAGTTTGATTTTGCTGTAGATTAAGAATATTGCATTCTGACAAACCTGTTCTCACTCCATACTCATTATATGGCAGCTTGGTCAGTGGCCCTACTCTTCAAACTATGGTACTTTTACCCCTTTTTGACATTCACGTGCTGGCTTGGCTTGGCTTGGCATGGCTTGGTTTGATTTGGGCCGTCAGCCCAGTGCGGGTGCATTTCCAGTACATCAGGGCTACATACTTGATGGTGTGTCTTGTCTTAAGTGATGATGTTTTAAAGTCGTGGGCTGATCTATCCCCTGTAATTTTTGCTGCATGTGTTTTTCCACAGCAGGGCGGGTAAAAAAAGTTTACCTGTAGGAGGTGAGCTGTTTGCAGAGGTGCAGTAGGCGCCTGTTGTCTGTTTCCGCTTCCACTTTCCTCCCAGCAGTATCATTAAACCTGCCTTTACTGAAGAAAAGCTGCTAACAAAGTTCTGCCAGTTCAGTAATAAGCACATTCTATTTCTTATAGATTCTTCAACAAAAGTCCCCCATTATTTTCTTATGTAAAAACTTTTATTGTGAAGCAGCAAAATAAGGAAATGTGAAGTTTTTGAGCAGAAAGTACTGAGAGCTGAACACAAAGAGACTTTTAGAAATGTCTTTCTCTCTGGTCTCCTGCAGACAGAAGTGAGTGGAGTCTTGCCACCCCTTTTCGAACATGTCAAGTATATATTTCTTTTTCTTCATCTGTTTGACTTACTGTATTGCTCACATTTTTTTCTTTCTTTCTTTCTTCCTTTTGTTACTTTAACATGTTTGAAATAAAACCTTCAAACAAACAAACAACATACTTGTTTGAGGGGTAGAAGCAGCGACGTCGGGGGATTTCTGCAGTTGGCAAGACGTTACTGCTACATGCTAGAGGGCAGGCAGCTTGGCTTTTGAGCATACTCTGAAGAAGGTCCATCTTTAGCGCAGCTTGGTGTGGCATGGCTTGACTCAGTGTGGCCAAAAGTGATAGTGGAAAAGGTCCATTTAGGTACCCCTCTAGCATTAGTTCAACTTCAGCTTCGTCACATATTGACATTTGGCCATGGACTTTCCACGCTGACATACAACGTGAAAGGTACCCTGGGTGCATTGGTTGTTGACATTCTGGGATGCCATGCTATGACATGAATTGTCTGCTTTACACTTCTGTTTTCACAGGAAATGTACTGTTTGCATACAGTCTCTTTCAAAATAAATGCACTACGTTGCTACAATGATGCCAATTGACATTTTTTTCTTTCAGCAATGCATGCATGTAGTTGGGTTTCGGAAAAAAGAACAGGGGTTTGGCTTAACAGTCCTATGGGAGGTGAACATCGGCCTCCCAGGTGAAAGTTGGTGGTTGTTGGATCCATCCACCACTCCTCCCACCAGCCCTACTCCTTCTGCCCCGTTATATTTCATTGTTGTCCCAGTGTATTTCCTCCTGATGCCATCGGGCGCTATTAAACAGTAACGAGGACCGACTGCAAATCATGCCAACGTGAAAGTACGCCTCTTTCCTCAGTGCCTGATGCTGGAAGACACTGACCGGTGCCAGTATTCGACGACTTTGTGAGACCAGGTTGATTTGTTTGGATGCTAAAGGATGGCATGTCAGTTTCCACTTGTTACATGCATTGTGTCTTTTCAAGAAAACTGGAAAGAAAAAAAATCACGGTTTTGGTTAAACTAAGCAGTGTAATATATTAGTCATTACTCATTACTTTTATTTTTAAAAGTTATAATATTATTTTACCTATTACTCCCTGCCAATTACTTTTCCATTACACCCCATAAAGTTGGTATTTGCGTATCCCCCCAAAACTGAGATGTGTGCTTCTGTGTGAATATTAGGGTAATCGCAGTTAAGTGTAGCTATTGCTAGATAGCTTCTACTTACCAGGGGACCTTCTGTTGCCTGTGACCAGTATTTTCCCAAGGCTCTGCCCAAAATATGGAGAGCCACTCATGGAGCAACATTTCATTCACCACATATCCAGCCAAAAGCTTCATCACTTTTTTGTAGCTGAAGCTGTCCACGATAAAAATCCAGTTTTGGTTGTTTAGCCAGTGTAGGGGCTACATCCAACCTTCATGGCCGAGGAGAGCTTGGTAAGGGTGGCTGGGAATGAATCTGATATGAATAACTGATCATTGTGGATACGGATGTCCTGTTACCCTGCTCAATGATCAGCTATGTTTTGTATAGAAAGCATTAGTATAATAGGTCCATTATGGAACCCTTAACAATATCAGGAAGTTTGCTCCTATATCCTTGAACTGTGACTAGCAGACCACCAACAAAGCCATCAATCAGTAAACACAAATGGCTTCTGTCTGAGCCAGCATACACACAAGCCAGTCATCGATCTGCTGTCAGGGAAGCCAGCAAGTCATATTTATGTTTACTTCTTTTGCCTGTCACTTATGACGTGCCTGTATGATAACTAATGTGTTAAAATTTTAAAATGTTACAGTAATGGCTAATGGCTGATGGGAGTGATGAAGCACATTGGTGAATCGAGCCAATTCTGCACTCCATTAAAACATTGCTCATCTTTTCCATGTCTTGGGCCTTCCACAGAGAGGTGAATTAATGGCCATAATGGCCAGGGTGGAGTCTGCTGCACCAGAATTTATGTTCAGCATGTTGACCCAGGCAGCAAACACTTACAGCATTTTCACATTATGCAAAATGGGTGGCAGCAACTTTCCTAGAATCCTTTCGCTGCAAATAAGCTAGCAACGGGTGATCTGAACCTAATGCATTTATAGTTTAATTGGCCCTGACATTTTATTGTATTTCCTTCCCACTTTGCTAATTCCCCAGGGAGCTCTGGCCCTGGCTGGTGCCTCATTGGCGAAACTTGAGCTCAATCAAGACGATAGACTCCTCCAATAAGGACCTCCTGATTGTGCCATGTCAGAGATTTTGCTTCCAAGTCCACTTTCTGAGTGGGGGAGATAGCTTCAGAAAGTCCAATATGTCGTCCAGACATGCTCATTAAGTTTGACAGGGCCACCACTAATCACGTCTTGGGTTGACGTTGCAGTAACTGATAGCCGGGCCGATGGAAGTTAGAGCTGAGGAAGTGGTGATTTTACTCCTGCTAGGACATTTTCTTCAGTATTTCTCTGATGTTGTATGTCTAGACTAGTCACTCCTCTCTGTATAAATGCCTAAATGCCTCCAGACAACCAACTGTTGTAGACATTAAAATTGTACAGAGGCATGTACTGACCTTACATTTAATTATATCCAAAATGACTTTAGAATGACTGTTTACATCTTTTAAGCCTCCCTGTGATCTCTGTATGTTCTTGTCATAAAGACTGGGTTAGAGCTGTCTTTTTTTGTGCCCAACTCAGACTTGAATGATTAAGTGTCATGAGTATGTCACAGTCCTGTCAATTGGTGCTCTGTCTTTGCAGCCCAGTTGCCAGACTAAAATGTTGGCATTGTAAGTTTCTACACATTTGCATGTTACATACGTACCATATAAATGTTTCTAAAGTGAGGTGGAGGGGATGGTGGATGGTGAAACGCCTGCCAAGCTACAGACCAATGTTTGAAACCAACTAACAACAAAACCAGCAACACATTGATGCTGTATTTCGAGCAGCTTCTTGGTCACATTTTTTTTAGCAACCTGCCGCTGTGTTTTGACTGGTGATAGTAGCACAGAAAATGGTTGTTTTTCACTGAGACATTGCTATGTTTCCTGCTGGGACAGTGCCACAGAAATCGATAGTTTTTTAACTAAGGCCTAGTCCACACGAGCACGGGTATTTTTAAAACCGAACTTTTTTGGCCTCCAGTTTTTAAAAAATCTGCGTCCATACGAGCGGTGTAATAAAATACCTCCGTCCACATGACACCGCAAATTCCACTATCAAGCAATGTAATACACATGCCAAAGCAGTAGGCGGCGATATAACCCCTAACTGCCATTGTAGCCAATCAGAAGGCAGTAAAACGTCATTACCGGAAAAACAACAACAATCTCTGAACTCCCCCCCCCACACCCACTCAACAGAACGAACTCCAGAGTTCAGCAGCTTCGTGAAAATCACTGTGTCATCATGTCACTGAGTAGCGTTAGTTGTATGATACAGCCACAAAGTGCTGATATGCTGCTAAATAGCAGCAGTATTTTGTTTAGGTCCATCCTCAAATCGCCTCTCGCACACACTGGATCGGATAATAACACAGCTGTTTCTGTTTACGTCGCACACTGTGACGTCATACAATGGAGACGAGACAAAATAACTGCGGTTATCCTGTCCACACATGACTGCTGACACCGGACTTTTCCAAAAAGTTCACCCTGGACTCCAGTTACAAATAACTCTGGTTACAGGGGCCCAAAATTGCAGTTACATGTGGATGAAAGGCCAAACCGTGAGCAAAGAGTCATGGTTTTATAAATACCTGCGTTGGTGTGGACAGCCCCTAAGACATTGCTGCATTTCCTGCCAGGATAGTGCAATAAAAAGTGGTTGTTTTTTAACCGAGACATTGCTGTGTTTCCTGCCCAAATAGTGCTACAAAAAGTAGCTGTTTTTCATGGGGACACTGCTGCATTTCCTGCCAGGATAGTGCCATGGAAAAGCAGTTGTTTTTTTACAGAGACATTGCTGCATGCCTTGCCAGGACAGAGCAATGAAAAGTGGTTGTTTTTCCACAGCGACATCATTGCGTTACCTGCCCGGATAGTGCTAAGAAAAGTGGTTGTGTTTCATTAGGACATTGCTGCATTTCCTGCTGGAACAGTGCCACGAAAAGTGGTTGTTTCTTAAAGAGACATTGCTGCATTTCCTGCCCAGATAGTGCAATGAAAAGTGGTTGTTTGTCCACTGGGACATTGCTGTGTTTCCTGCCAGGACAGTGCAATGAAAATCAGTTGTTTTTTAACTGAGACATTGCTGCATTTCCCGCCCAGATAATGCTACCAAAAATGGTTGTTGCTCACAGAGACATTGTGGCTTTTTCAGTCAGGATTGTGCCAGCAAAACACGGTCTTTTCCTAACCACAAGTGAGTGGTTTTTGTGCCTAAATTGAACCATGTTAACCACAGCACTGTTGAAACATAAAGAAAAGTGAAGTTTCAACGTATACGTAATAACGTACAAATGTAACATATCCGTGGTCACATCGAAACGCACAATGCCAATGTTAATGTGGCAACTATGTTGATCTTTGGCTGACATCACCTCTGTGACTACATGTTAAAGACTAGTTTTGTAGCATATTCTGTGAGAATGTAATCAAGGTTATACAGTAGGTTTAATTCAAGCCACCCGGAACAGCACTGGGTTGGTCGGTGATTATTTAGGTGTAGAGGCCACATTTCATCATTACTAAAGAAAAAGCTTTTAAATGGTGAATTATTTCTTTGCTGAGCATCACAAACATCCCCAAATGACTTAAAACCAGTCTTTAGTTCCAATAAATTTTGAAAAGTCTTGAAGAGCTGTATCAGTAAATAATTTCTGTGAAATGTATGTATGCAGTGAGCTGGCAGGAAGTCTGCCTGCATATGGGCCAAAAAAGAGTCACTTGTCTTGGAATGAATATGGCTACATTTTGGAGCACAGTATCTAGTTCTCTTAGTATATCTATTATCTATTAGACCTCAGAGCACTCACAGAATTGCAGCTT